>NC_142355.1:37361161-37667161 GCF_059441175.1 Urocampus carinirostris | reverse complement strand
GCAGAGCCGAAAAAGCCGCTTCACCAAAAAGATCCCGAATCCGTGAGACTACCCCGCTCGGGCGCATGCGCCCTACCCAGGCGGCGCAGGAGGAGGAGTTGAGGGCGGGTTTATCCTCCCGACGGCTATAATGTCGCAGTGCGTCTGAGCTTGCCTTCCTTCTTTGCTTCCGTCGGGGCAACATGGCCGCTTTCCTCAAACTCTTGAGCTCCATCTCGAGGTCCACGGCCGCCGCCGGGACCTTCTCCAGGAACCCAGCCGCCGCTGCTGTGCTCTGCCCGGCTGCTCAGTGCCAAACGTCGCAACGGAGAAACTGTAAGTCAATCATTTACTATTGAGTGACCGCGGTGACGTCATCCGTTCGCTTAGCATACGCGCTAACCGGGTAGCTCATTTGCTCAATCCCATTCGACGTCTTTTCGTTTTCTTTTTTTTAGGGGTGAATGCGTTTGAAACGTCCTTAAACATTTTACTTTCTTTCTTATTTTCTGTGTTTTTTCTAATGCATAGCTCCAGTTTCGCTCTTTTGTATTATTTGCGAGCCCATCTTTTGTCTCCCCCATTCAAAGTTATCTGGGGGAAAAAAGGCGCATTAAAGGCATCACGATCTTTTTTCAATAAAGTGTCGACTAAACCAAAATGTTTCAAAACTAAACAGTCGATTTTAATAACTAGAAAAGAGTCGAAATGGTTGTTTTAACTGGAAATGGACGAGGATGAAAGTAGGTGACACATCCCTGCGAGGTCGCGTTCGGGGCGAAACTTTTCCTTTTAATTCCAAGGTCAGAGACGAGACGGACAAAAATGGACGCCGGGCTCCTAAAATAACCATCTCTTTTTCATTTTTTTTTTATGTGACATTGATTTCAACTTGAATTACACAAATTATATTCTCCATGTGAAAAAGATTGTGATTTAAACACATTTGCAATCACTATTGGATTTTAGTTATCTTAGGAGTAGCTGAATTGTATTTAGTTTTCTCCGCCAGATTCCAAAATAAAAATTTTCCGTCATATGGTTTTTCAAATGTTTTCATTGATATTTTATCTTTAAAAGTGGGACAGACAATTGAAGGAGACAAAGGACTTAGGTAAATAATTACCATGAGAAAAAGTGGGAGATGGAGGTATAGTAACGGTAGAACATACGAATTTGAGTATTAAAAATGATGACCTATTTCTGTCTATATTTTAATGAGTTTTTCGTAACAGCGATCTTGATTCGAATTTGAAAGTAAGCCAAATCTATTTTGGAATAATTAATGCAATTACTTTTCTATTAGGTTTGGTCATTGTGAGTTGTGGAATTCATAGTGATAATAGTTATATTGATGATAATTTTATGTAGAAGCACCTTTCAGGACTCCCAAGGTCGCTGTACACAGAATCTAGAACAGTGATTGCAATAAAAACAAAACACCAGATCACCAGTTATGTTCTAGGAATTTGTTAGAAATTAATTATCAAAATGTACGGTTTACCAAATTGTTCAAATTAGTTATCTGACTCCATTAACCAAACAGAACCTACATTCACCCAACAATCATGCGCGCTCGTTTCTTGAGAGAAAAATGAACAGGAAAGCCGACATCTCACACGGGGGGAGATTTTGTTCACAACATCCGAACTAAGTGTAAATAAAACAGGAGATGGCTGAAGTGACGTTAGAGTGTGTGTGAAACTTTCTCCTAAAGTCCTTTAGCTTTCTCTTATTGGCCCACGTCTCTCTGGTGTCTCGGCTCCTCCCATGGGCGTGCCAAGGAACTGTTTGCGCCCATCGTTCTCACAACACTGCGCCTTGATGTCTGGCTTCCCAAAACATCACATCCACGAGTCCTGTTATCAAAATTCAAAATATGCATTTCGAACAGCCTGCCCTGACCTTGTACATTGAACTAAAGCACAGGAACTGACTAATTTTAGATGGATAGTTTATTCATCCCCGTAGGGAAATTCACACTTCCAGCAGTATCCTTGTGTTGAAAAATAAAATAATAAAATAAGAGAAAATAAAATACAAAAATGCCCAATATAAGGTGTCGATATAGAGTATTTGAATAGTGCTACGGAAAATATACACTGTATTAAAAATAGGGTAATATGCAAATGTGGGGTTTAATGTGGGCTTTTACTCTCCGGGTGGAGTTAAAGAGCCTCATGACAAGAGGAAGTAATGATCTGCTCAGTCTCTGCAAGCTATTTCGAGTAGAAACGCAAAGTGAAAGTAACCGAGCAACCAAAACTCTTGTGATTGCGGGTTTTCAAAGGTCAACTTTGTGTAGTATTATTCTCTGCCAGTGTAGTAGTTGCATGTCGTACGTCTGCCTCACACTTTTGCAGTCCAAGTAAATAAACAGCGGGCATATTTGTATTTCCCCTCCTATTTTTTAGTATTAAGTTTTGTAAGATTTTGGAAATGTCAGCTGGAGGATAAAAGGGCGTTCGAGGTGACCCAGCTCATCCTGACTTATCTGCATTGAACGATTCTCGGTGCGTGATGATAAAAACATTGGATTTTTCGGTGCTTCTTGTGCTGTTTCTCTGTAGATCTGCTATAGAATCTCTAAAAATTGTGAGAGTGTGCACTCTCACAAGCTAGCTCGACATTGTAGCGCTCGCCCTTCATGGCTGCCTGTGTTGATCCAGCTATGCTTGCATAACAAGAGCCACCCCCACCCCCTATTCTCTTCTCCTCCAGTTGAAGGGGATTTAATTCTGTGTAGGATCAAGTTGTCGATCCAAAAGAAGGTTCTTTACCCACAATGCACAACTCTGGGAGTTTTCAGTTGCGGAAGATCCAAGTTTGCATGCTTGAATCGACAAGAATTCCCACAAGAATCCAGTAAGGAACTAAAACGTGGGTGGGCAACATTTGGAGTCTGGGGGGGGGGGTGTATTGCGCTTCTAAATTTGGCCCATCCTGGGGAATACACACACATCCATCGTTTTTTATTTGTTTTTAAATAGATTTGTCTTTTATAATCATTAGATGGATATATGGATACTTTATTCATTATCGTAGGGAAATTCACACTTCCAGCAGTCTCCTTTGTTGTTTATTTTCAGGATGCCCTCTGGGTGCTTTGTTGTAGTTTAGCCACAGCGGAGTGGATGACGTCACAAGCTGGTCCAAAAGTTTGACGTCCCTGCAACAGATGGAAATCTTTTGTGCCCAGGGTTACACCACTTCATGTTCGTGTAGATAGCGAGTCCACCTCCTCTCCGCTTCCCGCAGGCCTTTGTGTCTCTGTCCCTAGACGTGAGCCATGTTTCTGTAAAACACAGCAAACCGCACTCCCTGTACGCTTTGATGTGATTCACCAGCACAGCCAGTTCCTCGGTCTTATTTGGTAGAGTTTACATTTACCATTACATTTGATATTCAGTTTTGTAGTATGTTTGTAGTATTTCTGCAGTATTTTGAATAGTTTTGTATACGTTATCATAATTCTTTCTATTTGATCTGCTTTGTTGTAAAAGATATATTTTGAGAAACTGTTCTGGTTCCATTTAAGTGTAGTTTACTTCTAGCGATGAGACGCATTGTTTTTAATTTCTACTTTTTGAAGGGGGTGTGTATTCTTTTTCTCTTTTGACTGGATTTAGTCAGAATATGTGTCTTAAGCTGAACTTAATTCTGCCCAAGTCAATGATTCTTTGGTGCAATATCCCAGAATTGATGAAAAATTGAATTCCAATAGAAGTAGTATTTTGAACATTGAATGATCTAATGGTAATAATAAGTTGGTTGTGTTCGTAACTTAAACTTTTCATGCCTAAACGGGGAAAGGCCAATTGCAGTTTTCCCGTTGTCTGATAAAGAAAGCAACTGTAATTCAAGGTGAATATTTTCAACAGTTAACATTATTTTACGCAAACACAACTTAAGTGAGCCCACATAGTTATTGGCTAGTCTCGAAAGAATGCACTTTTGTGCGTGAATGATCCAAACTGAAATGTTCCACAGTGTAAACTTTTCTCTTATTCGTGTCTTTCTTCATCACAAAGTGCACGACTTGTTAAAATCGGGCATCTTTTTTTAGAAACAAAAAAAATGTTAATGGGTTCTCTACAAATAGTACTGGTGGTTTGAAAATGCTTGAATTTTAATATTGAGTTTGAGGGTTGAAAAATGCTTGTCAATGCTTGAAATCCTTGCCATGTTTCCCGACAAGTCTTCTTGTAAATGCCGCTGACGCTGCTTGCCTTCTTGATTAACGACAGCTGTCATTAGTTTGTACGACGTTGTCCTAGTTCTCAGTCCCGTGCTCTGACCTGATCTTCACCTCAGAGGTCGGGCTTTGTTAGCATGATAGCAGTTTATTTTGGGTCGAGTGTTTTGACAGGTGGACCCACAGCTGCAGGAACCAGAGGGGGCAACATAGCTCACGTGGGCTCGCTTCCATAAAGGAAGCCTCTTTATTTTCTGCTCCGAAACAAGCAAAATGAAGGTTCTGGAGTGGTGAAGTCAAAGTTCAGAAGTCACAATATAAAGGTGATAACTGTCATCTGGTTGTCATCACCATCTTCAATAACAAGATCGTGCACTGGAGGCTAAGAAATGTCATTTACCTTCTGCTAATTCACCACACTTTTGTTGTGGCTTACTAATGGAACCAACGTTTCAACCCTGGGTTGTCTTTGTGCCATATTCAAATTGGCTCGAGTATCTGAAACTTGAAAGTGCCAAAAACCTCTCACAGAAATCAAGAAGGGGAATTTTGCGGCACTGTATATTTGGAAGTTTTGCATAAATATTCGGCTCACGTGCCAGAAAATGTATTCATCAGCACCAGCTTTGTGTCATTTAAAACAAATACTTTGTTTTTCTGTTAGATTTTTTGTTTCCTTTTTATTTTTCCTTTTTATATATTTTTTTAACTTTCATATTTCTTCTAATTTTTTCGAATCTTTTTCTTTGTGAAAGCCTTTGGGGGGAAAAAAAGAAAAAGCTCCTTTTGATTCTTCGTAGTGTATGTAAGGTTTTAACATTTCCTAAACTGCAATCTGACTCCAAGACACTTCACGTGTCTTGTCCAAACCCTTACAGGTGGAGCATTTCCAGAAGCCTGAGAAGTTATTGAGCCGAATATAGTCCACATATTAATTTATTTAGCCGAACCACATAGTTTAACAAATCAGGTCTGTGCCTGTGCCAATTACAATCGTGTGCAGGAGACAGAGTAAATGGCGGGGGCTTCCGAGTTGCCCACTTTTATGACACATGGTGATCTAATGTCCACGCCCCATGACTAGGCCACTGGCTGATTAGTCCGCGCCGTGTTGTTGCAATTATACCAATCGTCCTTTGAAGCTTGGGAGAAGGATGAGAGGTCATGGCTCTCTGGACAGAATGGGGCATTATACACACATTCTTTTTCCCTTGATGTACAACCGCACCGGGTTGACGAGATTATCATTAATCTTATCACCTCCGTCTACAGATTAGCTTGTCTGCTGACAGGATTAGAGCTAAATTGCTTCACTTTCTGTACAGGAAAGCACATTTTACAATAACGCTTACCTATTTTTTTCACAAATGCAATGGATGGTTTGATTGATCCCGCCTCCGCTGTGATTAACAGATGGCGACAAGCGAATCAAAGTGGCTCAGCCGGTGGTGGAGATGGACGGAGACGAGATGACCAGGATCATTTGGGAGTTCATCAAGGAGAAGGTGAAGCCAATCGCACTATTTTTAAATCGGAGCGTAAGGCGGGGGCGGCTCGCATTTGAGCCAATGGGTGAGCTTGAGGGCACAGCTAGCGGTTGGATTCATTCCAGAAATTTGCTGGTTGCCTGTGAAGCGCTAGATGGCGTGTGGGGGTTGTGTTCATTCCTCTCTTATTCCAATGATTGCAAAAGGATTTCTGCTCGAAAGAAGTATTTGTCCACCAACTAAGTGGGGACGTTTGCTGGAGAGCAGATCCAGAAGGAAACCAAGTAAAAAGAAAGATGAAGAGAGCGGTTCAGTTGGGGACTTTGAGTAAAAAGTTTTAAAATAAGAATTGAATGAATGAAAAACTTTATTCGAACATTAAAACAAAAAACAGAACAAAAACAATAACTCAACAACAAAAATAATGTTCGAAAAGTGGTAGTAACAAGCAAATGCTTAAATACCCTACCCCTTCATCTTCCCTATTAAATACACCAATGCTAATAACGACAATAGTAATAATATTATTAACAGTTATGATATAACAATAGCAACAATAACACAAAGTTAACCATAGTTCTAGACTCACTATTCCCAATCTCTCATATCACCCATTTTTTTCATCTCTGTATTCCGCCATTAATGTTTTTTTGTATTTAAATTTGAGCATGTAAATATTTGGACATTCTTTGATCACTTGTAAATTGTTCCAAAGTTTGACTCCACACACATACTTTTCCTGGTGGTTCTCACCTTTGGGATTATGAATTTACCACAGCCCCTTAAGTTATAATTTCCCTCTTTCCGAATGAATAATTTATGGATGTTTTCTGGCACTATGTTTTTGTTGACCTTAAATAGCAGTTGTGCAGTGAAAAAGTGTACAAAATCATCCAATTTTAATAATTTGGACTGCGGGAATTTTACTGTGTATGGGCCTGTGTTTAGGATAAAGTCACCCCCCCCCCGCATAAAAAAAAAAAAGTGGCTTGTTACCCTTATAGGTAAAAGGGAGCAGATTTGACAGAATGGGAAATCAAACTTTACTAGGACGGGACTTACCAGGTAAAATAAGGAAGTCGCGTCATCACAAGAGACCTAGTGTTAAGACTGGACCCGGCTGGATTTCAAGGTAATATGATAAGATTGGGGTAGACTCGTCAGAACACCACTTAAAAAACATGAATGAGTGATGCTTTGAAATTTCAAGCAAACACACAATGTGAATACTTCTACAATCGAAAAAGAAGCACGCTGTTGACATTGCGGAAGGCTGGAATCCACCGAGACGTTTGACTTTCATCGTATTTGGAAGTATCGTTGACCGTCTTTCTCCCGTAGCTGATTTTGTCTAACGTGGACGTGGAACTGAAGTATTACGACCTGGGTTTGCCGTACCGCGACCAGACGGACGACCAAGTGACGATCGACTCTGCGCTGGCCACCAAAAAGTACAGCGTGGCCGTCAAGTGCGCCACCATCACCCCCGACGAAGCGAGAGTCGAAGGTACCCTTCCCGCAAAATGCGGTTGCGCTACCCGAGGGCGTCGCCATTACAAAAGAGCTTTTTATGCGCTACGTTTGGTTCTAACCCTCCTATTGCCCTTGGGTCAAAATGAATTATATTTTATGTCATTTTTAATCGTTAGGATTTTCCTAGGTCCCAACTGTAGAAACATAAAATGTAGATTTTTATTCACTTTTCTGCGTACGTAAGCTGGATAAAAATAGTACAAAATAAACAACACAAGGGTCACTGTCTTTTGCAGACTGTAAGTCACACCGGCCAAAGAAATGCACAAGATGGAAAACCTATATACAGGTCTCATTTTCAGGAGGAAGCCAACACCAAAACATACATGACATCTTAAAAGTCAAAGAACGACGGGCTGTACGTGATTGACATGTCTGTCTATTTCATTAATGAGTCTTGTCATGTCATGTTTTTTGTATAGCCCTTAACACAAGGAGTCTCAAAGGGCTGCACAGACCACTGACATTGCACAATAAAAATCTACAAAAATAACAAACATGTCAGTGTTCATTTTACCTCTGAAAAGTAATGGGTCCCAGGGACTCGCATGCTCAAAAATCTATGGGTCCCAACAGAGATCTTTGGGTCCCCAAAATTTAGTGTATCGCGGTTGAAATTGTAAATCGACGACAAATATATAATATAAATCTATATATTCATGCAGTTTTAATCATCACAGTTAATTGGTAATACAAAGCAGTTATCACTTCAAATTTTTCAGTTCATATATTCTTTGTGGTTTGCTGTCCCGCCATAGTTGTAATGCCTTCTCAAAGTCCAATCCATTATCATCCTCCTCATAGCGTAACCAGGAATATAATTTAATCCATTTTGGCAGAAAAGTCTTTTTCTTGCTAGGATTCATTTGTTTACAGTGGAACCTCGGTTCTCGACCATAATCCGTTCGAAAACCGATTTGGTCGATCACCGAAAATCGTTTTTGCCATTAAAAGTAATGTAAAATCATTTTAATCCGTTCCAAATCCTTGAAGGCTTAACATGAAGCTAACCCAGGCTAATCGTACGTTCGCGTTAGCGTAATCTTCCGTACGATAGATTACGCTAACATAAACGTGTAAAAATAAAAAAATCAGGTCGTTTACACATCATTTAGCACCGGGGTCTCCACAACAAGTGGTGAGCGGTTAAAGGATAATGAAAAGATTTATGAATAGGATTTTTTACCTTTGTGGTGGTCTGCAGAAGCCATGCTCTATTCCCTCGAAAGAAGGGAAACTCGCACATCTTGTTCATATTTTGCTATTATTTCTTTCTTAAATGCAATAGTTGTACGCACTACTCTTCTTTTTTCACCTGTAGCAACTTTGCTGCTAGCACCGACCTTCTTCCGGGGCATAATTAGGGGTTAAAACACTCCGTTCACCGATATTAAAAACAAAAGCAAAAAGAAGTGCGCGGTCACGTGACAACAGTTCTTCACAAGGGGTGGGGGCAATCTACACCCGTACGCCGCTCAGCATTGCCCCTAGCGTATCGGCGTTCGAACTCCGATTTTTTGAACGAAAAGCGAAGCAAGAATTTCTCAATTTTTGGTCGAGAACCGATTTGTTCGAACTGAGAGGCGTTCGAAAACAGAGGTTCCACTGTATTTTCTTTCGTCGAATCGTTCGCTTCAAAACGCGTGTTTTCCTTACCTTCGCGGTCTTCTGAAGAATTTCTCCGCCGTTTTTTGGTGCTGGAATTATTGCCGTTGTTACCACTTTGTGTTATGTTTCGATTTATTACCGACACTGAAGAAAATACCAATTTTTTGTTGATTTGCACCTAATACCAACTGTTTTTTTGGAGGCATACTCTTCTTTCACTCTACAACCGCCACAACAATTACGTCATCTCGAAGCAACGAGATCTCGTTTGCACGAGACCAAAACAACAATGGCGGATCTGCCTGACAAAGTTTGGAGTGCGGTAAATCTTTGTTTAAAAAAAAAAAAAGTAATCGGGTAATAATGACAATTTGGTGTCAAAAACGTTGCGTCCCCAGCAAAAATGATGTGTCTAGGACGCGGGCAAACGAGAACACTGATGTCACAGAAGTCCCACAAAAATATTGGAGAAATGCCATAAAAAACTACAGAAAGGTCCTCAAAATACACCCACAGTAATACTAACAAAAATGGCAAAAATACCGACAGGTATACGACAAAATATAACCAGAGATGCTATAAAAAACTAAGTAAATACTACAAAACATTACCATTACTAAAACATAGAAAAACTAATACGGAAATACAACAAAAATACTGCAGAAGTAACACTACAAAAATATGACTGCAGAAATACTAAAAACAAATACGACAAAACTACCGGTAGATATCAAATTAAGTGTGTATAACAGGGACCTAATGAGCTTTTTAAGAAAATTAAGAGTATCCTTAAGAACATGTTAAGCCAATGATCATTTTCAGCCCAAATAACTAAATCCCATGACATTTTCATCCGCCACATCAGACTCCTTGTCGCCTCGCTTTCTGATCTCGGGCTGTATATTTCGCCATTTGCAGAAAACTATTTTCATTTGCCGTTTTTCTTTAGTTGTCTCCGTAAATCGCCAGGATTCATGCCCAAAAATGTAGTGGGTGGCACAATCGCCTATCATGTGAAAGATGGAAACGCATGTTGGCCTGGAGAGAGACGGGCGCCACCAGGCTATACTTGCCCATGACGCATCACAGGAAATACTTCCCCACCAGTCTGCTTAAAGAATCGAATCGATAGAAAAGTTATGCAGAGTATTTTCACCTCGTATAGAAAACACTTTTGAGCGAGATGAAAATATCGGCGCCTTCTGAACGTTTGCCTCCACCATTTCTTATCTATCGGGATGCATTCTTTTCAACTTGCACAAAAGTGATTTCATACGAGGTGCAAATTTTCTGTACTTATCCATCCATCCACTGTCTTATGCTTATCCGGGGTCGGGTCGCGGGGGCAGCAGCCTTAAAAGGGAAGCCCAGATGTCCCTATCCCCAGCCACCTCCTCCAGCTCATCCGACGGGATCCCGAGCCGTTCCCAGGCCAGCCTAGAGACATAGCCTCTCCAGCATGTCCTGGGTCGCCCCCGGGGCCTCCTACCGGTGGGACATGCCGAGCCACCTCAACTGGCTCCTCTCACTGCGGAGGAGCAGTGGCTCTCCCGGATGACTGAGCCTCTCACCTTATCTCTAAGGGAGATCCCAGACACCCTGCGGAGGAAACTCATATGGGCCACTTGTATTCGGGATCGCGTTCTTTCGGTCATAATCCAAAGTTCTTGACCATAGGTGAGGGTAGGAACGTAGATCGACTGGCAGATCGAGAACTTTGTCTTTCGGCTGAGCTCCCTTTTCACCATGGTGGACCGAAAGACTGCAGATGCTGCACATACCAGTCTGTCGATCTCCTTTTCCACTACTTTATCCAACTTTCCAAAAATGAGACTCCACATCTTTTTAGTGATGTTAGCTGGAGTGGCGTACGCTAAGGGAGGCACTTGATTTGTCGGCACAGGCCTAGAGCGCTCTCTTGTGGAACTATGAATCCTTGGGAAAAACCCGCAGTGTCTCGCGAGTACACAATGGCACTGTGTCTCATTGCAATATCGATTTCCACTTTTATGCCACCAATTGACATAATTATGTTGCGGCGACAAATCTGATTTCGTGGTTGATGCTGTTGCCAAATGACAGATGTTCCCATTTTTCCTATTTGTTTTCAGGGAACCAGTGCAAACGATGGAATATTTTTCCCGTTTTTTTGCAAGACAACAAAATCGGTCGAAATAAGGAAGCTTAAAGATTTCTTCCTTGCTTTCAGAGTTCAGCCTGAAGAAGATGTGGAAGAGCCCGAACGGCACCATCCGTAACATCTTGGGGGGCACTGTGTTCCGGGAGCCCATCATCTGCAAGAACATCCCCCGCCTGGTGCCCGGCTGGACGCAGCCCATCACCATCGGCCGCCACGCTTTCGGCGACCAATACCGGGCCACCGATTTCGTGGTGGACCGCCCCGGGAAATTCAAGATGATTTTCGCCCCAGCCGACGGATCGGACGCCAAAGAGTGGGAGGTCTACGATTTTCCCGCCGGGGGCTGCGGCATGGGCATGTACAACACCGACGAGGTGAGCCATTCAAATGCTGAATTGGCGCTATTCAGAAAAACGAGCCCTGATAAGAGTCATTCAAATGTGCCCCAAGGTTGAGAATTTGGTATCGGCTTTACGTCAAATGGGGCTGACATGGTCGGCCACCATCTTGCTGCTAAGGGTAGCCCTAAAAAACAAAAAACAATAATCGTTAGGGTTAGGTTTTTTTTATTTTTTTTTTCTACTTTTTCCTGTTTCCCTTTGACTTAACTTTTCATTTTCTTTTTCCCATATCCTCTTTACTTTTTTTTTTTCCTCCCTTTACATTTTTTGCCATGTTTCCTGTCTCTCCTTCTGGGTTTTTCTTTCGTGTTACTTTTTCTTTCTTGCCCCTTTTTCTACTTTGTTTTTTGTTGTATTTTCTTTCTTCCCAATTTCTTTGTCATTATTGCCAATTTTATTGCGTCTTGTTTACTCAAGGCTCAGCAAAAATAGGATCATTTTGCGTTTTGGTTACTTTGAGTCTCGGTTCTTTTTGTTCTTCCATGTATTTTCCATTGACTAGAACATTACGTTCGTGTTGTAGGGGTTTTCTATATAGTCGAAATGTGTCTTGTGCTCGAACGAAGCAACTATTTCACCTTAGCAATTAGAAGTCGGCCCAAGTATTGCTGTAGGGTTTTACTAACTGTGACAAGAACGTTAACTATTAGCATTAGCACCTCCATCCTTTTCATGTTCATGTTGTGGGGATCTTTATATTGTCGAAATGCGTCTTTTGTGCCTGAATATAGCAGATATTTAGCTTTACCAGTTAGCTGCGAGGTGTTTAGTCATCGGAGTTGTTTTCTTCCCATACTAGTCAATCTCGGGCTTCGCTCACAGTTGCTTCCAGTACGCCATCAACAAGAAGTGGCCGCTCTACATGAGCACCAAGAACACCATCCTCAAGGCCTACGACGGACGCTTCAAGGACATCTTTGAGGACATCTTCCAGAAGTCAGTCACACTTTCGTCCCTAAACCATTCCTCGCCCTCAAAACAAGAATCAGTGTGAAACAGTCCTCTTCAATGTCGTTTATATTAGTAACCTACGCTGAATATTATAATCACCAATGGTAAATTATTTTTTTAAGCACTAGATATTTATTCATCAACAATGGGGAAAAAGATGTTCAGTTTTTGGCATCGATTGTGTTAACTGGTTTATTTTAAACATTTGAGTGACCACTCACCAACTCACCACGTTATACAAACTCAACACTGCTCCCTAGCGACCAGAAAGCATTTAGTTTGCATGTCTTTAAAAAAAATCCTAACTTGATCGAAATGACCTCGATTTTTTTTATACATATTGTATTTTTCAGACTAGAAGTGACACCACCCCAAAAAAGAACAAGTAGAATGAAAAAAAACAAGTTTCGTTTGATAAAATCCTACATGGAAAACATGCATGTCTTCTTGACAGACAATTCAAAATAATGAGAAAACCGGGATACAAACGTAACGTTGGACGATTGACATGCCTGTTTATATCAGTCACGGCGTAACACATTATTCCGATAACTAGCATGAAGAACATGCTTACCGAACTAGTTTCACTCCAAATCACTAAGTCCAATGACTCTTTCCTCTACGCCAGGGGTGTCAAACTCAATTTACCTCGGGGGCCACACGATAGAACAAAGATTCTCTCGGGGGCCGGACTAGTATATTAGAGGGAAATGAAAAGAGAGAAAGAAATAAGACAAAGTGAAGGAGAGAAAAAGAGAGAGGGTGGGACAATGAAAGAGAGAAAGGGAGAACGAGAGAGAAGAGAGAGAGAGAGAATGTGAGAAACAAAAAAGATATAAAGACAAATAGTGAGAGAGGGGGAAAGAAAGAGAGAGAAAGGAATGATATCCAAAGATAAATAGAAAGAGAGAAAGAGGGAAGGAGAAGGAGAGAAGGGGAAAGCAGGAGAGAGAGAAAGAGAGAAAAGGAAAAATGGAAGAGGGGGCAAAAGAAGGTAAAAAGACACAGAGAGAAAAAGAGACAAAGAGAAAGAGACACAGAAAGTGATAGAGAGACACAGAGTAAGAGAAAAAGGGAGGAAAAGAGGGAGAGAGAGAGAGAGAGAGAAAGAAAGGAATACAAGTACAGTGTCTTTGTGAGAGGCACCTGGCTTTGGCAACATCAAGTGGACTTATTTAGACCTGCAGCTCGTTTTTCCCTTGCGCTTCACTGGGCGTTGTCTCGCGGGCCGGATTCACTCCCTTAGCGGGCCTGATCTGGCCCCCGGGCCGCATGTTTGACACCCCTGCTCTACGCTGTCTCTGTCAGGCAGGGGTCAGCAACCTTTTTTGGTGTGGAGTGCCACTTTCAAATTTCTTAGTAAATCAGTGTGCCACATAGAGATTAAAGACTCGCACATTTTTTTAATATCCAACTGAGATGTCATTTTACACCAGTCCAAATATACAACATGGATATACATTTTAATCGTATAACATATGTTTTTCAACCCTTTTTGAAACAAGGTAGACTTTCATTTATAAAAAAGTTCCGAGGCACACCGTCCGTTGAAAATGTTTGAGAATGAAGTTGTGTCAAATATTTCACTGTACTACCTCATACGCAGATACTTAGTATAAAAAAATAAGAAAATAATACTTAAAAACATAAAGCACATCGTTCTTTTTCATTTTATTTTTTACAATGCAATCTTAAACCGCTTTGTTAAACTAAGTTATTAAATGTACTGTGCTACCTCAAGATCAGATAATTGGTACATAAAAAGTATATAAAAATCTACTGCCACCTACTGATATGGATGACTATTACAGTTCCTCATCTGAAGATTGCAAAAATACTGAGTAATGGCCTGATTTTTTTGGAAAGAAAATTGGGCAAATTCCAGCGGCACACTAGACAAGGTCTCACGGCATACTAGTGTGCCCCGGTACACTGGTATAACTGACCAATCTATCTCCCACTATTCTTGTTCATTAATAAACTACAAAATGAATGTGAATAACAAGTGCACAAACAGCACGGTCATTTTTTGCACAAAGCCTTCTTCGTCGGTCCACGCTGGCTGGAAAGAACGAGATGTTTTTGCTGGAAGTGCAGTCATGATTCGTTCATTTATCGCACGCCGGTGTTTCTGTGGCTGCGTTAAAACACTAATATTTCCTCCTCTGCGCGGCGCAGACACGCACTCACACACGAAACAGAGGAGGAGGGTCGCTAACTGAAAGTCTCTAAATAACACAGTGCGCAACTGAAAATGTCTAAATTTCAGGTAAAAATGCGCATTTTTAAAATATAATCAATATTATTTTGCTGTGCCACTGCTGGCACACGTGTCATAGGTTGCCGACCCCCGCTGTAGAGGATGTGCCGCTTCCTTATTTGGCCTCTCCGTGGTTTACGTCAGATGTCAATTCCGTTTCTCACCAGTAGATAACAAGCTTTTAAAAATGCATATTTCACTATTTGCGTCTTGTAATCAGCTTTAAATGACTTTTTGAAAAATGTTTTGCGGTGCCTTTTCGTTCAGTCATCTTTTGTTTTTGTTTTTTTTATTACCAGTGTGTGTCCCTTGCATCAACATAGGCGTAGAGCGCCCTATTGTGGTTTAGTGTGAAAATAACATCTGAAGTTGTATACCCGGTTATGTGTTAATGACTTCACTGAAGATTCTCATCCGGAGAATAAGTACTAGTAGGCAGGATACTACAACACTCGGACATGGCTGGCCTACAAAAATGTATTCCTCCGGGCCACTGGGGCAGTGCTAGGGACCTTGAAGCGCGGAATTACCGTATATCATTTCTCCCAACCGTTCCCCGGTCCTATAGGCACTACAAGCCCGAGTTCGACAAGCTGAAGATCTGGTACGAGCACCGCCTGATCGACGACATGGTAGCCCAGGTCCTCAAGTCTTCGGGCGCTTTCGTCTGGGCCTGCAAGAACTACGATGGCGACGTCCAGTCCGACATCCTGGCTCAAGGTGGGACCCCGCCAAAGACGCCCATGGGCCCCCAAAGAGGTCTGACTTGCGCTTGGCTTCAGGTTTCGGTTCCCTGGGCCTGATGACCTCGGTCCTGGTGTGTCCCGACGGCAAAACCATCGAAGCGGAGGCGGCTCACGGCACCGTCACCAGGCACTACCGGGAGCATCAGAAGGTCTGCTGCTTGACGCCCTCTGCTCAAAAACGAAAAAAAAAAAAACGCAGAAAACCATGATGGTAGAACTAAATGATGAAACTATGGAGGCGGCGGACGAGAGCGCACCAGAAAGTTGGCTCCGTTAACGGTCTTTGCTACCACCTTGTGGTGAAAACGAGTAAGAACCCCAAGCTCGGGACGATCAATTGTGATTAAATGTAAAAAAAAAGGGGGGGGGGGAACATTGCAAAAGCAATGGTCATGTGATATAATTATCATTTTGAAATATCAGTAACAATTTTCATTATAAAATGTTACGACTTAAGGAAAAATTATTCAAAATTATTAAAATTTTAATAAAAACAATACAAATTAAAATAACTATGATAAAAAGAAATCAACATGTGTAAAAATTTGGGGGAATGAAATGGAAAACAAAGGTGATGATGACAAAAAAATGAGTACTGTATTTTTAAAATGACAAATAATTAAAAAAAATGACACTAAAATAAAATGCATTGAGACTGACAATAATCGTACTACAAATAAAATGGCTCACGATATTAAAGGAAAAATAAGAAAAATAATCCCAAATAAAATAATAATACAAATAAGCTATTCTTTTAAATAACAAATGTTTAAGTCAGAATAACAATGTTTAAAATAACAAATGCATTAAAAAATAGACGATAAATCGAACGAACTAACTTTATTTAAAAAAAAAATAGTAACAAACTTAATTATAAAAATAAAGTGACTTGCCATAATAAAAGAATAAAATTATGGTTCTAATGACAAATAAATATAAAATCTTTTTATATTAAACATTTTAAAATTATTGACGCCCAAAGTTAAATACTTAAAAAATTGAAATGATTAAAATAAAAATGTTAAACCACATATAGAGATATATGATTTGTAAACATTTTCAAAATAACAGAAAATGACCTAAAAAAAAATGTAATAAAAAAATAATCGTTATCTGAATAAAACTACAATGAAATGTAATGGTGTTAATAAGAGACTTTATCACCAAAAATGACGATCATAAAAATCAAACTGGAAGATAAATGATTTTAGGATAAAAAGGATTGGTATTAAACAAAACTGTTTACCCATTAAAAATGATAGTACTAAACTATGGGAATGGCATTATGAAGTACTAGGCTCTACCGCGCGTCCAATTAAAACCCTCGATACAAGGCTTCCGATTTTCGTGAATGACAAAGATGCGTTTGAGGACGTCGGTAAAAGTGAGCGCCGTCTCTTCCAGGGAAGGCCCACCAGCACCAACCCCATAGCCAGCATCTTCGCCTGGACCCGAGGCCTGGAGCACCGAGGGAAGCTGGACGGCAACCAGGACCTCATCAAGTACCTCCAATTCACTTGAGATCAGGGCTCTCCAAACTTGAGCCAGCCTGGGGCTCCCTTTTTCTCACTCGGGAGCGCAGAAGGCAGATTTCTCGAAAAGAAACTTTGCTAAACGGCTCAAAAGGTAGCCGGATGGCTAAGCCAAAAGAGTCATAAGTCAACTGAAGAGCCAGATTGAAAGCTGAAGATAACTAGCCAGAAAGGAGGCCAACATTTAACTTAGTAACTAGCAAAAATGGATCTAATGTAAGAAGCTAGCTGGATAGCTTGCTTAATAGCTTAAGTCAAGTCAAGTTTATTTGTATAGCCCTTAATCACAAGGAGTCTGGGCAAGACCAGGGCTGCACAGACCACAGATTATTGCAAACCACAGACTATTATGACACCATCCCCTGATCTAATACCGACATGAGGGCGAGGAAAAATGAAGAAACCTCCACATGAGGTAATCCCCTCCAGGATGACCAGGCTGCAATGGCTAAATCTTCAGCCTCCCCTGATAGGACCCGGCACACAAACGGATTTTGTAAGAGCCTCACAGACAAAATGGCCATTTGTAAAATAAATTGTTCTAAAGAAATATTGCCGTATCTGTAATCAAAAGTAATCTAAAGAATCGTATAAGATAGTAGTGACCTTGACCCAGATTTTTTATAAAAAGATCAAAACTTGATTGGTCATCTCGGGAACACATTTTATATCACGGGTTTGACCACGCTTCATAAATTCATATCTTTTAAATTCCAAATGCACCAAGACAGAATTTTTTTCCATTTTTTTTAAAGAGTTCTGAGGAAAAGTGACCAGATCTAGACCTAGGGCAATGTTGAGTTCAATCATGTCTTGTGACTCAACTCTTTAATTCTGTGGTAGTAATTGTTTGTTTTTAGTGGATAATTTCAGATGGGGAACAAATGACGGAATACCAGTGGTTTAAAAATAACTGTTCGTATTAATCGAAACCTTGCTGTGCAGTGTTGGGGAAAAAAAAATAAAAGTGCGGCTTATCAGGTGCGCCTTTATAGACTGGAAATACAGTACACAAAATCAGAAATGCCTAGTTGAAAAAAGTATGCTTCTACCGATGTTATTCTTTTTATACATTATTCTTGTTTAAATGTAAAACCAGATTTCCAAAATAAGCTATTTTTTGTTTTATTTTTTATTGTATTGCAACCCTCGGTCTCACTGCAGTTTTTATATAGTACAGTATAAATAAATAAAGGGGGTTCAAGTGTCACGACCGGTACAAGCAGGGGACCCAAATGCTTTAACGTTTCCCACAATGCTTCACTAAGCTTAAACGGTAGCTTTTTTTTTTTTTTTTTTTGCTAGAAAGGTAGCCAGATTGAAAAGCCGGATAGAAAGTCCATCTATTGGAATTGACTTGAGCTGTCAAAAAAATCAATAATATGAAAATATTTCCCTAATATACAAATAGATTCTCATTCTACTAATTGCTTCAAAAAAAGATCGATATTTGAAATACATCCGTATCCACGAACTGTAATATATTTCTTAATGATTAAAGCTATGGTTCAATGAACTCTGGTGAGCCCTGGTCTCCCATTCCCCAGTATTGCTTTTTTTTCTTAAAGTGTCTTTGTGTTGTCTGAACATTTGAGGTTCTCTCAAACCCTGGAGCGCGTGTGCGTGGAGACTGTGGAGAGCGGCACCATGACCAAGGATCTGGCCGGCTGCATTCACGGACTCTCGAAGTGAGTCCCGTCTTGAAGTCTTTCACTCGTTTTTTCCCCCTCTCCCCCGACGCTCGAGCGCGTGCTAATAGGTCCTTGTTTCCTCCAGCGTGAAGCTGAACCAGCACTACGTCAACACCGGCGACTTCCTGGACGCCATCAAGACCAATCTGGAAAAGGCTTTGGGCAAGTGAAGGACTCCCCCCACCCCCCACTTATTTTTGGTACCTCCTTTTTAAATTCAAGGTCAACCCATCCACTCGTTTTTCATGCCAAGGACGAGAGTTTGTCCCTTTAGGGGACGTCGCCGTAGTCGCACTTTATGACGCCGCCCTCGTAGCCGTCTTAGGACGTTTTGTCTCGTGTGAAGTTTTCTATTCCGTACAAGAGCCAAAACGCGAAGTTATTTGCTAATAAACAGTTTGTCTGACCCTCCAAAAATTTTCCGATTTCTTGTTCATTCGAATGTATTTGGTGTACAAAAAAGACGAGTGAATCCCCTCCTTTATTCCCAAACACCTCATACAGAAACACACACAGGTTAATAACTGGTCATAGAAATGAAGTCCAATATGATTGTGGCAAGGCACAGACTAACAAGGTAAGGAAAGGGATCTCAGCGAGGCTTATCCACACTGATAGGGAGGGCAACAGATGACCTCAGGATCAGTGTGGGCCTCCAAAATGATGAAACACTGAAATCTATAAATAGTAGGGCTGCCATCTTGCTGCCAAGACTTCCCTCAAAACCTGCCTTCTTGGTTTTCTTTCTTTTGCACATCATTTTATTTTTTTTTTATTTTATTTTATTTTTTTTTTTGAAAGAAATAAAAGATCAGAAACAAAAATGTGAATGTATTATAAAAAGGTTCCACTGTAAGAAATGAGTGGAGCGGTGTTCAGTGTTCATTTTACCTCTGAAAAGTTGGGTCCCGGGGACTCGCATGCTCAAAAATCTATGGGTGCCAACAGAGATCTATGGGTCCCCAAAATTTAGTGTTATCGTGGTTGAAATTGAAAATTGGCGACAAATATATAATCTCATCTCATCTGCCGTACCGCTTATCCTCATTAGGGTCGCGGGGGGGGGGACACCCTGTCCTGAACTGGTTGCCAGCCAATCGCAGGGCACACAGGGACAGACCACTCATTCGCTCATTCACACCTATGGACAATTTGGACCGGCCAATTCACCTGAAATGTATGTTTTTGGAACGTGGGAGGAAACCGGAGTGCCCGGAGGAAACCCACGCAAGCACGGGGAGAACATACAAACTCCGCACAGGAAGTCTGGAGCTGGATTTTGAACCCACGACAGGTTCCCATGACATGAACTGTGCCACACAAGCGCCAACCACTGCGCCGCCGTGCTGTGTTCATTCAGTTTTAATCATCACAGTTTATTGGTTTATTAAAATCAGTTATCACTTCAAGATTTTTCAGTTCACAACAATATTGTACATTATACGAAATAATATTGCTGAAATAATTATATTAATCTATTTTTATTCAGTTTTAATCATCACAGTTAATTGGTAATACAAAGCAGTTATCACTTCAGATTTTTCAGTTCACAATATTGTACATTATACGAAATAATCTTGCTGAAATATTCATCTATATATTTATGCTGTTTTAATCATTAGTTAATTGGTAATACAAAGCAGTTAACACTTCAGATTTTTCAGTTCATATATTCTTCGTGGTTTGCTGTCCTGCCACAGTTGTAATTCCTTCTCGAGGTCCAATCCATTATCATCCTCCTCATAGCGTAACCAGGAATATAATTTAATCCATTTTGGCAGAAAAGTCTTTTTCTTGCTAGTAGCATTCTTTTGATTATTTTCTTTCGTCGAATCGTTCGCTTCAACACACATGTTTTCCTTGTCTCCGCGATCTTTCGAAGAATTTCTCCGCCCTTTTTTCGTGTCGGAATTATTGCCGTTGTTATCACTTTCTGCATTATGTTTAGACTTATGACTGACACTGAAGAAATTACCAATTTTGGGTTGATTTTTCACCTTCCCTCGACGACGACCACCACAAAAATGATGTAATCTCGAAGCAACAAGATCTCGTTTGCCGAGATCGGCGTGAAGACAAAAACTCGAACCGCGAGACAAAAACAACAATGGCGGATCTGCCTGACGAAAAGTTTGGGGTGCAGTAAATCTGTGTTTAAAAAAAAAATGTAATCGGTTAATATTGACAATTTTGTGTCAAAGAAGTCGCGTCCCGGGGACGCACGTTAATTTGACACTATGCGTCCCCAGCAAATATGATGCATCTAGGACGCGGGCAAATGAGAACACTGGGTGTTGTAAAAGGATAGTGGGATGTTTGGACCCGTTCTAAGGGATGGGCATGGCACCGTATGATGCTGCAGGGGTAAACCAGTGAAAGCTGTCGGGCCCTGCTATTGAACAGAAGAGTGTGTTGTGTCACCCTGACCCCAGTGACATGGCAGCTTTCTTGTGTGCCATTTCATCTTGAAGGATGAATTTTAATTTTTGTGTTTTCAAGGTTTGAAATGTGCTTGAATTTTGGGAGAAGTGCTTATAAATGCTTGAAATTGTTACTCATGTTACTCAACAGTCTGACTTTAATAGGATTAAAAGAAGAAAATTACAAGTCTGTTTAAAATGCCAAATCTGCTCTCTCGTGGCTTTGTTTGGCCATCGTATTTCTTCTTCCCGAGTGATTAACGGCAGCTGGCGTTAGTTTGTACAGTGTCATCGCCGCCTCCCCCGCCCCCTAGCATCTGTTTAATGGCCTGAAACTGCGTGCATTGTCGAGGCAGAATGGTGGATTTTATGTCCATATTTACCAGCCGACTGATTCAGATTCAGATATACTTTATTGTCATCCTAGTACACGTGTATACAGAACGAAATGTCGATACATCTGACCCGCACAGTTTCCTTAAATGTGCAGATATAAATAAAATGTTATATTGAGTTGGAGTATTGAAGTACTACCTCATCTCATTAGCCGTACCGCTTATCCTCATTAGGGTCGCGGGGGGGCTGGAGCCCATCCCAGCCATCTCTGGGCAGTGGGCAGGGGACACCCTGAACTGGTTGCCAGCCAATCGCAGGGCACACAGGGACAGACAACTCATTCGCTCATTCACACCTATGGACAATTTGGACCGGCCAATTCACCTGAAATGCATGTTTTTGGAACGTGGGAGGAAACCGGAGTGCCCGGAGGAAACCCACGCAAGCACGGGGAGAACATACAAACTCCGCACAGGAAGTCTGGAGCTGGATTTGAACCCACGACAGGTTCCCATGACATGAACTGTGCCGCACAAGCGCTAACCACTGCGCCGCCGTGCTGCCCTTGAAGTACTAATAATATACTAAATAATTATGGCCATGTATAGTATTATACAATAGTGCAAAGAGTGCAACAGTAGCAGCTAACCAGATGTGCAAAATGGGCAGTCAGGTAAACAGAAGAAGATTGTAGATGGTAAGATCTCAACGGCACTAATGGGAGCAGCATTGGCTCAGGTAGGTAGATCAAGAGGTCGCAGGTTCGACTCCCGGGTTCTCAGTCTTATATGTCGAAGTGTCCTGGGGCAAGACACTGAATCCCTAATGCCTTCGATAGCAGGTAGTTGCTTTGCAGGGCTGACGCTGCTATCGGTTAGTTGCTGTGTAAAAGGGAAAAGTGTGAAGCACATCGTCAAGCAATTTGGACCTGTTTGGATGGATTCTCTTTTTTTAAGACCCTTTTTCGTTGTGCACTTCCAGCCTCAACCGACCGTCAGATTTGGGCTCAATTTAACCCACAATAGAAATTAAGGTCGTCTTCAGAGGATCTAGAAATAATCCAATTTTTTTTTGTTTTCGATCTGGTCTTAAGAGGTCAAAATGAAAACCCTCAAAGTCGTCTTTTCAATGTCCTGAAAAAGACCTTCTATCGACCAATTCAATTTCCACAGAACCTCAGGTGTGTTTCAGTTCTTTTGGATGACTGATCGTTGCCTCAGCTGATCTAGTCCCTTTTAGTCCCGATTCAGCCCTGATATGGACATGTTTTCGGTTTGTGTTCTGACTATTGTGCCACGGACAGACTGAGGAGACCATTTTTTCCTCATGCCATGAGGCTCTTTAACTCCACCCGGGGGAGTAAAAGCCCACTTTTGCATATTACCCTTTTTATTACAGTGTGTATTTTCCGTAGCACTATTAAAATACTCTATATCAACATGTCAAATTGGGTATTTTTGTATTCTTTCTTTTATTTTATTTTTCAACTCAAGGATACTGCTGGAAGTGTGAATTTTCCTATTGGGAAGAATAAAGTATCTATCAAATCCGGGCTACTCTTGAGGCACCATTGAGCCCTGAAATAAATGTTAAGGAATTTGGTGGTTTAAATCCATATAACGAGGATCACATTCGTCTTTTTAATGTCTCGAAAAATACCTTCTTTTTTCCCAACCATTTCAAGACTATTTTGGGATGGGGCGCGGGTGTCTTTTGAATCGCGTTCATTTGTTTTGCACGCGATGTCCACGTGGGGGCAGTATAAAGCAAGCTTTCGAAGTATTTTATAAACGCAGTGGAAAAGCATGACGAATTCTTGAGACACCAATTTGGTTTGAATCTTCTGCGTTGTTTAAGACTATGAACTTGTCAAATGAGTATCGTGTGGTTTTGGGAATCAGCACCTTGTTAGCAGGTCCATTTTTGCCCCCAGGCACCAAAAAAAAAGGATATCTTAGTATAGTGAATACAACATCTTGACAAACATTCTAGGCTTCCATAACCATATAGAGTCGTACCATTTCCATTATATGGCCCTTCAATGTACACTTTATTGTTTTCTAACCTCGAAACTGGAGATTCTGCGGCAGCCTTTCCAGCAGCTCCGTGTGATTTCGCTCTTTTTCTGATTTATTGTTTTTATTGTCTGCTTCCATCTTCTGTGTTTTTCGTCATTTGACAACCACACTTTGGATTACTTTCTATCCTATGGTTATGGGTTTTAATACACGAAAATGCGTTTATTCGAAGAATCAACTCCTTGCCCTGAAGAATTCTTGTGCCGGCGTGATGAGGGGGCTCTATTGTGGATGCAGAGCTGGAGCTAAGGTGAAGGCTAAGCGGCTAGCAGTGTTATAAGCCTTCAGTACCGTCCATAATCATGGTAAATGTAAACTCTACCCAATAAGACTGACGAACTAGCTGTGCAAGTGAAAAACATCAAAGCATACAGGGACTTTGCTGTGTTTTACGGAAACGTGGCTCACGTCTAGCACCCCGGACGCTAACGTGGAGCTATGCGGCATCAGCGCTGTTAGAACCGACAGAGACACAAAAGCCTGCGGGAAGCGGAGAGGAGGTGGTCTCGCTATCTACGTGAACACGAGGTGGTGTAACCCTGGGCACAAAGATTTCCATCTGCTGCAGGGACGTCGAACTTTTGGCCTGTCGCTAAACTACAACACGACACCACGAGGCCATCCTGTTGATCTGTTAATAAACGACGAAAATCGAATTTCCCTACGGGGATGAATAAAGTATCTATCTAAACCATTAGGCAAACTGTGTTTTGGGGGGGTTATTTTCTCTATTAAGAACATTTTCCCTTGCAAGTCATCAACGACAACCATTTCATTACCTTTTTTATTCGAACGTCGTGATGGACATTACAAATATGGACAGTTTGGTTGTTTTCCTGCTAAACCTTTGGCAGCATATCAATATTCCATTTTTTTTGACGTATCAGGGCAGTTCTTCATACTAGATTCCCTTAATGGTCCCTTCTTAATATTTCAAGACCCCAACAATTTGGGGATGATCCGGAACAGAATTCTTTGGTAACGGAGCCAAATTTCTCTTCATCTTGACATTTTAATGACAATCAAAAGGTCTGAGTAGCACTTGCAACAAAACCTACATTCTGTACAATAATATTTGTTCCAGTGACATTTGAGTAGAAAGAAAATACTAACTTGGGCTGTTGCTACCAAAACCTAGCATTGAATTTGCACACGCTGACTCTAGCGAGACCTTATTAAACAAATATTTGAGTATAAAAATACATTTGAAGGACAACTGTGTTCTTTTGGAAGGGGAAGTCACGGGGAATACAAACTAAAGACGAGTTGTGTCACTTTTACTGGCGCATCGGAAGTTAACGGAAGGGTGCGTTTGATTTGAAGTCGATGTGCTTCACCCGGGCGGGTTAGAAAGGCGACGAGACGGCCCGGCAGAAGATGAACTCATTCGGTGCCAAAGATGGATTTTCATCTCATTTACGTTTTGAACGCGTGGTTCAAAATATTGGGGCTTATCTTCCACCCCTTGTCAGAAAATGTTGCTTTTCTTTTTCATCGTACAAGGTATTTAACAATCACACAGCAAAAAAATACACAGAATATATCGTCTGTCGTTTTGTTATTGTGATTATACGGCATTATACTTTCATTGCAAAAAAATTATCGTATCACATGGTCACAAAATATCGCTTATTTTAGTTTCTAATATTTTTATTTTTACTTATTTGGTTTATTTTCACGGTTTCGCTCGCTACATTGCAGATTTTCATTGTGCAATGTGTTCTTCATTCTGACTGGTTCACAGTCAGTTACTCCCACATTTTACCCACATTTCATTGAATTTCTTCACTTTGACATCCAGAGCACTGGGCAGAGATCACATTGAATTAACACTGTGGTCCCTCGCGATGCTTTGTTTTAATCGAACTGTCTGTTTTTGTTGGTCTCCCCATGGTCCACCATGTTGGTTTCCTGCATGATCGCCCCAGCTGCCGCAATACATTTCCTCATGCTGAGGTTTTTGAGTTTTTCCTTGCCCTCATGTAGGTTTTAGTAGTCTGTAGTTTGCAATAATCTGTGGTCTGTGCAGCCCTTAGAGACACCTTGTGATCAAGGGCTATACAAATAAACCAGACTTGACTTATAACTTATTTGTAATCTTGGATCTTTATGCACATATTTATTTCAATTTATTATTTCAACGCAAGTAAATAAGTGTAAGCCATTTGATAAGGGGCAATATGTATTTTCACCACTAGATGTCGTATTGACTTTTAGATCTTTTGCTCATGGTCGTATTTTAATGATATCTTTAAAGATGATTAAAATTGCCATGTTGCCTCTTTTGATTATGTCTTTTCTCCTTTAAAAACTTTGACTTCAATTACTTGCTCATTTCTACTTGAAAATGGGCAAATTTCTCTATTTTTGCATTGATATCAACTTATTTGCCACGGGTGACTAATCGGAGTTAGGAATGGAGATGCGTCACAGCAGGTGGATTCAACTGACATAAGATAACGGAGGTGAAAAACGATGAGATGGAGGACAAATTAACTCGGTGGATTGTGGATTATTAAAGCACTAACTCACTCGGACCCGACCCAAAATGCGGCGGCGTTTATAAGGTTAGGTGACACTCGAAACGGGATGAAATCTTCATTGACCTGAAAAGCGCTCTATAAAAATGCAGACCATTTTGGTGTTTTTTTTTAAATTAATCATGTAGCGCAGTAACAAATTGGAGGGTTCCAAATTTCTCAAATGTCTTTTTTCTTTTAAATCTTACATTTTACTTTTGATTTAATGAACGTTTAAGTGCAGATGAAATGTAAACACTTACGATTTACATATCGCAAATTGTATAACAAAGCTCATCCTTAAACCCAAAAAAACCCACTACAATTTCAACGACTTTAATAAAAAAGGGTGAATTTGCCTCATTTGAGTACTTAATTATTGTTCCACATTTTAAAGGGACAGTGTGCAAAATTGGATAGCTTAATTGTGTTGCACAACCAAAAATGAACGCTACTAAGCACAAGGTGCCTCAAGTGACCGAAGATCAATTTTATACTATTTTTATTTTACTTGGCCTAATAATCCATTTTATTCCTCTATCTGTTTGATTTTAAGAAAACTACTTATTAAAATTGTTTTTAAAATATGTTCATTTAGAATAGTTTCACATTTTAGAACGGAGTTTTATATGTATTATTTTAGGGAAATCATATTTTGCTTTTGCCTCATATCTTTAGTGGAATTGTCTTTATTTTCAGTCTGATTTTACTAAAACTAGTAAACAAAAAAATATCGTAATCATATTGGGAATCAATTTTAATAGCCCAGATTGGTTTTACCACTAGGAGGCGTTAAACAATGCACACTTCCCCTTCAATGTATCAATCGTGTCCATAATGCTAGCATTAGCTGCTAAGCCTTTAAGCATAGGAAATGCCGCCGGCTGCAGAAGCCCTGCTATTAGCTAAATAGTTTTTACCACTAGAGGGAGCTGAACATCGCTCGATGTCTCTCGAATATAAATACACTAGCATTAGCGACTAGCAATCGTGTCCCTAATGCTAGCATCAGCCGCTACATTGTTTAACATACTAAAGTGACGCTATTGACTCATGTGTTTTTACCACTAGGAGGCATTCAACGAGTCACACTGTCCCTTGAAGTGTTACTCGCTAGAATTGAGATCTTGGCATTGGTCGAGATGGCTCCAGAAACGGTCCAATCGTTTTTTCCCGCATGCAAGCGTAGCCGATACGTCTCAGTGGACAATGCGTTTTTTTGTACGAGGTTAAAACCACGCTAGAAAAAAAAATTGTCGTCTAATATGTCAAATGAAGTATAACCATACTAGAACAGAAGTCTTCAATCCAGTGCCTAAAATGTAAAACCACGTGTGGCGTTTCCAGTCTTTTGGTTTAGCTAAATCACGCCCCCGTGTGGTTGCCTGGCGTAATACCCCACGGCAGTCATCTTGGCGGGGTCGAGGCGCTCCCGGTGTCCTCATTGGCCGAAAGGGAAGTCGTCTTCCGAGTACGGCGTCTGTCCTTGCGTTTCTGAAAGAAAATAGGAGTATTCAAGATGCCGTGGTGAAAACAAAGGGCTGATGGAGGCGCTCCACACATGTTCCATCTTTTTTTTCCCCTGGGGTCAGTTATGGCCCCTGTCAACATTTTGGATCACCCGAATAAGACTACACGAGAGGACTGTTCATGGTTTGAAGGTTTTTGCATCGTATGCCATCTCTATGGGCTCTCCGGCTAGAATCATGGCTAATAACGGATTTCCTGTGGTGTGTCTTGGGCAAGTGCAGCGTGGTGGCGCCCATCAACAAGGTCTCTTTATGTATTCCCCTAATTTCTTCCTCATGCCATGAGGCTCTTTAACCCCACCCGGGGGAGTAAAAGCCCACATTAAACCCCACCCCCACATTTGCATATTACCCTATTTTTATTACAGTGTGTATTTAATGTAGCACTATTTAAATACTCTAAACACGTTATATTGACTATTTTTGTATTCTATATCTTTTATTATTTATTTTTCAACACCACGAGGATGAATAAAGTATCTCTCTATCTAACTAATACCGTTAGCATCGTTTATGATGCATCAATTGAAGGTATCAAGATCGTTCCACATTACATAGAAGAGGGCACAAGGGATGCTGGAAACGTAGTGAAGGCTCCTCACCGCTAGCGTGGTGGATGTCTGTCTGGAGGACGGCGTGTTTGACCTTGACGTGCCGGCTGAGGTTGCCCTTGAGGTTAAACTTGCTGCTGCACAGAGGACATTTGAAGGCTTGCTGCCGGCGTGCAGATGCATGTGTCCCAAAAGGTTGTACATGCGGTTGAAAGACTTGCCGCACACCTGGAAAACAAAAGAAAAATGACCGACTTAGAACACCGCCTCCCATTGGCCTGAGGAATTGGGCTTGCACGCCATTGGGTGCAGAACGCCATTTGCCAAAAACAACCACAACAAATATGACGCGCCCAAAAATATTTGACGTATGTCCAAAAGTGATTAGGAAAATATCAAAATGTGGCAAAAAATAACGATACAAAAACATAACCAAAAATGGACTAGAAAACAAGCAGATATTGACCAAAAACAGACCAAATCAGAAAAAAACAACTAAAATATGAACAAAAATAATCATAAAAGATCCCAAAAAAAAGACAAAAAAAAAAAACAACAAAAATTGGTCGGAAGATTACCCCCCCAAAAACCTACCCCAAATGAAAAACTGATCCAAAGACAGCCCCAAGAACTACCAAAATTTGAATAAAATTAGATTTTAAAAAAATGTCTAAAGCTTTAGGGAACACTTCAAATAAGGATGGAAAATATCCATAGATTTCCAACTTGCAAGGAGAACAGGAGAGGACTGTACAAAACCATGACCAAAATAACTGACCGAAACATGATCAAGAAACAAACAAACATGGCGCTGTTTGGCGTTTTTCTCTCTCTCTCTCTCTCTCTCTCTCTCTCTCTCTCTCTCTCTCTCTCTCTCTCTCTCTCTCTCTCTCTCTCTCTCTCTCTCTCTCTCTCTCTCTCTCTCTCTCTCTCTCTCTCTCTCTCTCTCTCTCTCTCTCTCTCTCTCTCTCTATCTATCTTATTCTTTCTCTCTCTTTCTTATTCTCTCTCTCTCTTGCACATTCTCACATTCTGTTTTCTGGGCGGGGGCCTCAGCACTCACCTTGCACTTAAAGGGCTTGACGGGCAGGTGCACAATCATGTGGGTCTTGAGTGTTTGCTTCTGCACAAAAGTCTTTGGGCAAAGATGGCAGCTGAAGGGGCGAACGCTGGCATGGATCAGCAAGGTGGCGCTTCAGGTTGGCCGACAAGGTGAATTCCCTGCCGCACGCTTGGCATTTGAACTCCTTCCTGCCCTGAAATCAAAGCACGTTCGCACGTCTTTTTCTTTCATTCGCTCTCTTTTCTGCCTTTCTCTTCCTTTTTCATTTTTCTCTCATTTTCTCTTTTCCACATCACTGTCTCTCTTCTTTTTCTTTCTTTCTCGCTCATCCTCCCCTCCCTCTTTCATTCTCTCTCTAGGGCTCTTTTTCATCGATCTCTCTTTTCTCTACTAGTTCAACATCTGCATCTTTTTTTTCTAGCACGTGGCCCCCAAGCAGCTCGAATGACTTTGGACTTGCTTTCAGTTACCGTAAATTCCGGACTATAAGCCGCTACTTTTTTCCCAAACGTTCAACCTGCGGCTTATTCAGTGATGCGGCCAATTATGTAATTTTTCTAACGGCTGCCAGCGGCGCTCGAGGACAAAAGGTAAGATTTAGACCGCTGGAATATATGCGCCGAGGAAGACTGCAACTTCTTATGCTTATGCACAAATTAAATTAGCGTAAACTTACCCTCATCATGCAAATTGCAAAAAGAAAGGCACATGACGCAGCTTTCAGGCTAAAAGCAATCGAGCAATCCGATATAGAAGGAAACAGAGCTATAGCACGTAAACATTACAATGCGAACGTGTTGCTAGCGTGATTTGGGTTACGATTTGGAATGAGGGAGCGTGGGACGACGTCTATACGACAAAGTTTCTTTCCGATACTGAGGAAGAAGACTTTGATGGCGTCATTTACAAGGAGGAAGATGCGGACGGTTTACCATGATTTTAAAAAGTGCGGTATATTATTTTAACAGACACGTTTACTGTTTTGCGAGCGTGTTACTAGTAGCGTGTTGCTACCTGTCACAGTCACGGTTTGGGATGACAGTTATAATATTATCATTAAAGCTTTGAAAACTCTCTCGGTGTACCGTCTTTCTTTGTAAATATGTGTAACCCATGTAGAATATGTATTTTCACCTGTATATTTTTGTAATGTATTTATTTGAGACACTTATTCTGATATGTTTTGCGAATTAAAAAAGAGAGGCGGAGCAAACGCGGGCTGACGGGAAGTGGAGTAAAGGTGAGTGAGACCTGTTGTCGCGGCGGACTATAGTGGATATATATTTTTCCCACCCTTACCTTTGGAAATATAGACTTTTTTTCCTTGGATTACTTTCAACGGACCTGGACTCTGCGGGTCTGCATCAAACCTTAAGTACCGGTATCATCTTCCGTTAATGTAACCGACTAAGGTTTATTTGGACTGTGTACTTTATATTCAGTTACAAACGCGGGAAAGTCGGGTTTGGGTTAATTTTGTGATTGTGTTACATGTTTTAATGTGAGCGCATGCGGCTTATACACAGGTACGGCTTGTGTAAGTATAGAAACAGTTTTCCTCTTAAAAGGTGACGGGTGCGGCTTATAATCAGGTGCGCTCTATAGTCCGGAATTTACGGTATTTCTTATTCGAAATTCATTTAAGAAGCATGAACTTCGAGGTACGAGCCCGATCCAGGAAATGACGAATCGTTCTTCGGTTATTTCTGACGGGATCGAGACGCGAGTCCGATCCAGGAACAAACCATTTGCTTTCAGTTATTTCTTATTGGGAATTCTATCAAAGACGCGAGAACTTCGAGGTACGAGCCCGATCCGGGAAATGACAAATCACTCTTCAGTTATTTCTGACGGGATCGTGACGCGAGCCCGATCCAGGAACAAACCATTTGCTTTCAGTTATTTCTTATTCGAAATTCATCTGAGACGCAAGAACTTGGAGGTGCGAGCCCGATCCAGGAAATGACGAATCGCTCTTCGGTTATTTCTTACGGGATCGAGACTCGAGCTCGACTTGGGAACGAATCGACGGCGTATGCGAATAAATCACCGTATTTAAGCCGTACCTTGTGGGTGAGGGCGTGTTGGCGCAGGTGGTGGACCTGAACAAACTCCAGACCGCATTCGGTACAAAGGTAGGGTCTCACGTTCTGGTGCTTCATCAGGTGGTTCTGAAGCTGACTCCGGTAGGCGAAGGTCTTGGGGCAACGGTCGCAGGCGAAGGCGGGCGCAGAGCCGCCCCGGTGCGCGGCCAGGTGACGCTTCAGGTGGGCATAAGTGGGCAGTTCCAATCCGCACTGGGCGCAGACGTGGCAGCGGCCGTCCCGGTGCTTGTCCTGGTGGGCCCGCAGTTCGCTGGGGTAGGCGAATCCTCGGGCGCAGAACCGGCAACTGTAGGGTTTGACGTCGCTGTGCTGCAGCATGTGACGCTTGAGGTGACTGGTCTGGGTGAAGGCCTTGTGGCAGACCCGGCACTTGTGGGGTCGGGTTCCCTGGTGGGTCAGCAGGTGGGTCTGCAGGTGACTGGGTTGCTTGAAGAGTTTTTCGCAATGGGGGCATCGGTGGGGTTTGATTCCGTTGTGGCCCAGGATGTGCGTGACCAGGTTGTACTTGGAGGTGTAGGACTTATGGCACAGGCGGCACTTCCAACGTTTGAGACCTTCTCCCACGTCCACGCAGTAGGACTCGTCAATCTGGACGTTGATGTCCAGACGGTCCATCTGCATCCGCCGAGCGAGGCCTTCGGGGTCCGACCACGCCGCCTGCCGGTCGGTCTCGAACTCGCCGCCGGATTCCCGATGCAGTTCTGCGCCTGTCTTGAGATTCAGGGCCTGCTCTTCTGGTTCTCGGACCACCACCACCAGGTCTTCCACCTTCCTCACACCATTCGAGTACTCTTCTCCGTCTTGTGTCGGTCGTTCCCCTTCCGGCAGTACCCAGGGACCTCCGTCAAACCGGCTACCCTTCCCGTACATGTTGGGTTCCCCGTCCTGACCGGTCTCAGACTCGATCGGTTCCCCTTTCACTTGGAAACTTTCCGTTTTCGTGGGCCGCCCCCCTCGGCCGGGCCGGGGATCCCCCGCGGGTTCGGGCAGGTAGTCCCCGTTAGCGCCGATAAACTCGTACCCGGGCGGAGTCCCTTTGGACTCCGGGTCGCGGATCCCATCTGGGGCCCCGAAAAGGGGATTTCGGGCAACGAGTCCGAGCACGGCGGCTTGAGCCAAGGAGAGAACCACAACGGGTTCGGTTTGGGTTCCCGACTCCATCGGGCCTTCCGGAACTTTGGTCTGCAGCATCGGGACGCCTTCTGCCGGAAAGAAGGAAGAGTAAACGGGGAAGCGGAACCAGAAGGCTTCATTCTCGTCATTTTGTGTTGTTTCAAAACGCAACTCGAGCAAAAATCCTTTTTCGCGTTTCCCCTTTTTCCTCTCATCAAGTTTTGCCAACGATGAGTGGGAGGAGGTCGGGTTAGAGGGTAAGGGATTAGGGTCAGAGTAGGGGTGTCAAATGTGTGGCCCGCCGGACAGACCAGGCCCCCCAACAGATTGATACCGGTCTGCGAGAAGATGCGGAGAGAAGCACAAGAGAAAAATAAACTGCCCTTTTAAATGTTTACTTGTTGTCGCCAAAGCCTGGCCGAGGATGTATTTATTTAACGCTTTCTTCCTTTCACTTCGTCTCTTTCTTTTTTGGGGTCTCGCTTATTTACCCTATCTTACTGGTTTTTCTTTCTCGCTTTCTCTTTCCTCTTTCTAGCTATTCCTCTTCTCTTTCTTTTTGTCTTTTTCTCACACTCTCTCTTTCTTTCCTCCTTTCTCTCCTGCTCTTTGTCTCTCTTTTTTTTCTTTATTTCTTTTGCTTCCTCTTTCTTCATTTCTTGCTTTTCTTTGTTTCTTTCTTTTTCCCTTTCTCTCACCCCCTTTTTCTTTCTTTCATATTTGGTTATTCTGTCTCTCTAAAAAGGTAGTGTGTCCCCTATGAGACATTTTATCCTAGCATGTGGCCCCTGATCCCCCAGAATTATCCGAGAGAGCCATTTTGAGGTTTCTGCACCCAAAATTCGACGCTAAATACGTGTAGCGCCGGTCTTCCTTCCCGGACGAAGAGAAAAGGCTAAAGAAGAATGCCGGGAAGCCAACAGGAAGTGGACTTGAGCCCCACTTCCTCGTAGTCCTTCTTTGACCAGACGGTTGATGCTAGCTTGCGCAGTCATCTCCGCGCGGGAGGTTTTCCGCTAGCGATCAAGCGACGCTAACAGCTGTCTTGCTATAAAGCGGGGGACCGATACCGCCTTCATATGAAAATCAAAGGGACAGTGCATATTATCCGACCACTAGATGTCGCTGTACTGTTTGAGTTTCGTGCAACCAAAAAATGAGTGCTACGCAGCACAAAGAAAGACTCAAAGTGAATAAAACAAAACATATTACTTTTAAAAAGAGGAGAAAAAAAATGAAAAAAGGTAAAGGGGATAAAAGAAAAGAAAGAAAAAATCAAAAGAACATAGAAACTATTTTGGGGGTAGCAAGATGCCTGACAATAAAATGAGCCACCTTTCAAACGAGCTTCTTGGTGTGTTTGATAAATTTTATTTAGAAAATAGTTGATGTACATTTGCTTCCTATTTCATTCAATAGTGTTGTTTTTTTAACAAGTGAAAGTTTTGACCAATAGGGGGCACCGTTGCTTTAAGTGCTCCTCATGCAGATGACGGATTCCTTCATCACAGATCGATTTACATATTACATTTTTCTTTTACACTTTGGTAGTTAAGGCCCAATCAGGAAGCGGCTTATGCTGGCGTCACAGACCTTAACTATTCATGCCGGAATTGCTGGTGCGGCTGCTAGTCGCTAATGCTAATGTTGCAGCACATTTGAGGTTAGGAAGTAGAGTTTCGGCTGGAAGTTAGGGTCTTAAACCACTTTTAGGCTTCCGAAATAAGCTTAGGGGTTGAAACTAAGGTTTAGGCCCCTGTTCTTTGGATAGACATTGGATCTCTTCTTTTTCTGGTACTGACAAAATTGAAAATTGGCCTTTAAAGTCTTTTAAAAGTGTTTGCATTTGCCCGATTTAAAAAAAAAGGTGTACAAGCCCAACAAATCTGTCGTAAAAAAATGGCAACCGAGAACAATATTTTCTGAAGAAATAAGAATTGCATAAGAAAAGAAAGAAAAAAATACACCCGGACGTCACAATAATCGTTTTCAACGATCGTGTGTAAGAAGAAAAGAAAGAGAAAGAGAAAGAAAAGAAAGAGGGCGTGGGAGGGTGTGTGTTCCAAAGCATGTGGTAGAGTGAGAAAGGAAAAAAGAGAAGTGTGTGGGGGGGTGGGGGGGGTTCGTTGAGGTTGAAAGATAAAGACATTTGGGCAAGGCGGAAAGAGAAGAGAGAAAAGGGGGAAGCACGAGGGGAGGGAGGGACACCAAAGAAAGAGAAGCAAAAAGGACAGAGAGGGGAAAAGAGTGGAAAGAGAGGAGTGAGATAAAGAGATGACGACAAAGAGAGAAAGATAGTAAGAGAAAAGCGAGAAAGAGAAAGCCTATGAACAAAAGTGAAAGGAAAGAGAGAGAGAGAGAAAAACAGTGAAAAAGACAGAAGGAGATAAAGAGACAGAATGAGTGAAAGAGAGTAAGAGGGAGAGAAAGATTGAGAAAGACAGAAAGGAGAGAGGAAAGAGCTAAAGGGAGAGTGAGACACAAATAAAAAGGGGGAGAGAGAAGAAATAAGAAAGAAGAGTGAGAGAGGTAAAGAGGGAAGCTGAAAAGGAGAAAGTTAAAGAAAAGAGAGAGCGAGAGTGAATAAAAACTAGACAGAGCAAATGAGAGAGAAAGAAATGCAGTTCCAGTTGTTCGCACGCCGCATGTTTGACACCCGTGTGGTAGAGTGAGAAAGGAAACAAGGAGAAGTGGGCGGGGTAGGGGGGGTGTTGCTGAAAGATAAAGAGATTGTGGCAAGGCGGAAAGAGAAGAGAGAAAAGGGGGGAGGAGAAGGGAGAGAAACTAAAGAGCGAGAGAAAACCAAAGCTGCCTAAAACGACACGCTCCAAACGCTCAAATGCAAAAAGTTTAGTGGCGGTAAGTTGCCACTCACCCAGAAGGGGGCGCCGCCGCTCCTTCTTTCCTTCCAAGTCTTTCAGTTTCTTCTGGAGCACCAATGAGGCGCCGGCGCGAGACGCCCTCTATATATAGTCCGGGAGGGAGAGGGGGCGGGGCAAAGGGGAGGCGGGGCCTTACCGCGCTTCGTCCTCTTATCACCATGCTCCTTCCCTTCTTTCTCTCTCTCTCTTTTCTCACTTTGCTTTCTCCCTTGTGTTTTTCTCCTCGTCCAATCAGAGGCCAGCATTCCACGCGCGCACGCGCACACACAAACACAAATGAGCTCGTATCTCAAATCATCGTTTGCTATTGTTCCGTAGCAGAAAGTTCTACGAATGAGCTCGTATTTCAAATCATTGTTTGCTATTGTTCCGGAGCAGAAAGTTCTACAAACAAGCATCATCGTTTTCTATTGTTCTGTAGCCGAAAGTTCTACAAACGAGCTCGTATCTCAAATCATTGTTTGCTAATGTTCCGTAGCAGAAAGTTCTACAAACGAGCTCGTATCGTGAATCGTTGTTTGCTATTGTTCCGTAGCATAAAGTTCTACGAACGAGCTCGTATCTCAAATCGTTTGTTCGCCACACCACGTGTTTGTTTCCTGAGCTATCAAACTTTTGGCTCTACGAATGAGCTTGTATCTCAAATTGGGTTTTGCTATCGTTCCGTATTGGAAAGTTTCGCGAATGAGCTCGTATCTCAAATCATTGTTTGCTATTGATCAGCAGCAGAAAGTTCTGCGAACGAGCTCCTATCTCAAATTGTTTGCTCGCCATACCGCATGTTTTTTACCTTGAGCTATCAAACTGGATAGAAAGATACATAGATAGATAGATAGATAGATAGATAGATAGAGAGAGAGAGAGAGAGAGAGAGAGAGAGAGAGAGAGAGAGAGGAGAGAGAGAGAGAAAGAGAGAGAAAGAGGGGGGTGGGAGGGAGGGAGCAATGGATAGATAGATAGATAGATAGATAGATAGATAGATAGATAGATAGATAGATAGATAGATAGATAGATAGATAGATAGATAGATAGATAGATAGATAGATAGATAGATAGATAGATAGATAGATAGATAGAGTGAGAGAGTGAGAGAGTGAGAGGGGGGCAGGTGGATAGAAAGATAGATAGATAGATAGAGAGAGAGAGAGAGAGAGAGAGAGAGAGAGGGAGAAAGAGAGGGAGGGAGGGAGGAATGGATAGATAGATAGAGAGAGAGAGAGAGAGAGAGAGAGAGAGAGAGAGAGAGAGAGAGAGAGAGAGAGAGAGAGAGAGAGAGAGAGAGAGAGAGAGAGAGAGAGAGAGAGAGAGAGATGGATGGATAGATAGATCCCACGCGTCTATTTCTTCCTAGAAATCAGATAGGGTTCCAGGATGAGCTCCCGGGCCACGTTTTGGAACCCGATGCGTCCCGGCCCCGCTGTAAAGTAAAGTGCGTCACAGTATATATATATATATATATATATATATATATATATATATATATATATACTGGATAGAATACAAATACTTGCTTACTTGCTTGCAAATATATATATATATATATATATATATATATATATATATATATATATATATATATATATATATATGTAAGTGTGTATATATAGTAAGTAAGCAAGTATTTGTATTCCATCCAGTCACGCATTGAAAATTTCTTAATCTCTTCGGGTCGGACATTTTCGTGGTCAACCTGGAAGGGGGATTACAACATGTGTGGTCCCTTCTCAAGGTTTCTTCATTTTCCTCGGGTTGAGGTTTTTGAGTTTTTCCTTGCCCTCATGTCAGTTTTAGATCAGGGGATGGTGTCAGAACAGTCTGTAGTTTGCAATCATCTGTGGTTTGTGCAGCCCTTTGAGACTCTTTGTGATTAAGGCCCAAACAAATAAACTTGGCTTGACTTATTTTCCCTTACTTCTGTTTCTTTTCTTTGGCTTTTCTTCTCTGTCTTTTTCTTCCTTTTCTGCGGTTATTGTTGTCATATTTTCTTCTTTTTTCTTTTTAGATTTTCTTCATTCCCCCTTTCTTTCTTTCTTTCTTTCTTTCTTTCTTTTGTAAATCTTCACAAAAGGCTGGAAAAAATATTTTTATATATACTGTATTTTTGGGCTCCCTTTGATCCTTTGTAGTTTGTATTCTTCCTTGTAATTTTGTAGCACTCCGTTTCAGTTGCACCTCATAATACATTGACATCTAGCGGTCCAATACCACACGCTGTCCCTTTAAAGAAATCAAAAACCACGAAGATTGTCAGGATAAATAGGCACTATTGGCAAGGTAGTGCTAGTCGGATTTTTTCCATCTCGCACCGAAAGAAGATGCCGATTTTGGTCCACATTTTGGTGCACTTTTTCCAAAAACTCGAACCTTCAAAAACATGGGAGCAGAAGACGAAAGGGGGAAAAACAACGCAGCAAGGAGGAAGAAAGGAAGGAGGGAGGGAGGGAGGCGGTGAGGGAGAAGAAAGAATAAGGAAGAAAGAAGCAGAAGTGGGGGAGGCATGGAGGGGAGAGGGTGTTGGTGTTGGGGGGAGCATGAAAGACAGAAAGAAAAAGGCTGGAGAGGAAAGAGAGACTAGTGGGGGGTGGAGGAAAGGAGGAGGGGAGTGCAGCAAAAAAGAAAGAAAAGGGAAAAAAAGGAGGGAGGGAGAGAGGGAGACGGTTGGTCACGTCAAAGGAAATGAAAAGAAGGAGGGAGGGAAAGAGGGTGGGGGTGGGGGTGGGGGGGTAGATGGAGGGAGCCCGGAGAGACAATGCCTGCAATGGAAAAAAGGGAGGGAATAAAAAAGAAAAGGGGGAGGGGGAGGCGAGGTGTGAAAAAAGAGAGAAGAGACCATGGAGGAGGAGTGGAGGGGGGAGGCATCTCTGTAAGAGTAAAAGGAACCATGACAGGAAAGAAAAGGGAAAAATAAAAACTAAGATGCTGGCGTCTCGCCTAGATCAGGGAAATATTCGAGTCTTTCGTCCTTTCGCACATTTTCGACGGTCTGGAAAAAGCCTGCACATTTCATTCCACCCGTCGGATGAAAAGGCCAACACGGCAGCGGAGTTTGCATGTTCTCCCCGTGCCTCTCGCCATTTTCCATCCCAAAACATGTGTCATTGTCCCGGCTCCCGTGTCTCCGTGTGCTCTCCAATCTACCGGCAAGCGGCGGAAGGGTGTCCCTCGTCCTCTGCCCCGAGGTAGCCGAGATGGGCTCCGGCGCCCCCGGCACCCTACCGTGGATAAGCTGCGCCGATAAAGGACGGACGGATGTTTAATGACGAGATTCGGTTCTGGTTTCTGCTATTAGCTAGCGTTATCTTCGGTGCATTAATGTACTGTAGTATCAAAGAGAAATTTGTCTTCATTGTCGAGGTTGCGAAACGTTGTATGCGAGAAGACTAGACATGGCGCTCCGGGGTCAACATGATACTTTGAAAAAAAAGGCCACATTGCCATGGTTACCATGGCGCCCAATTGGCCCCACCCGTGTGGCGCCGGCTGCAGCTTGTTGACAGATTGGCTTCCCCACTATTAAAACCCTGTCCTTTCAATCCCCTTTTGTCAGTCCGTCTGCGAATCTCCGTGTGTTCAAGGCAAGCCTATTTCGACCCTGACACCCGCCTGTCCCGTTTTGCTCCTGTTCGTCTCCGGCTACAACCCGTTTTGATCCCGATCACGGTTGCTCTCCCGTTCCGGCTTACGACTCGCTTCCGACCCCGACCACGTTTTTGTTCTCCTGTCCCGGCTACCGGTTCGTTTTTTCCAAACCCGACACCGCCATCGCTCGTCATTGAAGATCCACTTTCGTGTTCGGATCACAAGCCGAGTACGAGAGCAGCCCGCGTCCAGCGATCTTCGGAGCGTGGGCGCACCCCTTCCTCGTTCCTTCAATAAAACGTGTGGTAAACGTTACGCGAGTGGGTCCTGTTTCCGTTCTGGTCCTGACAAACAGTATTGGAATTCTAATCGTAAGAACACAGTAATCCAATAACATGAAGCAGCGGCAGAAATATAGAAAACGAGGTACACATGTATGTATTTTTCAGTTTTCTGGACGACAAAACGAGAATATAGTCAAGTATACTGTGGGATTGCGTCCTCGAAGGGGAGAAACCAGTAAAATGGTGTCAGCGTGAGGAGCGTTCTAGATAAATCCTTCAATGGAGGAGCAGCAAGAAAGAGCAAAGAAGAAAACGGCTAAATAGGAACTCCTTCCCTTTTTGGACAAATTTACAGCTATTTGATTTATTTTTAATTTTAAAAAATGTCATGATTACTGATGTGGCCCAGCTGTTTAGCGCCAACTGCCTCGGGTTCTGATTCGCTCCCTGTCACTATTTGAACCCAGTCCTGTCAATCCCCTGTTGTCAGTCTGTCTGTGGACCTCAGGGCAAGCCTTTTTCGACCCTGACTGCCACCTGTCCAGTTTTTGCTCCCGTCTGTCTCCGGCTAGGACCCGTTTTGATCCTGACCAAGTCTGCTCTCCCGTCCCTGGCTTACGACCCGTTTCTGACCCCAACCACGTTTTTGCTCTCCTCTCCCGGCTATCGACCATTTTTTTCGTCTATGACACCGCCATCGCTCGCTACGGAAGATCCACTTCCGTGTTCTATCACAAACTGTGTACGAGAGCGACTTGCTTCCCGAGCCTAGCCAACGCTGGATCCTGGGCGCAGCCGTTCCTCTTTCCTTTAATAAAACTTGTGGTAAACGTCATGCAATTGGGTCATGTTTCCGTTCTGGTCCCGAAAAAAGGAAATCGTCTTTTTTACCACTTTCCTGACACTATTTCTAGACATTGGCTTTACTTTGAGAAGTATACAAATTTCCTGACACTATTTCCCGAAATGGGCTTATTTTGAAAAAACGAAATACAATTTTAAACCGTTTTTGGGACACTTTTCATGAATTCATTTATTTTGAAAAATAATAATCCATGCATATCACATTTTTTCTGACCCTATTTTCAGAGATTTGTTTTATTTTGAAAAAAAATCTTTATTCTTGAAGCTTTTAAAATAATTACTTTGAAAAAGTTAAGACATGCTTTTTCTTAACTCCTATTTTGGACATTTTGACCGACATCATTTCCTGGAATCTTTTAAGAAAATAAAACAATATAAAAAATGTAAGCATTTCCTGGTATTTACTTTATTATCTAATCTAAAATAAAACCTTATTGGTCACAGAATATTCATGATTTCGACCACAAACTCATCATCTTTAATATTAATTTTCCGATACTATTTCCAGGGATCGGCTTTATTTTGAAAAACCCAAAACAACATGGACCTTTTTCTGACACCGGTTCCCGGAAAATGATTTAATTTGATCATTTTTTAGGGATTATGTTGCCAGTCGTACCGCTTTGATATCAAATGTATCCTTCTCATTCTTTTTTGAAATGGCGTGCGTAAATAGGTGCGAGGAAACAATCGTTCGAAGAAGGGCAAAAGCCTACAAAAGCTTGATCCGTCATCATCACGAGAGAATGGAAAGGGGAAAAAATGGAGTGAGGGAGTGAGGGAGGGGGTTCTTTTCACGAGATAACAGGAAGCGGAGGGGAGAGAAGATAGAAGAGGGGGGCGAGCAAGACAGAGAGAGAGAGAGAGAGAGAGAGAGAGAGAGAGAGAGAGAGAGATAAGAAAGACAAAGAAAGCTCACCGGTGTCAGCAGAAGGAGAAGAAAAGAAAGAGAAAGAAAAACAGAAGAAAAGTTTGGCTTTCTTTTTTTTAATAAAAAAATAACTGGGGGTTGGTTTAAAAAACGATTTTCCTGTTCGTTTGTATTTTGTATCATTATATTAGTATTTTTAGTATATATATAATTTATGATGATTATTTGTATTCATTATCCATCCATCCATCTGCACCGCTTATCCTCAGTAGGGTTGCGGGGGTGCCGGAGCCCATCCGGCATGCATGTTCACCCCATGCTTGCGTGCGTTTCCTCAGGGCACTCCTGTTTCCACCCACATTCCAAAAACATGCATTTCATGTTAATTGGCCGGTCCAAATTGTCCCTAGGTGTGAATTGTCTGTCCCTGTGTGCCCTGCGATTGGCTGGCAACCAGTTCAGGGTGTCCCCTGCCCACTGCCCGAAGATAGCTGGGATGGGCTCCATCCACGCATGTTTTTGGAATGTGGGAGGAAACCCACGCAAGCACAGTGAGAACATGCAAACTCCACAGGGGGAAGTTGCGGTAGCTGGACTTGAACCCTGAACTTCACCGTGGGGCTGCTCTATTTATGAATAAAGACATTTTTATACTTCAAATGTTTTTAGATTTTTGTCTTTGGTTTCATAAAAATACAAATGTGTTTCCAATGAGATTTTCCCCCAACAACTCTCGAGGATTTGAAATGAAGAATGTTTCGTTTGGAGGAAAAGAGGCAATGCGTCAGGACCAGAATGGAAACAGGACCCAGTTGCGTGACGTTTACCACAAGTTTTATTGAAAGAGAGAGGAAGGCCCACGATTTGGTGTTCGCCAGGCGCGGGAAGCAAGTCGATCTCGTACTCGGATTGTGATCCAAACACGGAAGTGGAGCTTCCGTAGCGAGCGACGGCGGGGTCAGGGACAGAAAAACAGGTCGATAGCCGGGACTGGAGAGCAACAATGTGGTCGGGGTCAGAAACGGGTTGTAAGCCGGGACAGCAGACATGGTTGGGATCAAAAATGGATCTTAAGTCGAGACGGGAGAGCAGACGTGGTCAGGATCAAAGCGTGTTGTAGCCAGAGACAGACGGGAGCAAAAACAAGACAGATGGCAGTCAGGGTCGAAAAAGGCTTGCCTAGTATCCACTGAAGTTCGCAGATGGACTGACAACAGGGGACTAACAGGACAGGGTTCAAATAGTGACAGGGAGCCAATCAGAACCCGCAGCAGTTGGCGGCAAATGAGCGGGCACAGCTGAGTCACCTCAGTAATCATGACACAATGAGGGTTGATTCATTTTTATTTTATTTTATTTTTTTATTCATTTTTTTTTTGTTATAAATGACCAAACAAAACAGCAAAAAATAAACACCCATAATCATATTGTATTTTGTAAAACATAAAAAGTAAAGATATTGGTAGAAAACAGTAAGAATAAAACGCCCAAAATATCGAATTAACTGCCAAATATTTCAGAAATAATCAGATATTTCATAGACTTCTAAAAAAAGGAAAAATATTCCCATAAAGAATACATCTGCCCAAAATAAATCAAGTCAAACAGTTAGCTTAGCGCTGGCTTAGTGTTACCGTGGCGTTAGCATAGAGTTAGCTTAGCGTTAGCTTAGCTTTAGCTTAACCTTAGCTTAACCTTAGCTTAACGTTAGGTTAGCGTTAGTCGCGCACCTACAAAGACCTAAAAAATTCCAAAATAAAAAGCCAACTCAATTAAACAACACACAACGAGACATATTTCTACAGAAACCCGTAAGGCACAAAATAAAAGCACTTGCTAAAGGATAGAACGTCCTTGAAAACAACAACTACTTTAAAAAAATGTCCCAATTTTTCTGACAGAGGTTGGATTTCTTTTAAAAAACTCCAAAAATAGTGACTATTTTTCTGACACTTTTTCCAGGAATTTGCTTAATTTTGAAAATCAGTTTTTGGTGTCGGCATATGGCTGACACTTTCTAAATATAAAAGATTTAGTATGAAAATACATTTAGTTTAATCGAATAATTATTCTATGACTGAATGAAAATCATGTTTATTAGACGGAGAGAGAGAGAGAGAGAGAGAGAGAAAGAGAAATAGAGAAAGAGAGAAAGAAAGTGAGAAAGAAAGAGAGAAAGAAAGAGAGAAAGAAAAATATAAAGAAAGAAAGACAAAAAGAAAAAGGCTGTGTGAATTGAAAGCAGGAGGGATGGAATGAAGTAAGGGGGCTAACATGTAAGGATGGGGGGCTAATATAAAAGGATGGGGGGTTCAGAAAAGAAAAGGAGAAAATATAAAAGGGGGCACAGGAGAGAGAGAGAAATAGTGTAAGAAAAAGAAAAGGAGGGGCCATCTTCACAAAAGAACTCCCCCCAGAACCCCTCTCTCGTGTCCAAGTCCATTTAAATTACGCCCTTGAGATACGAGCAAGAAGCCCACAAAGCCCTCCTCGTATCTCAAACGCCCCTCGCTCCCCAGTTTTCCCACGCTGGATTTTGAAAGAGACTACCACACCGGACTCAAAATCAGCTCCTTTGCTATACCTGCCATTCTTTCCCTGACCAAGAGTGGCCACTAAGTGCTGGATCCGCCGTGGTTAGCCGCATTGGGAAAAAGACAAGAAAACAAAGAATGGTAAATGCTGGAGGATTGTAGAGGGTTTCAATGGGTATCGACATCGGTATCGGCCACTCTGGAGACAAGTAGTTTAGTATCAATACTGATACTTGGTATCCCAACGAAAGGTCATTTTTCATTTCTTTTTGCAGACCACTTTATATAGAAAAGTAAGGAAAGGTGGGCTGAGGTGGAGGTGAGGGGGGGGGGCGACGGGGGTTCAGAATCCTTTACTAGAAGACAATATAGACCCCCCTCTCAATATCACCAAGTCAATCACGATACCTCCCCTTTGCCAAAGTAAGCCAGGATGAATTGCAAATGATTGGGAAAAAGAAAGAAGAAAGTTACCCCTCCCCCCTTTTGTGCCCCCTCCCTCATTTTTTTCTGTATGAGTAAGAAAAAGGCCAGAGAGAGAGAGAGAGAAAGGTGAAAGATAGATGAAAGTGGAGAGCGATAAAAGGAGGAGCGAGGGAGGGGAGTGAGGGAAGGGGGGGGGCGGCAGATGAAAGCCAAATGAGAAGGATAAGAAGCGAGGGAAGAGAAAAAAAAGTAGATAGATAGCGGGCGAGCGAAGGAGGCCCGCAGAGGCGTCGCCATGGAAACAAGAAAGAAGGAGAGAGCGGGAGAGACAAAAGACTTGCGAAAGAAAAGAAAGTTGTGGGCACGAAAAGAAAAGGGACGCTTGGGCCTGGCTCGACCTTGCAAGGACCTCCCTTGTGACCTTGACTCCGTCGGACTTTTCCAGATTCTGGAAATTCTGAAAAAGATTGAAAAAAAAATCAAATAAAGATATAGTTTAAAAAAAAGATGGAAAAACATTGAAACGGTTTGATTAAAAAAAGGGAAAAAGGACTGAAAAAAAGATTAGAAAACGATGAAAAGGAAATCTTGACAAGGTATCGAGAAAATCGAAAGGGATTGACAAAGGAATGAAAAAAAAAGGTTGGAAAAAAAGAATAAAGATGGGAAAAACATTCCGGACGATTGAAAGACAATTCAAAAACGTTTCGAAAACGAGAGAAAAAGAAACGAAAACCGGCTCGATTAAGATATCGGGTATCGGTATCAATAGCAAACTTAAATGTATGAGGAGCGGTTTCCAGAGTGGCTGATACCAATTTGCTTTTCGGGTATCGCTCTCAATACCGGACTCCGGCTCCCAGTAGAGCGAGAGATACGGTTCTGCGACAACGATTCAGCTAGTACAAAATAGAAATGCGCCACAAATACGATCCCGAAAGCCAAAGCATTTCAGGAACTCGACTGATCCATAAACACCTGGTTAAGAGAATCGACTCGTCTAAGCCATCAAGGATTATTGACGTGAAATATTATTTGTCCCTGCACCAAAACAGTCAGTTGGTCGAGCTCACCAAAGGCGTCTCGTTACTTCTGAAGAAAGTAATCCCGGAGTGTTCTCTCCCTGCTTTGAATTGAGTCGAAATGTCGTGGAACGACAATAAAGGCCTTCCGGTTTTCAATATTTTTCAATGTCTTATTTTCAATTTTTTTTTCTGGATGTTTGGATTGATTCAAGTCCTTCCTTCCGTCCTCCCTCCCCGAATCGGGAGCCGTCTCCCCCACCGAGTCATCTCGTCAACCCCGTCGCCTCATTTCCTTTTCTTTTAATTCAGAAATGGCCAATAATGTCACGGTTGCCCATTGCCCTCACTTGGCCCCGCCCGTTTGGCGCCAGCTGCGGCTCGTTGCCTGATTGGCTTTCCTCCTATTTAAGCACAGTGCTCTCACTCACCCCTGGTCAGTCGGTCAACGAACCTCTGCACCCGCAAGACGTGTGTTTGTACTCTGTCCGATGTCCTGCTTGTGTATCCTCTCCGGTATCGATCCCGTCTGTCTTGTCCTGTCTGATATCTGACTCCAGTCTCCAGTGTCTGGTATCGATCCCATCTGTCCTCTACTGTCTGATATCTGACTCCGGTCTCCAGTGTCCTGTATCGATCCTGTCCGTCCCATCCTATATCGACCCTGTCCGTTCCGTCTGTCTGGTATCTGCTCGTGTATCTGGTATCGATCCTGGCTGTCCCCTGTCCTGTCTGGTTTCGACCCCGTCTGTCTGGTATCCGCTCGTGTATCTGGTATCGGTTTCGTCGGCCATTTCGCCCAATAGCCCCCCCACCCCCCCCATGTGGCGCCAGCTGCGGCTCTTGACAAATTGGCTTTCCGTCTTTTTTACCTCAGTGAGCTCTTTCTTAGTTTGTCAGTCCGTCAACAAACTTCTACCCCGCAAGACATGGGTTCTGACTCGGTCCTGTTTTCCTGTTGGTATTTTCCAGTCCGGTATTGTTCCCGTTTTTTTTTTGTGCTGCTTAATTTCAGTTTCCAGTTTTCGTTCCTGTCTAGTTTGTCCTGTTTAATCTCGATATCCTGTTTTGATGTCCGTCCTGTCCGGTTTCGACCCCATCTGTCCGATATCAACTCGGGCAATTGGAATCAATCTCGTCGGTTTTTTGGCTTCCTGTCTTTTCCACGCCAGACCGCTGCCTAACGTGCATGACTCCCCATTTCCCGTAAAATCAAAGGCCTGTGTGAGAACGTCACGCGTTTGGGTCCTGATCCTGTTCTGGTTCTTGACAAAACCAGTAAATAACTTGACATGCATTTATTTGATATTCAGTGTTGGCCACCTTTGTTTCAATGAGTCACGAGTTGGAGATACTCAAAGTTAGTCAAAGGAACTAGTTAGCAGGGTAAGTAAGTATTTCCGGGACTTTTAAAAGAATGTCCAAGAATCGGACGTCTTCTGAGTCGCCTGAATAGAAAAGAAAGGACAGGTTCTAGAAGCTCCTCCTATTTCTTGCACACCTTTCTCCTTCTTTTCAAGTGCAACCCAAAGAAACGCTCAACAACATCACAAAACGATAAAAACGGAGTCGAATTCATTCAATCAAATTGGACTGCCCCGCTGCAAAGATGGGAATTCCGACTCTTTTTAGACGAGCGGCTTTTTCGGCTGGCCTCGCTAAAAAGAGTCGGCTCTTCTTCTGCATGTTTTTGTTCTTTAATCCACGTATTAACATTTATTAGGTATTATGATGAATGACGTTGAAAGGGGGGAAAATAGAGCAAAATGAACACTGAAAAGCAGAAGGACAAAAAAAGATACAATACATTTTTCAAAGAGCCGGCTCGAGGAGACGTTTGGTTCGCGATGGACGCGAGTCGGTGGCCGCATTAATTGAGTCGCCTTTTCTTTCCATACATTTGTAGTTACTGTGATCGCTTTTAAAAAAAAGAAGACGGAGATGAATAAGTATACAGTGGAACCTCGGTTCTCGACCACAATCCGTTCCAGAACCCTGTTTGAAAACCGATTTGTTCGAGCACCGAAATCCTTTTTCCCATTAAAAATAATGTAAATCGTTTTAATCCGTTCCAACACCCTGAATGTTTACCTTGAATGTTTAATGTAAACATAAAGCTGACCCAGGCTAATCGTACGTTCGCGTTATCATAATTTTCCGTACGAAAGATGACGCTAACATGAACGTGTAAAAATAAAAAAAATCAGGTCGTTTACAAGTCATTTAGCACCCGGGTCTCAACAACAAATAGTAAACTGTTCATTGGAAAGAGGGCTCCGTTCCAACACCCTCAATGTTGGGCTCCGTTCCAACACCCTGAATGTTTAACGTGAACTTAAATCTAACCCAGGCTAATCGTACGTTCGCGTTATCGTAATCTTCCGTACGAAAGATTACGCTAACATGAACGTGTAAAAATTTAAAAAAAGGATAAAGAAAAGAATTATGAATAGTTTTTTTTACCTTTGTGGTGGTCAGCAGAAGGCGCTCGCACACCTCCTTCATATTTGGCTATTATTTCTTTCTTAAATGCAATAGTTATACGCACTACTTTTCTTTTTTCACCTGTAGCAACTTTGCTGCTTGCACTGACTTTCTTCGGAGGCATAATAAGGGGCTAAAACACCCGTACGCCACTCAGCATCGCACCCTAGCGTACGCACTCACGCATTACCGACGTTCGAACTCCGATTTTTTGACCGAACAGCGGAGCAAGAATTTCTCGAAATTTTTGGTTGGACTCCAATTTGTTCGAACTGAAAGGCGTTCAAAAACCGAGGTTCCACTGTACTTATGTCAGGGTGGGTGGTGGTGAGATGGTGGACAGAGCACTGATGGATTATATACTGGTTAGGAAAGGGATGTTAAGTAGATCGCTGGATGTGCATGTTTACAGAGGTGAAATGATTGGTATGTCTGATCATTTTTATGTGGAAGGAAAACTGAGAATGTATTGTAGATGTATTGTGGAGGGAAGAGGTGAAAATGTCAGAGTTCAATAAGGCAGAAAAGCAAAGAGAGTTTAAAGAGAGGATAGGGGAAGAGTATGAACGGATTAGTAGAAGAGAAGTGGAGGATGTGGAAATGGAATGGAAGTGGTTTAAAGAGACAGTGTTGAGGAGTGCAAAAGATATGTGTGGAATGAGAAAAGTTGGTCGAGGTTTTAGGAAAGAAATTGAATGGTGGAATGATGAGGTCTCAGAGGATGTGACAGAGAAGAGACATGCCTTTGAGGAGTGGCTGCAAGATAAGAGTGGTGATGCGTATGAAAGGTATAAAGTGAAGAAAAGGTTGGTAAAAGCGGCAGTGGAAGCAGCGAAAAGGAAAGCAAATGATGAATGGTGTTGAAAGATAGGAGTGAATAGGAAAGGAGATAAGTGTTCTGCAAAGAAGTGAAGTGAAGAAGTGAAAAGAGTAAGAAACAGTGAGTTTGGAAAGGAAGAGAAAGTGAAAGATAAGGACAGTAGATTGCTGGTTAGCGGTAGTGCAGTCAGGACGAGATGGGCAGAGTATTTTGAGGAGTTGTTGAATGTGGAGGATGGGAGAGAAGTGAGAGTCGAGGTGATTGGTCGTATGCCCGTGTTGGGTGATTTAAATGTGACGCTTGTGGAAACATGGGAGGTGCAAGAGGCAGTGAAAGAAATTAAAGGGGGGAAGGCACCTGGGTTGGATGGTTGTACTGCTGAATGCTTGAAAAAAGGTGGCACGGCTATGATTGACTGGTTTGTACGCTTGTTGAATGTATGCTTTTTAAGTGGCGTGGTTCCTGTTGATGGGTGTAGTGCATGTGTGTTACGTGGGTTGTGATGTGGCTGCAGTTGGTGGAATGGAGTTCGAGGTATTGCACAGAGTGAATCAACGAAGCAAAGTTTTGGGTGCTCTGAGGAGAGTGATGAGCAACAAGAGTATGAGTATGGATGTTAAGAGGGGACTGTATGAGAGTGTGATTGTGCTGACTGTGTTGTATGATGCAGAGACTTGGAGCCTGAACGCAGATTTGAAAAGGAAAATACATGTTTTTGAGATGAAAAGTTTGAGGAGTATGTTGGGAGGGACAAGATTGGATGGATTGAGAAATAAAATTGTGAGAGACAGATCTGGAGTAGTAATGGAACTGAGCAAGCGTGTGGATAAGAGAGTACTCGGCTGGTTTGGACACATGGAGAGGATGGATGGGGGAGCGAATGTTGAAGAGGATCTACAGAGCAGAAGTCAATAGAAGGAGACCAAGAGGAAGGCCGCGATTGATGTGGATGGATGGTGTTATGAGTGCATTGCAGGAAAGCGGTCTAAATCTAGTGGAAGCTCTATCTTTTGTTGGTGATAAGAATGAGTAGAGAGGTGGTGTAAAAGGATAGTGGGATGTTTAGACGCGTTCTAAGGGATGGGCAGGGTACCTGTATGATGCGGCAGGGGTGAACCAGTGAAAGCTTTCGGGCCCTGCTGTTGAACAAAAGAGTGTGTTGTGTCACCCTGACCCGAGTGACATGGCCGCTTTCTCGTGTCCCGTTTCATCTGGAGGGACGAAAGCATGACCAACTTAGGTGCCGAGGTGCCTAACTTGTTTGGGTGTTTGGGCATTTGGGTTGGCCATGGTCCAAATATTTTGTTATTTGCTACTTTCTCATGCAGTCGGGCACCCCTCTCGCGAGACAGACAGACAAACAGTAATCGCTTTCTAACTCTATGGTATTGGCCATTTTGATTGGTGACAAGATCGTACGGCGTCGGGTGCGCAAATGGAAGCACTCCGCCATTGACGTTCCGTAGCCGCTTTCCAAAAATACGTCACGGGTTTCTAAAAAAATAACGGCATTAGTCCCAACACTCTTTATAAAAAGAAGAAAGTATTCTTCATTTTATTTTAGTGCCTGCATATAAAATTCGAACGTCAAGTGTTTTCTCAATGAGATGTATTTTGTTTGTTGTCCACAAGATGGCAGCAGGTCAACTCAAATACATTGAGAATAAATGACAGTACTTTTCCAAATAAAAGCGAATTCGAGTTGTTTTTCTCCAAAACAATTGCGACGGGAAAAGAACGTTTAAGGCAGTATTCGAAAGCAACGTTTGGAGTATTTTAAGAGTTGTAATATTTAATGGGAAATGTATTTTTGTTTAAATTTGAAGAGCATTCGAATCTTTCCGAGAGTGAAAAGGGAATCGAGTCAAAATGCAAAATTTCATTTAGGGTGACATTTGAACAGGAATACTTTGGATTTTTTCACTGTCCCTTTTTCACTTCTATTTCTGACACTTTTCATCTTTTTCTGTTGTTTTCACACAAGAATTTCAACTTTCTTTTATGGGTTGATTTTTTTTCATGTTCGTATTTGTCACCTTTTTTTGCAGTGTCCACGTTTTTCTACATCGGTTCCCATAAGACGTTTATCTTGTTTCTCTTGATCGTTTGGACGCTTTTTACACCCTATTCAAACCCCCACCCCCCACGTTTTTCACGCAATTGAGAAAATAAGATTACAAATAAATTACTAAGGAAGGCATACAAAAAAACTACAGTAACGCTACACAAATACTATTTGTTTTCCACAGAAATACTACAAAATACACAAAACATAATTGTCATGATTACCGATGCTATTCACCTGTTGCCCACTCATTTGGCGCCAACCACCGCGGGTTCTGATTGGCTCCCTGTCACTATTGGAACCCTGTCCTGTCAATCCCATGTAGTCAGTCCGTCGGCGAATCTCTGTGTAAACTAGGCAAGCCTTTTTTGACCCTGACTTACGCCTGTCCTGTTTTTTGCTCCTGTCTGTCTCCCACTACGACCTGTTTTGATCCCGACCACGTCTGCTCTCCCGTGCCGACTTACGACCCGTTTTTTATCCTGACCACGTCTGCTCTCCCGTCCTGGCTTACAACTCGTTTCCGACCCCGACCACATCTTGCTCTTCCAGTCCCGCTACCGACCAGTTTTCGGCCCCTGACACCGCCATCGCTCGCTGCGGAAGATCCACTTCCTTGTTCGGATCACCATCCGAGTACGAGAGCGACTTGTTCCCCGCACCAGGGAACACCAGATCGTGGGCACAATAAAACTTGTAAAAAACTTAACGCAATTGGGTCCTCTTTTCCGTTCTGGTCGTGATATTGCCAAGAACGCTTGCCGGCATCTTGGATAAAAACCAAAAGAGGATTTGGCGATAACAACGATGAAACACGATTTCCACCGACACTTCAATAAAAATCATCTTTATGTTTTTAAGTGCAGTGTGTGAAATAAGTGTTGTTGTCTTTTAGACATGACACTCCAGGGGAAAACGTGTCACGCAGAGACTTTAAAGAGAGGAATAATATATTGGGCCAAAAATGACAATGACAACATAGCGCTTAGAAAAACTGACCTCAGTTATAAAATAGGAATGCGATGAAGAAAAAAGGTACTTTGAAACAACAGTACAACGAAAAGAAGCGCTATAAGACATTTAGCAGCAGCATTTGGAAAAAACACACACACAAAGTATCTATGTGTATATCAGTATTTTTGTAGGATTTCTGAAGTATTACTGTGGTTGTATTTTGTAGTATTTATGTAGTAGTATTTCTGCAGGATTTTGATAATATTTCTGTGGTAGTGGTCTATGCATTCCTTTGAGACTATTTGTGAGTAGGGGCCAAACAGATCAACAGGACTTGATTTGAATTAATGAGAGAAAAAACAGAATGGGGTTGTTTGGTAGAGCCATAAACACATATACATTTTAGATGTATATATATACTGGACTGTCTCAGAAAATTAGAATATTGTGATAAAGTTCTTTATTTTCTGTAATGCAATTAAAAAAACAAAAATGTCATACATTCTGGATTCATTACACATCAACTGAACTATTTCAAGCCTTTTATTATTTGAATATTGCTGATTTTGGCTTACAGCTGAAAAAAACTCAAAAATCCCATCTCAAAATATTAGAATACTTCCTCAGACCAAGTAAAAAAAATAATTTTATAACAGCAAAACTAAATCAAACATTTGAAAATGTCCATTGATGCACGGATTACTGCATCAATCCGGCGTGGCATGGAGGCAATCAGCCTGTGGCATTGCTGAGGTGTTATTGATGCCCAGGATGCTTCGATAGCGGCCTTCAGCTCATTTGCATTTGTAGGTCTGGTGTCTTTCATCTTCTTAACTATACCCCACAAATTCTCGATGGGGTTCAGGTCAGGGGAATTAGCAGGCCAATCAAGGACAGTGATGCCATGGTCAGTGCACCAGTTACTGGTGGTTTTGGCACTGTGGGCAGGTGCCAGATCATGCTGGAAAATGAAATCCTCATCTCCATAGAGCTTTTCAGCAGATGGAAGCATGTAGTGCTCTAAAATCTCTTGGTACACAGTTGCATTTACTCTGGACTTGATGAAACACAGTGGACCAACACCAGCAGCTGACATGGCTCCCCAAACCATTGCTGACTGTGGGAACTTCACACTGGATTTCAAGCAACTTGGATTTTGCTCTTCTCCAGCCTTTCTCCAGACTCTGGCGCCTTGACTTCCAAATGACATGCAAAACCTGCTTTCGTCTGAAAAGAGGACTTTGGACCACTCTGCAACTGTCCAGTGCTTCTTCTCCATAGCCCAAGTCAGACGCTTCTTTTGTTGTCTTGAGTTCAGAAGTGGCTTGATCATGGGAATACGGCTATTGTAGCCCATTTCCCGGACACGTCTGTGAACTGTGGCTTTTGATACCTGGACTCCAGCTTCAGTCCACTGTCTTTGAAGCTCCCTCAAATTCTGGAAGCGGCTCTTCTTCACAATTTTGTTAAGACTGCGGTCATCTCTCTTGGTTGTGCAGCGTTTCCGGCCACATTTTTCCCTTCCAACAGACTTTTTGTGGATATGCTTTGAAACTGCACTCTGTGAACAGCCTGCTCTTTGAGAAATTTCTTTTTGTGTCTTACCCTCCTGATGGAGAGTATCAATGATGGTCCTCTGGACAGCAGTCAGATCAGCAGTGATTTAGTTTACTGAACCAAGCTGAGTGTTTTTAAGGCTCAGGAAACCCTCGCAAGGTGTTTCGAGTTAATTAGATGATTCAGGTGATTAGTTGAATAGCCTACTTGTATACTTTTTCATGATATTCTAATATTTTGAGATAGGATTTTTGAGTTTTCTTAAGCTGTAAGCCAAATTCAGCAATATTAAAATAATAAAAGGCTTGAAATAGTTCAGTTGATGTGTAATGAATCCAGAATGTATGAAATTTTTGTTTTTTTAATTGCATTACAGAAAATAAAGAACTTTATCACAATATTCTAATTTTCTGAGACAGTCCAGTATATATATATATATATATATATATATATATATATATATATATACATGTCCATCCATTATCTGCACCGCTTATCCTCAGTAGGGCAGCGGGGGTGCTGGAGCCCATCCCAGCTATTTTCGGGCAGTGGGCAGGGAACACCCTGAACTGCTTGCCAGCCAATCGCAGGGCACACAGAGACAGACAACTCGCTCACTCATTCACACCTAGGGACAATTTGGACCGGACAATTAACCTGACATGCATGATTTTGGACTGTGGGAGGAAACCGGAGTGCCCGGAGAAAACCCACGCAAGCACGGGGAGAACATGAAAACTCCCCACAGGAAGGTTGGTAGCTGGATTTGAACCATGACCTCAGAACTCTGCCACACACGCCGCCGTCCTGCCCTATATGTATATATATATATATATATATATATACTGTATCTTAGATATCAGTGTGTGAAGTGTGTGTGAATGGGTAAGTGTGAAGTACGTAGAAAGCACTGTGGGAGGTCTTCACCGACTTGAAAAGCGCTATATAGAGTAAATGCAGGCCATTTACCATTTTAATAATGAAATACTCCATTAAGTAGTTGTACGTTTAGGTCAGAAGGGCCTAAAAAGTTAATTCAGAAACAACTTCCTTCCAAATATAGTTTTTTTTTCATGTCTACATTATGGCCTCATCAAAATATCGACATGCTATTGGCCCAACTACCTCCCACAATGCCTTTGTCTTTATTCAGTTCTGAAACCTGTGAAGACTTGGTGAGTTAGAGCGAAAAATACTGCTTTTTTTTTTTGCTGCAATTATTCGCAACGGGTACCGAGAGGATGCTGAAAGGAGAAACTAAAACATGTTGTAGCCAATGAGGATCCGGACAATTATTTACCTCCTATGACTTGACGTTTAGATGCGTGGACATAGATGCACATCCAACAAGACGCATGGGTTTTAGGAGGTTAAGAATAAGGAGTTTATTAAAGCACGGGAATCCTTTCAGGTCATGACAATTCTCGCAAGTGGAAGTTTTTAAATCAGTTTTCATTTTAATCCGTTGTCTATTCCCTCCTCTGCATCCACCTGTTACTCCACTTGACCAGCTTAAGTTACTAAAGTGAAATTAAATATAATTTTCCTATTTATTTATACATTACATTTAATTAGAGAAACAGATATGACACATAGGCAGTACTTACTATATATGTTTTTTATTTTTGTGGGGCCCCAGTCCGGAGCTAATTAGCAGTTTTCTATCCCCCGCTATTCAGCATTTCAACTTGCAATCCCCACCTGGGTTATCCTGGGGATCTACTGCACCAGTGCTTAATACAGTAAATCAAAGCACGGAGTGGTCCAAAATATAATCGATCAAGTAAAGAACAGTCATGAAAAACAAAACGACAAATTATTTCTACTGTTGTTTCTCAGTCCATTGCCGTTTCGAAAACCAATCCGGTACAAAACGTCCGTCATTCCCGCCATCACTCGGCTTTCTTCTCTCTGGTCGCCGTAAAAGCGCTCCAAACTTCGGTGTAGAGCAGCGTGCCCGCGAAAACTACGACCGTGCCGGCCCAGTGCCAGGCGGTGAAGGGGTTTTGGAAGTAGACGATGGAGAAGATGAGGCTGAGGAACTTCCTCAGCGTCACCACGAGAGTGACGCTAAGCGAGGCGCACTCAGTGGTCAGGATGAAGACGCCGCGGATGCAAACGTACCTGAAAGTGGATCGTTAAGGGCGGGAAACCGTGAAAACTGTTGGACGCCGACAGCGGGAGAAAATTAAAAAAGATACTGTGTGATGATGTTGACCAGCAGGTAGATCCACATCACTGGAACATTTAGTTGGACGAGTGGAACGAGGACTGGAGCTGCACGGGAGATTTGTTTGTTTCGGCCAAAAACAAAGCAAAACAGATTGATATACTTTCATTTTTTGGATGAGTATGTTTGATAAATGATGGTTTACGACATGGGAGAGAAGTTATTAGACCGAATATAGTTATCAGGGTTCCTACAGCTTGAGGCAGGTTAAATTCAAGACTTTTGAATTATTTTTTAGATCAAATTTAAGGCCAAGTCAACAGGAAAACTCACAATTGAAACAAAAAAGCAAAAAACAAATATTTTTTGCACACGATACGTCCTGCTTCGTACACATGACCAGGGATAGCTATTAGCCATGGAGAAAAACGTTAGTCTGTCATGATTACCGATGTAAATCAGCTGTGCCTGCTCTTTTGGCGCCAACCACCGCGGGTTCTGATTGGCTCCCTGTCACTATCTGTACCCTGTCCTGTTAGTCCCCTGTTGTCAGTCTGTCTGCAATCCTTTGTGGACCCTGACTCCCACCTGTGCGGTCTGTCTCCGGCTGAGACCCGTTTTGATTCTGACCACGTCTGTTCTCCAGTCCAGACTTACGACCCATTTTTTATCCCTACTACGTCTGCTCTCCTGTCCCCTTACAACTCCTTTCCGACCCCGACCACGTTGTTGCTCTGCTGTCCCAACTATCGACACGTTTTTCCGTCCTTGACACCGCCATTGCTCCCTATGGAAGATCCACTTCATGTTCGGATCACAAACAGAGTACAAGAGCGACTTGCTTCCCGTGCCTAGCGAATGCCGGATCGTGGGCGCACCCCTTCCTCTTTCCTTTAATAAAACTTATCAGGAACGTAACGCAATTGGGTCCTGTTTCCATTCTGGTCCTGACATCGTAGGACAGCCACTTCTCATGAAATGTCCACTTCCCGGGCACGGTCCAAAGTAAAGGTCTCTGTCCCAAGTTGCTCTGTGTATTGTGGGTGGAACTAAGACCCGAGTCTACTCTAAAAGGCCCGACTGAAACCACATCACCGTTTTGAAAGTTTTGAAATTGGTGTCACACCATGTTGCCACGAAAGTAAATCGCTGAATTATCAAAAAAAGACAATTTATAAATGTTACACATTTTTTTATAGTTCATACAAATATAAATCTTATGAATGGGTTCACATGTTTAAGACTTTCAAAAATTGGATTAAGACATTTAAATGCAGATTAAGGCTTTATTTTTAGAATAATGAATTTTAAAGCCTTTTAAGACTTTTCAAGGATCTGTAGGAACTCTGGTTGTAATATCCCTTTTATTCGGGTGAATGAGGACCGGAACCCGACACACAGTATTGGCCACAATGGCATGCTTCTCTCCTTTCTCTCAGCAATAGTCGACCCGGGATAATGGATCACGCCCATGCATGTGCAATACATTTCAGGCAGGCCAGAACAAATGTATTTTCTGCCGGTCCCTGCTTGCAGAAATTGAACTTACTACTTTGACTGAAGTAGACGCAGTAGTTGTAGATGTCCGTAGAGAGGAGCAGGAAGCCAGGCAGAGGCAGGAAGTGCTACAAAATCAAAAAATATGCCATTCAAAAGACTAAATCTGCCTTTCAAAATAAAATACTCACGTTATAAAAGAGAGCCTCTCTGGAGTGCTTCCCGTACTTCTTGTAAAGCGTCTCCTGGAAAATTCCCATCCGCGCCGACATGAGCAGCGCGAACGTCAACATGGCGATTCCTGAACAGAGGCTGACCAATCAGATCGGTCGACCGGGACAAACGACCCGATTGGTCGACACAACTCGATGGACAAACTGACTTTCAATGGCATTCAAGATTCTTCTTCTTTTTTTTTTTTTTTAAAGGGCTCTACCGCTCGAAAACCACTTTAAAATCCTAAAACACACTAAAATAAATTATTTAAAACAAAACCGGATTAAAGTACTAATAAATGTGAAAAGTTTACAAATAAAAAAATTATTCTTTGACTATAATAATAATAAACTACAAAAAACAATGAACATGATAGTTTTTCATTTAAAAACACTAACAAACAAAAAATCTTTTTAAAAAGCAACAAGCTAATTAGCGAGATGAATTTACGACATGAATAATGTAACAATCATAAAGGAAAAAAATAACTTCATAAATTTAAGTCAAAATAGAATTTAAATTAAAAAATACTAATAAACGTGCAAAATTTACAAATAAAAAAGCAATTATTATTATTCTTCTATTGAAATATTAAGACACTGGCAAAATTGACCATTTAGAATAAAATGTAAACATTTCATATTTTGTTTATACAAAATTATTCCCATTTTCACGACTGTAAGGCGCAGCTAAAAGCCTTTATTTTTTTTAAAAAGCCGACCATGCGCCTTATAGTACGGTGCGCCTTATATATGGATCAGAATTAAGTCGCAAGGTCACGCAACTAAAGGCAAGCGGCCGCCGACTCCATTTCCCCCCGTAGGCGAATAAGTCCGCGGTGTATGCTGGGATATATACACCGGCGTTTCATTTCCTAACCAATGTGTCAATCATCATTTGAATCGGTCACTATTGGCTAAAGTTATCCGCAGGTAAAGGAGGCGGGTCCTTTTAAGCATTTCCAGGCTTGCATAGGCTAAAGGAGGGCAAAACAAAGATGAATGTGAATCACACGTTAGGTTGGGCTAAGGCATGGAGAAAACCTTTTTTACTCGTCTGTATTTGTAAGGAATTATGGGGCTAAACAGAAAGCTAGCAACAAGCAACGTCTATCGATGCAGAGATGCTTTTCGCGCGTATTTTTCCTTATATTTGTCGGCATTATTGCGTGATTTAGAGTACGAAAATATTTAACACGGTTGGATTTACGACTCTAACGGATGTTAGAGGACCAGGGTTGCTTCTTATTATTGAACGTGATGGCTGCAAGACGACTTTGGTGAGCTACCCCGGCTTTACATTTCCCCAGTATCTTGTTTCAGACTGATTTTTATGTTTCTGTCTATTTTGAAATTCAAATCAATTCAAAGTCCTATGCCCAGTAAAGAACCATGTTTCCCTGCACAATGAAATTCGTACTTTGCTGTCCACACCGTTGCCAGCGAAAAAGAAAATAGAAACTAAGAAATGGTTGGCATTTCTTGAATCCCAAGAGTTTAAACGTCCTAATGATATGTGAAATGACACATTTGAGTGATTGGTGACATCGTACAGACACCGCGTCTGTACGTATCTGGGACGCTTATTTGCTTCTTTACGAGCCGTCGTAATGTTAAGGGGTTAAAATAGTTTGAATGAACTTCTGACTGTTTGGTTGACGTTCCCACTGTAGCGCCTTATATTCAGTCTGGTGTGCCTTAGGTAAGGAATATATACGACATTTTAGGCTGTGCGCCTAATAACCTGGTGCGCCTTATAATCGTGAAAATACGGTACATAAAATAATAAATATGCCAATTCAATTCTATTAAATTAAAATACTGCCATGTGCAAAAGTTTGCCGATGACACTGCGATCGTGGGATGTATCAGAAACGGGCAGGAGGAGGAGTACAGGAAATTGATTCAGGACTTTGTCCGATGGAGCGACGCAAACCACCTGCACCTAAACACCACCAAGACCAGAGAGATGGTGGTGGACTTCAGGAGAACCAGAACTCACCCGGTTCCTGTAACCATCAAGGGAGAATGTGTAGAATTTGTCCAGACCTACAAATACCTGGGTGTGCAGCTGGACAACAAACTGGACTGGACTGCCAACACAGAAGCTCTATGTAGGAAAGGGCAAAGCCGACTTTACTTCCTCAGAAGGCTGGCCTCCTTCAACATCTGCAAAAAGCTCCTGAAAATATTCTATGAGACAGTAGTGGCAAGCGCCCTCTTCTATGCGGCAGCGTGTTGGGGAGGCAGCATCAAGAAGAAGGATGCCTCTCGTCTCAATAAACTGGCTAGGAAAGCGAGCTCTGTTGTGGGCAAAGAGCTGGACAGCCTAACAACAGCAGCTGAGAGACAGGCACTGAAAAAGCTGAGGTCAATCATGGACAATCCATCGCATCCGCTTCACAGCATTATCTCCGGACAGAAGAGCAGTTTCAGTGACAGACTGCTGTCACTGTCTTGTACTACGGACAGACTGAAGAGTTCTTTTCTTCCTCATGCCATGAGGCTCTTTAACTCCACCCGGCAGAGTAAAGGCCCACATTAAACCACACCACCTACATTGGATCTTACTGCATTATGTGTAGCACTATTTAGTTAATCTATATAACATGCTAAAGTGGGCATTTGCACGTCACACTGGGTATTTGTATATTGTTTTCTTTTGGCTTTATTATTGTATTGTTCTCAGCTCAGGGATGCTGCTGGAAATGTGAATTTCCCTTAGGGGATGAATAAAGTATCTATCTATCTATCTATCTATCTACTAAAAAAAAAAACAAATTAACAAAATTCAGTTGTCAAAATATATATAGAAAAACAATCATAATCCTGCAATATATACAACTCAAAATATAAAAACATACAAGTCCGAAAGAAAATATATCTTAATATCAGTTTGGTGATTTTGCATTTGGCTGCATTTACAATTGTTTTATCAAGCATTCATTCAATTTATCAAATGTTACCCAAACTGAACATTTTAAAGCATATCACCAAATTTAGTGCTTTAAAAACAGCCGTAACATAACATTTTGATTGAATTTTATAAAACTAAAATAAAACAGTCTATGTTCAAACAAATATCAAATTAAATGGAACATGTAAAAATCCATTTATGCATGTATATTTCTTGATAAAAACAAAGAAATACATAAAAAATGAAGTCCCTGAAGCAGGGGTCAGCAATCCAAAATGTTGAAAGACCAAACAACAAACAAACACATTTGCCAGGCGCCTCAAAACATTAAAATCCAAGAAATGCAATCAAGAAATCTATTTTTGATTGGCATTTTTATTTTGAGGATTAAAAAAAATCAACACTAAAAGTGCACAACATGCCCCTGAATGCAGCATGCTTTTATTACAAAAAAAAAATTGCGACCTTTTGAAACGGTAAATAAAGTCACTTATTACTGTTTACATTTGATTTATGTGACAATATTTTTCTCTTTTAAGCTTTGTGGTCCATGGCGGATCACACACATGACACGTCCCCTTTGAAAGTGTGGGGCTTAGACAGTAGACACGGGAGAGAGGGAAACAAGCGAAGGAGAACTGTGCTCGTTGAAAATGTAATATGTGTCTGAAACCAGATTAAAAGAAAAAATCTCCCCCATCTTCTTCAATTTGTAAACATGTTTGGAAAAGCGCCAGAAAGCCACTCGCCCGCGGGTTGCCGACCCCCGCCCCAGGTATTTTGTCCACTGCGTGTTTGGAAACCAGTCTAAGGTGAGCTCACCTACAAGCCAACGCAAGAAGGCGTAAAAGCCCTGCTCCTCCGAGCCCTCTTTGTCCAAGTTCTGCACAAACACAAGATCACCGGTAACTGAAAAATGGACCGAGAGGATACCAGCATGGCTCCGGTCACAGTTATGGAGAGAAGACTAGATAGGACGCGCGCCTCTGATGGGCTTGCCTTCTGTGAGCCTAAGCTAGTTGGTCAAACTATCGGCGTCTTCCAGGACAGAGCCAAAAAAATCCGGTTCATTGAGCTGCCAATGGATCCATTCAAAGCTGTACCATAATGCACTGGAAAGCTGCAATAACCTTACATAGGTATACATGTTTTTGCCTCTACTTTTGTTGTATTATTTAATCTTATTGAGAGCTTCGGTAGCTCCAGTCCCTCTTGGTGGCTTACATTGTTTCAATGTTTTTTCAAAATAGGGCTGACCACATCGCCAAACTCACTTACATTGATGTACTAGGTGGAAGTAAGAAAACACGAAAAATATTCTTGTGAAACTCTCTTTCAGGGGTTTCTAGAGCTGTTTTTTTTATTTTAAACCTTCATGTGGCAAGTGACCATACTGTATAGGGTCAATTCAGTCAAAACAAGGTGAATAACTTATTTTGTGTGTTTTTTTCCAAATATTTTTATAAATACAGTAAAAGATTTTTTTAACCTATAGTGGCGGGTGAATGTATGGTGGGAAGCACAGCAGCGCAGTAGTCAGCGCGTGTGCGGCACAGTTCTGAGGTCATGAGATCGAACCTCCTGTGTGGAGTTTGCATGTTCTCCCCGTGCTTGTGTGGGTTTCCTCCCACATTCCAAAAACATGCATGTTAGGTTAATTGGCCGGTCCAAATTGTCCCTGGGTGTGAATGAGCGAGTGAGTTGTCCGTCTCTGTGTGCCCTGTGATTGGCTGGCAACCGGTTCAAGGTGTCCCCTGCCCGCTGCTTGAGGACAGCAGAGATGGGCTCCAGCACCCCCTAGACCATACTGAGGATAAGCGGTGCAGATAACGGATGGATGGATATATATATATATATATATATATATATACATATATATATGGTTATTCATTTACCCAGTCGAAAATTTAGGTGTCATATTTGACCCCGATCTGTCCTTTTCAAAGACACATTACTAGAACAGCTTTTTTCCATCTTCGCAACATTGCTAAAATTCTCAGTTAGATGCGGAGATTATAATTCATGCGTTTGTTACCTCCCGTCTCGATGACTGTAATGCACTACTCTCCGGTCTCCCGAAGTCCAAAATTATGAGCCTTCAGCTAGTGCAAAATGCTCTAGCGAGGCTTTTAACTAAGACAAGAAAGTTTGATCACATGACCACGGTTTTAGCTAACCTGCATTGGCTCCCTGTAAGCTTAAGATGTGATTTTAAGGTTCTGTTGGTAGTATACAAAATCATGCATGGACTTGCTCCCTTATATCTTTCAGATTGAATTTCCCCCTATGTTCTGGTCCTGGAGCCTTTGCTCTGAAAACGCTGGTCGACTAGTGATCCCAAGAGCCAAGAAGAGATCCGCAGGTTCGAGAGCGTTCTCCATCCGGGCCCCGGTGTTGTGGAATGCTCTTCCCCCTGAGGTTCTATCTGCAACCTCAATGAAAATGTTTAAATCTAAGCTTAAAACACACTTCTACTCTATAGCATATGAATAAACTATATTTTATGTTAACAATATCTGTGTATTATTTGCCCTCATGTAGGTTTTAGATGAGGGGATGGTGTCATAATAATCTGTGGTTTGCAATAGTCTTTGATACGTGAAGCCCTTTGAGACCCTTTGTGATTAAGGGCGTCACAAATAAAGATGACTTGACTTGGCTTTGCTAAATACAAATAATTCATTGTTTTAAAAAAAAGAAAGTTGCATTTTTTTAAAGGTGTAAAGGGACAGTGTGTATTATTTAGTGCCTCATAGTGGTACAAAAAACTTTAAATCAGTAAAAAAAAAAAAAGATTTGAATAATAGGCAAACATAGATGAACTATCACACCAATGTTATTTTTTATTTTTCCGGTTTCCTCCCACATTCCAAAGACATGCATTTCAGGTGGATTGGCCGGTCCAAATTGTCCCTAGGTGTGAATGAGCGAGCGAGTTGTCTGTCCCTGTGTGCCCTGCGATTGGCTGGCAACCAGTTCAGGGTGTCCCCTGCCCACTGCACGATGATTACTGGGATGGGCTCCAGCACCCCGCGACCCTACTGTGGATAAGTGGTGCAGCTGATGAGATGAGATGAAATTTGTTTTTCTTTTACATAAATGGAATCCGCCACGTTTTTCTGCTGTGACGCTGGTTTTCGTTCGCATGAGACAACAGTGCCTTCTAGTGGTCAAATATCACTAAGGCTTTAAAATATACAGTACCGGTACTCTTAACACCGATTTTGAATTGTAGGTTTTTCATTAAGTTTTATATTAAGTGTTAAAATTTCAATGCAGCATTTTGTAACTTGTTGATAAATTGTTTTAATATATTGTGTGGGAAAAAATTGTGGGTTTTTTCTGTATTCTTACCAACATGAAAATCAGATGTTAAATAAGCAAGTCATGATTTCTTTTCAATGTACGCTCAATTCATGAAAGGGTACGTTGACCCGACCAATGTGTCTGCCATGGAAGCATGCTAGTTAGGGAGATCATTTCTTCCTTATGCCATGCGGCTCTTTACTTACACCTAGGGGAGTAAAAGCCCACACTAACACCCCCCCCCCACACACACACACATTTGCACATTACCCTATTCTTATTACAGAGTGTATTTTGCGTAGCACTATTGAAATACTCTATATCAACACGTTATATTGGGTATTTTGTATTCTATACATTTTATTTTATTTTTCAACACAAGGACACTGCTGGAAGTGTGAATTTCCCTACGGGGACGAATGAAGTATCTATCTATCTATCTATCTAGTTAGAGGGCTGCTACAGTGTGCCGACCTATCTAGTCTCCTATATAGATCTGTAGCTCCACTTACCACTTGCTTGGCGGACATGACAGTGCAGATGAAGATGCCGGCGGACACTAAAGCGATGGACAAATATTTGCTGGTCGAATACCTGCAGGACCAAAAAGGACATAATCTGAATGTTATTGGGGGGGGGGGGTGTGTGATGGCACTCACCTTTTCTTCAGGATGACGACGCCCAGGATCATGTTGGCGATGAGAGAGCCCTGCAAGCGATCCCAGAACATCACAATAAAAACGGAAGAATAATTGTCTTTAATGTCATTGTGTTGTCCTCACGGCAAATGTTTTTGTTCAATTAACTTTATATATATATATATATATATATATATATATATATATATTTTTTTTTTTTTGAATGGGGCAGCACGGCAGCGCAGTGGTTAGCGCGTGTGCGGCACAGTTCTAAGGTCTTGGGAACCTCCTGTGTGGGTTAAAATCCAGCTACCGGACTAACTGTGCGGAATTTGTATGTTCTCCGCACTTGCGTGGGTTTCCTCCGGGCACTCCGGTTTCCTCCTACATTCCAAAGACATGCATTTCAGGTGGATTGGCCGGTCCAAATTGTCCCTAGGTGTGAATGAGTGAGCGAATTGTCTGTCCCTTTGTGCCCTGCGACTGGCTGGCAACCAGTTCAGGGTATCCCCTGCCCACTGCCCGATGATTGCTGGGATGGGCTCCAGCACCCCGGCGACCCCACTGAGGATAAGCGGTGCAGCTAATGAGATGAGATGAGATTTTTGAATGGTTGGCAATGATGCAGATACCAGCTTAGCTGGGGCAGGCACACATTCTAGCTTTATCAGCTGGAATATTAGAGGAATGGGTGATCCTGTGAAAAGATCTAAGGTTTTTAAACATTTGAAACGGTTGAATTCTGCCGTAGTAATTTTGAAGGAGACCCTTCTTCGCATTAAGGATCACCGTCAATTGCACTGCTCTTGGGTAAGCCAAGTTTTTTTGTTTAAATTTCAATTTGAAGTCAAGTGGGGTTGCCATTTAAATAAATAAAATATACAATTTTTACCTACGAAAGTCACTTTGGAAACAAATCAAAGGTATTTAGCTGTAGCTGGTTTGTTGACTTCTGAAAAGGCTATTTTGACACTATGTCAACCATTCTCTGGGTGAATTTACAGCCTTCCCCGTCAGTAGCAATATTTGGTATAACACTTCTGTTTCATTGAATTACACTCAATAGGATATCATAGCCTTCATATTGTTGCTAGCGAAGCCGTGTTATTTTACTACATTGGAAATCACAAACGTACCCTTCATTTTCTTTGTGGCTCAAGGACAACATGTCTTTTTTTAAAACTTGAAAAGATCAAGTACACTTTGAGAGGATCCACCATGCAATTCTTAAAAAATGGCTTCCCCTAAATCCTGAAACACTTGCCCTCCTAGATGCGTGCCCGATGTTGTAGCTTTTTTGTTGTTGTTGTGTGTGTATGTTCTTAAGTACACACACACTTAGTTAACCAAATTAAGTCGAGCCGAGGCGGGGCTAGGGTGGCGGGAGGGTTGGTGTTCATGTCTGTGTTTGCATACGTATACTATGCTATCATTTGACAATCCTCTACCTCGCAATTTCGTGAGGTACGATCTTTTTTTTTTTTTTACATATGCACTTGTTGTAAAAAAGTACAATGGATGTTCAATTATAATTGTACATCCTGTTGTAACAAAATAAAAAAAATAAAAATTGGGCAGCACGGCGGGGCAGTGGTTAGCGCGTGTGCGACACAGTTCTGAGGTCATGAGACCAAACCCCCTGTGTGGAGTTTGCATATTCTACCCGTGCTTGCGTGGGTTTCCTCCGGGCACTTCGGTTTCCTCCCACATTCCAAAACCATGCATGTCAGGTTCATTGGCCGGTCCAAATTGTCCCTAGGTGTGAATGAGCGAACAAATTGTCTGTCCCTGTGTGCCCTGCGACTGGCTAGTAACCAGTTCAGGGTGTCCCCTGCCCACTGCCCGAAGGTAGCTGGGATGGGCCCCAGCACCCCCGCGACCCAACTGAGGATAAGCAGTGCAGATAATGGATGGATGGATGGAAATTAAAAAAAAACGCCACACCTGCTCTCCAGCCAAACTCTGATTTTCTAGCACATTTTATTTCCCTGTGTCATGTTAGGTTTTATAACATTTATGAAATAAGAAAAATAGCCTGTGTCCAATATCAACAAATGTACCACTTTAAACTTGTCTCCTTCCTGCAATACCTTAAGATTGTTGAGGTTCATTTTGACCTTCATTTTATTCATCTTTTTTTTTTTTTAAATAAGGTGCAAGTAGTTATTCGGTAAAAATGTCACAAAATACTGCAAACATTACTCTGATAAAAGAGACATTATAATATTCTTTATAATTGATCTTATTTCTCTCTTGCAAGTCTTTTATGACATGTTTATGCTGGAAGGCCTAGTCTTCTTGTTGTAAACAATGTCAAACACACTAAAGTAAATCCCAATTGTAATTTCTTACCGATCGAAAGATCATGTGCAGCGGCATTGCGATGTTGAAGTTGAGAGCGTAGTTGTTGATCACGCTGACGGTGAAGAACATTGTCACCATGATCACGTAGTTTCTGGAGAAGACCAAGAAGAACACGCCAGGTAAGCGAAGGGGAGACGTTCCAGCTAGACTGGTGCTCACCTGACGGGGATGGCGGGCTTCTTGCTGCCCAGACGCGCCTCAAAGATGAAGCCCTCCAAGGCAATGAACAAAAACTGTGCGAAGGTGACGATGTTGCCGCATCCTGGAAACTCTCTGGCCGTTTGTTAGAGAAATACCAATTAAATCATCGATCAAACTAATATTCTGCATTTACAAATAACATAAAAAACGACTAAACCCTGTTTCTCCAGGCCGCTAACTGATAATACTTCTTTATGACTGCACAATATGAAAACCCAATACAAACGTGTCTTTTTGTTTACAATCACATTATTATTACGCCGCGTTGGTAGACATGCCCCCCAAAAAAGTAGAGTTGGAGAGACTACAGCTGGACTTCTATCAATTGATCAATAATTACTTTGTCAGTATTAACTATCTTGACTAGATATTGTTATAAGATATAGATGTTGCAAAACGTGCAAATTATTATGTGTTCGTAGCAGGAAAATCTGTTACCTATAAAACAATGATGCAAGTGCTAAATGACACACATGCCTTTGCTAAAAAAAACATAAATCCCTCATTCTTATCAAGTGGCATTATCTTAGCTGTACACATTAGTACCTATAATAAAATAGATAAACAAATGCCGTCATGTGGAGAGGAAAGGACATCGGGCAAATGTCAGAAGTTAAAGCTCAAGTGGTGTGTCAATAAAAGCCAGGTTTTAAGCATCTTTAAACCTGTTGATAACACTCGGTCACTATTCTGTAACGCTGCAGAATTTAGGTCAATTCAAACGATAAGCCTGAGATTTTTAAGATACAAGCTTGCAATGGAAAATATTCAACTGGAAAAAGAAGGATGCAAATTGCAGCAAGTCCATGCAAGTCTGCATGCGTGTCACTTACCTGACAAGCAGCTCCAAAGACACCACATTACTGCAGCATCCCACAAAAACCAAAATTATTGCAAACACAGTACCCATGTCGGCTCACGTGTGTGCAGGAAAAACGAGTTTTATAAGAAAAGCGTAAAAAGAAACATGCCTGCAAGTGAGCAGACAGGAGAGTTTGATACGGAAGCAAACTCACCTTCACACAGCCGACCACTTCCGGGTTTCCAGTCGCTTATGGGAATAGTAGTTCGAGTTTGGAAAAACAAATAGTGCGAAATATCCATCCCCGAGGCAACATTGGTCCCTGTTTTGTAGATGTTTAACATACTTTATTTGTATTTAAAAATCCGTATGTTTTGTAAACACTTCCTCTAAAAAGAGCGAACTGACAATAGAGATTCCTGTGTTTATCGGCGTTGACGTTGCGGATCACGGTTGATTAGCACCCGGCGTGGTTTTTGAACTGTGTACTTTATGATCAAGGCATAGAAGCTAAGTACTTAGCTTGGCCGGCTTTGATGCTAGGCTCTTAGCTTGGCCTTTGAAGTCACTATCTATGATTTTTGCATCCTGGAGATGGAGTATGAGCTTGCTCTGTCCACTCCACGCATCGGCCCGGTATTGCAGTACCTCCGGGAACGGTGCATTCGCAATGATCGCAGCAAGGCTATAGGGCTAGGACCTTAGCTTGGCCTTTTGGCTGGTGTCCCGGCTTCTAGGCTTTGTAGCGTATTATGAACTGACCGATAACGGATAATGGATAATGAATAACGAAGATAGATCAATAACCCTTAAAAACCCCATTTAGCTTTAGTAGTGTTAAAAGTGTCGATAAAAATGTTCAAACCTCATATTGTTAGAATATGATATATTGAAATTGTGAATGTAATTAATAGCTGTTAAAAATGTCGGTAAATAATTGTCAAAACGTCATATTGTCAGATATAACGAAATTGTGAATATGCTTAATTGCTGTTAAAATTGTCGAGGAAAAATTGTTCAAACCTCACATTGTTTATTTGCTGTTAATAGTGTCAATAAAATGGTTAAATTTTTTTTAGCTTTAGTAGCTAGCAAGGTAGCGCCGATTTCGTCATAAACTATTTCCTGTCCCCCCCAAAATCCCAATAGTTCAGAAAATGTCACTGAGCACAAGCATCTCTTCCCTCACGACTCTCTTCCATTTTTTAACCTGCTTACTTATATTTTGACGTCAAAAGTCCCTTTAGTCAATGAGAAGGCACTTAAGTAAAAAGCGGAAGTGAGGACGCCATAAACAACCTGCGTTATTTTGCAAATGTTTTCAACAAATGTGTTGCTTTGGTCCAATCTTTAAACATGATAAACATTCCCAATATGCAGGTAATATATAATATTTGTTTTAATCTACCCCCTGTGTTGAGTCTAACTTGTCATAATGATTATTTATCTTTTTACTCACTTTATTAATCTTTAGTTTCTTTTTCTTTTTTTGCTGCAACACTGTGCATGCTTGTTTGACTGTTTCATGTCAATTGTGTTTGTAATGATGCAATGTTCAATTTTTAAAAAGCGTTAAAAATTGATTTTGAAATGAGTTAACGGTCATAATTTCATACATATTCATTTATGAATCTGTTGATTCGTTTTATGTGATAAAATATGGATTTGATAATTGTTGATTCATTACAGCTCTTGACCAGCGTAATAAAATACATATTTGCTGTTAAAATACAATGACCCATGATGATTGGTGTCATATATTTAGGTTTAATGTGTTTTTCTATTTAGATGAATTATGTAATTTATCATTTCTATAATCTGTTTGGAAAAATTTAATCTGCAATGTGTTGTTTTTCTTATTCTTTCATTAAAAAAAACACAGCATCCCGTGCATTTAGGCAAGAGTCGAAATCTCGCTATAGAAAACATGAGTTTAGTTTACCATGACTCCTATACAGTACTCCCGTCGTGTAGCATTATTCTTAATTAAAAATTAAAAAAACGAATTGTTTTCCCCCATTTTTCCTGTGTTTTATTTGTTTATTTTTTTATTTCAAATGAACTTTTCCCCTTTTAGATAGATAGATAGATAGATAGATAGATAGATACTTTGTTCATCCCCGAAGGGAAATTCACATTTCCAGCAGCATCCCTGAGCTGAGAACAATCGAGAACAATCGAAAATAACACGGGAGCTGCTGGAGTGGCTGCCTTGAATTCACTTGAAAAGTTATTCTTCTTAATCCTTGAAATATTTTCTCTATATTATTCTTTTGTTAAGATTTGGTTCTGAAATGTATTGGTACTCTTCGTAAACATTATTTTTTTTCAACACTTTTCAAATATTTTTTAATTTTCACTTTCAAAGTGATGTACTGAGTGTTGACAAACTACAGCCCGCGGGCCACATATTGCCCATAAGCTTATCAATTTGGCCTGCTGAACGAAAATGGTGTAATTATAACGATTTTAAGTAAAGGCGGTAACTAACTTGTCGAAGAAAGGAAAGTCTCCAGGATTCACCAACATCCCGACAAAACTCACAAGAAATGCTGGTTAACTAACTATAGACATCTTGCAAAAAGATCTGGCAAACCGGACAGTGGCCATCTACATGGACCAAATCACGAGTAGTTATGCTACCAAAGAGAAGAAACCTCATCAGCCAAGCAAGTAAAGTTGTGCCAAAGGTCCTAATCAACAGACTGAAACCACAGGCTGAAAACACCCTAGCCGAAGAACAGGCAGGTTTCAGAGAGGGAAGGAGCACCACGGAACAGATTTTTAATCAGCGCATCCTATGTGAGAAGTTTTAACAAAAACAGATGATCCTATATCACATTTTCATGGATTTCAAGAAGGATTTTGACAGAGTATGGCCACTTCATGGTTTACCATGCGAAAGCACATCATGTAAACTAGTTCAGACCATTGAAAACTGTTTGCCAATGCCAACAGGGCAATACAGAACAATGGTACCATTGGAGTGTACATGTATTTTCAAACCAAAGTTTGTGTGTGCCAAGGCTGCATTTACTATTCTTTTTTTTCAACATCTTCCTGGAGAGGATCATGACTGAAGCCCTGGACTAGCATGAAGGTACAGTCAGCAATAAAAAATACGTTACTACCATTCATTTTGCTGATAATATTACCAGACTGGCATCAAACCAGTATCAGCACAGGAAAAAAAAATGACCAGCAACCCTCAAGGTATTACCACAAATATCACCATATACCAGTAAGAGTTTGAACCTGTCACAAAATTTAAATATCTAAGAGCTGTCACACCAGAAAAAGGGTAAAAAAAGGAGAAATCATGGCCAGGTTAGCTTAAACCATAGCCACACTTGCCAGACTTAGACCCATCTGGAGAGACAAAAACATAGCAGTGAAATCAAAGATCAGACTCCTGCAATTTCTGGTTTCTTTCATCTTCCTCCAAACTTTTGAGACATGCACTCGCACAGCAAAGTTTGAAAGGAAAATCCAGACCATGGAGATGCCATGATACAGGTAACAACAGTAAACAGCAAAATTGCAGTGGTATGGTCACGTCACAAGATCATCAGGACTGGGCAAGATTATTCTCCAGGGCACTGTCCAAAAGAAAAAGAACTTGGCCCACAACAAGGAATAAGCTGGTGCCATCTTTGACAAGCCAGGAACTGTCAGCAGTGGAGAAAGCTGTCCGGAGTTGGGTCCACAGTGGTGCCGCTACGACATGGCGGTCAAGGGATCTGTGAACATTAAACTGTTATATATTTTTAAAGGGCATGATCACCTTTTTTAAACCCGTGCTTCTCAATTATTTAATGTCACGCCGTCACCCCTCAGAAAATAAATCCCTCCCACCCCTGTCATGATTACTGATTAGCATCACCTGTGCCCGCTCGTTTGGCGCCAGGCGCCGCGGGCTACCTGATTGGTTTCCTATCCTTTTTTAAGCCCAGTCCTGTCACTCTCCAGTTGCCAGTCCGTCAGCGAACCTCTGTTGTTACAAGGCAAGCATTTTGACTTGACTCCTGCCAGTCCTGTTTTTGCACCCGTTTTTCCAACCGTACGTTCCTGATCTCCCCGTTTGTCTCCGGCTCCGACCTGTTTTTGATCCCGACCACGTTTGCTCTCCCGTCCCGGCTATCGACCTGTTTTTCCTTCCTTGACATCGCCATCTCCCGCTACAGAAGATCCACTTCCGTATTCGGATCACGATCCGATTGCATGAGTGGCTTGCTTCCCGCGTCCATCGAGCACCCGATCGCGGGCGCTGCCATTCCTCTTTCTATCAATAAACTTGTGGTTAGCGCTATGCATTTGGGTCCTGATTCCGTTTTGGTCGTGACAACATCGATTGCTCGATATTGGTGGTAACGCGTCACCTCTGTCCATGCCAAATCTCAGCCCTTCAGCACGTTTTGGCCGAAGAAAACATCAAGCGTCTCATCAGCGTGTTTGGGTTGCAATGTCTTGTAGTAACATCTTGAGTATTTGGCGTTGTGCTGTCCGCTGCCAACATTTTTAACGTAGAAGGCACTTTGCAAGTCTTTGCCCGTCTTCCTCCGTTATCGCAGTGAAGTGCTTCGTACGCCTAATCAAACCTCCCCGTATTAGCTTCCGTGATAAAACCTTTGTATCTTTACCCCGTCTCTCTTCTTCTGTCTCTGCATTCGTGTTAAATATTTTTACACGGGGTCAGTGGAGGGTCTGCTCCATTCGTATCGACACCTCATACGCAATGCTTATACTTCTGTGCAATATGCATGGCACAGAAGTTAAATGTCAATAAAACACTACCAAGGAGAGTGCCACAGCTTCCTTGTGTCGTGGAGGTGCAATTGCGCTTGATTCTTTAGAAAGTTGAAAAAAAAAGTTTCCTAAGGTCAGACGCACCCGCGTCCCATGGGGGCCCACCCCAATATTTTAGAACCACAGGTTTAAAGGATCCGTCAACTATGAAACATGACGAATTTTTACACGGAACGATCACTCGATATAAACCAATATATATCTGCCTATGACCGAGCTGGGCACTCTGTTTCTCGAGAGCTGCATATCCTGCCTGATTTTACAGGTTTCTCCGCTCCAATCCAGGCAATTCCAAGTTCCTACCAGCTTGCTAACAAGCTGGTGATTTGTATCACCTGAGTTGAAGAAGAGAATTCTCAAAAATCAAGCAGGACATGCGGCCGTCGAGGACCGGAGTGCCCAAGCCTGGCCTAGGATGACAGCACACAGAGACTCGTGATACAGTAGATAAGGCCTCTGAAAATTAGGCCAAGGCATGAATGACGTTTGTTCAGCAGGGGGTTCAATTGCATCCGCAGCACTCCCATCAGGTTCTTCGCTCCAATCCAGGTGATTCCAAGTTCAGGACATGCGACCCTTGAGGACTGGAGTGCCAAAGTCTGGCCTAGGATGAGAGCACACAGAGACTCATAATACAGTAGTTAAGGCCTCTGAAAGTTTGGCCAGGACACGAATGACGCCTGTTCAGCAGGGTGTTCAATTGCATCCGAAGCACTCCGATCCGGACTCCGGTCCAAACAATCTCACCCCCACGGAGATACATTCTGTGGAAATCAATCAAGTGTTTTTGGTGAGTGACTCTCAGGAAGTAAAGTGCCCTATAATCAAAGAGACGGAGAAAAATATTTACACTTCCTCTCTCTAACCGACAAGTCACAAACATCGCGGACGTCATCGCCATAAATGTTTTTTTGTTCTTCTTGTCGATTTCAGAGGACAGGACTTTTTTTGCCATGATATTTTGTGTGGTTTTATTCTGAGGCCATTCGAAGAGAGGTGTGATTTGCAGAAGCCGTGACCTGTCCACGGACCTCACAAGTCGGGCGTGATATTGACGAAGAGCGTCACTTTTTTATTTTGCGTCCTGTCCGAGCTTGTCCGCGCCCGTGTGACGTCGGAGACGGAAAGAAAAAAAGAAAAAATTCCCACTTGGCTCAAGTTGGCTGCATTTTATTTTCTCAACAGCATCAAGGAGGAGAACCTTGCAGACTGGTAAGGTTATCAGTATTATTTCTATTGTTATTAATATTGTTATATATTATCTATCTCTGGTTTATGTAGCCTGGTCATTTTTTTTTTGTTTTTAGATCTTTTTGTTCCAAGAAATTGTTTGACAACAGTCAGGAAGTACTTGGAATGCATATTCCTAATACATCATGACAACAACTATCATAAAGTCAATATTTGGAGTCCTATGGCTGCATAAGGAGGATATGTTGAGGAATTATTTTTATTTTTTTTTATTTTTTTTGTGCATTATTATTATATGAAAAAAAGGGAATTCACCTTTTTTATAAGTATCTTGATAAGTAAAAAAATGTATATTATAATAACCAATAAAAATATTTTTTGATAATATAAAATATGTAGAAGTAGTTAAATCGGTAAAACAATTTATAATTCACTCATAACAGAATGAGAAAATATCTAAATTAATATGTAAAATAAATAACACAAATGATTGAATATTTACTAAATAAGTATAAAAATGTATATTTAATCCGTTCATAAGACATTCAGCAAATATTTAAATTAATATTTTAAACAATAAACTATATTGTATAAAACATAATTAAATAATAGATACATTGTTAAATAAATGCATAAACCAATTAAGAACAATAAAACATTGTTAATTAATAGCTAAATAAGAAAATAAATGTATGAAACATACATAACACACATTATTAATATTTACCATATGTAAATATATAAATAGCAGTCAAATAATACATAAATAAGTAGCTTGATGATTAAATTAATTTAGAATACATGCTATAAGTGCCATGATTACCGATATGCTTCACCTGTGCCCGCTCCTTTGGCGCCATCTGCCTCGGACTCTGATTGGCTCTCTGTCCCTATTTAAAGCTACTCCTTTCTGTCACCTGTTGTCAGTCCGTCTGCAAATCTCAGTTTACACTAGGCAAGCCTTTTTTTGACCCTGACTCCAACCTGTTTTTTGCTCCTGTCTGTCCCCCGGCTTTGACCCGTTTTTGATCCTGTCCACGTCTACTCCCCCATCCCGGCTTTCGACCTTTTTTTGTCCGCGACCACGTCTACTCTCCTTTCCTGGCTTATAACTCGCTTCCGATCCCGACCACGTTTTTGCTTTCCTGTTCCGGCTACTGACCTGTTTTTTTTTGTTTCCGACACCGCCATCGCTCGCCACGGAAATCCCACTTCCGTGTTCAGAGTGATCTGCTTCCCGCGTCCAGCAATCACCGTATCGTGGGGGCAACCCTTTCCTTTCTTCTAATAAAACTGAGAGAAACGTAACACAAGTGGATCCTGTCTCCGTTCTGGTCCTGACAATAAGTGTATAAAATAACAATTAATAATTAAAAATGAATAATTAATAAATCATGTAAAAACATAAATACATTTAAAACATGCCCATAAAACAACTATCAAACATTTTAACAAATATACAAAGTAACTATAAATAAAATTATAAATAAGTAGCTTCATAAAAAGAATAGAATAAATAATTAACGACACAAAATATAGCACAAAATACTTTGACCCTGGTGAGTGCTTTTATAATTAAAAAAGGAAATAATTTTTCAAGGTCTCAGCCCCCCCAAACAACCACTAAATTCAGAACTAGATAAAAAGAACATTTAAAAAACAAACAAGAATATCATGTAAAGTGTCCAGGATTTAATTTTATGATTAAAAAATATATATCTTGAGCTGCTGAACATTCCTCCCCTACATTTAAGATCAAAACAACCAGAAAAGGGAAAATATACCCATGTGTAATTTAATTGATCATAATGATATATGTACAGTAAATGTTTTTTTTCTTTTGGATTTTTAGATTATTTCTCCCTCATGCCATGAGGCTCTTTAACTCCACCCATGGGAGTAAAAGCCCACATTAAACCCCTCCCCCACATTTGCATGTTACCCTATTTTTTTACAGTGTGTATTTTCCGTAGCACTATTTAAATACTCAATATGTTATATTGGGTATTTTTGTATTCTATAGCTCTTATTTTATTTTTTAACACAAGGATACCGCTGGGAATGTGAATTTCTTTACAAGGATGAATAAAGTATCTTTCTATCTATCTATCTTCATACAGATGTCTATGCTGGTGTATTTTCTGATGGCGACATTGGTGTCTGAGTGCTGCAGCTCGATGCAGGTAAGAAAAACAAAAGCGGACGACGGGGCGCTCTTTTGGCTCTCAAAGTGCTGTACAACTACATTTTGATGACGTTCAATTGAACTGTCTTTCTTGTCATTGATAGCAACGCTGTGAAATATTGTATGCAATTAGACATGGCACTCCAGGGTAAAACATGGTATAGAGACTTTGGAAATGAAAAAGATGAAATACTCTAGGAATAAATAGACGAAAAAATTATTACAACGTGGCACTTTTAGAAGACTGGCTTAAGTTATAATGATAATGCAATGATAAAGAATAATGCATCGTAACAATAGTGCACAAAAATAAATGCAATAACATTTAACTACAACAATAAAAATAAACAAAATGAGTCACACGGTGTCAGTTTTATTGGGAAGAAAGGAAAGGGTTGCACCCACGATCCGGTAATCGCTGGGCGCGGGAAGCAGGTCGCTGTGAACGCGGAAGTGGGACTTTCTTGGCGAGCGATGGCTGTGTCAGGAACGAAAAAAAACGGGTCGGTAGCCGGGACAGGAGAGCAAATAACGTGGTTGGGATCGGAAACGGGCCGAGAGCCAGGAGAGGAGAGTAGACGTTATCAGGATCAAAAAAACAGGTCGAAGCTGGGGAACAGACGGGAGCAAAAACAGGTGGGAGTCAGGGTCGAAAAAGCTTGCCTAGAGTACACTGACGTTCGCAGACGGACTGACAACAGGTGACAGATAGACGTAAGTTTAAATAGTGACAGGGAGCCAATCAGATTCTGAGGCAGTTGGAGCCAAAGGAGCGGGTACAGGTGCATCACATCGGTAATCACGACACAAGGTATATATTTTCACAGTTTGGTGTGATAGCATATCTTTTCACGATTTAATTAAGGAACAATTTTTTGTTATTTAATGTAAAAAAATGTTGCTTTCTTGCAAATCCAGACCCATATCGCTAACCCAAGACACAGCCCAAACTCACTAGTGGGTAATGAGTTGGGTTTTGCAAAGTTAACCTAACTAAAAAACCATCAAAATAATCCAAGCGCAAATACTGTGCCGTGAAAAAGTACTTGCTCCTTTCCTCGATTCTCTGTTTTTTTGCAAATTTACCACCTACCAAAGAAAATTGCTTTCAATTCTGTTTATTTGGTTCGGAATCGAATTCTGTGGTTACTGATTCGGCCAGCACGTCGTTCTCACAGTTTCCCGACGAATTCATTCGACATAGCCTCGTATCGTCTCTAGCATTTATCATGATAGTCACGTGGAGAAAACACCAACCCCTCATCAGAAGAGTCTCTCTATCCCATTGGTCGCATCCCTCAGCCGAGGGATAGAGAAAAGGAGAACCATGGCTGGGCAGACGAGGCTATGGCTTTCCACCTTCTTGGTTGCCAATGTCCCCTTGTGTCCTAGCCCAGCCGATGAATATGCAAAGAAACACAGACATTAGGAACGAGGGGAACACTTTTTCACAGCACTTTGATCTTAAAAAAAAGTGTATGCAGAAAAACTTTGCCAGCTAAATTGGTTCTCTGATTTTATTTCTGTTCAAGTAAAACCAAGGTTTGTAGTATGCCGGAATTTGAATGTGTTTTCAAGGATTAAAAAATGCTCGATTCATGGGTAAAGTGCTTGTAAATGCTTGTAACTGTTGCCATGTTTCTCAATAGGTCTGCTTAAAAAAGACCCCGACACTGCTCTTTGGTGGCTTCGCTTTGCCATTGTATTTCATTCTGGCTTCGTGATTAACGGCAGCGTGCGTGAAGCGTGTTTGTATGGCATTGTCCTATGAAGCGTCATCGCCCCCATGGGACAAGTACATGCTAAGCCTAAACAGGGAACTATGAAATGCGTATGAGTGCAAGGATTACGTATCAATTATGGACGTTTTTTGATGGGTCACGCAAAAAAAATTAAGGTAGTATTTCCCATTTTAGAAAGAACTGTCAGGACCAGAACACAGGACCCACTTGTGTTGCGTTTCTCACAAGTTTTATTAGAAGCAGGGGAAAGGGTTCCGCCCACGATCCGGTAATTGCTGGATGCGGGAAGCAGGTCGCTCGGAACGCAGAAGTAGCTCTTCCGTGGCGAGCGATGGCGGTGTCGGGAACGGAAAAACGGGTCAGTAGCCGGGACAGATGAGCAAAAACGTGGTCGGGGTCGAAAGCGAGCCGTATGCCAGGAAAGGAGAGTAGACAAAAAGAGGTCGAAAGCCGGGACGGGAGAGTAGACGTGGTCAGGATCAAAAAACAGGTCGAAGCCGGGGAACAGACAGGAGCAAAAACGGGATAGGTGGGAGTCAGGGTCGAAAAAGGCTTGCCTAGTGTTAACTGAGGTTCGCAGACGGACTGACAAAAGGGGACAGACAGGAGTTGGTAAAAGTACTGATCGGAGCCAATCAGAGTCCGAGGTAGTTGGCGCCAAAGGAGCGGGCACAGGTGATTCACATCGGTAATCATAACAAGAACTTCCTGCAACTGAAAATATAAGCTACATATTGCTGTCATTTTTAGACCTTTATGCAGAGAGATTTGTCCCAAAAATAAATGTTTTAGCTCAGGAGGTCAAGCACTCGTCTTGGGATCAAGAGCTTGTAGGTTCAATTCCCGGCCCCTCCGTGTTATAGAGTCCTTGGGCAAGACACTGAATCCCTAAGACCATGATAAGCAGGGAGTTGCCTCGCATGTTGACGCTGCTATCGGTGTGTGAGTGTGTGTGTGAATGGGTAAGTGTGAAGCGCATTGTAAAGCTCTTACGCTCTTAGTCTTCAGTGACTTGAAAAGCGCTATATAAATGCAGACTGTTTACATTTACATTTTGCAGAGACGCAACTGGACACCTCAAGCCATTTTGTATCTGAAAGGAACACGTAAGAAGTCAATTCAAATGAAAATGCAATTTTTTTTCCTCATTTTTAAAAAATTATATTGTATCGCTGTCAGAGGTATCTCCAGTTTAATTGTTTTTTGCTCTCTTTTTTAAGGAGAGTCCAGTCATGCTAACTTGTTTGGCCCCTAAAAATTAAAATGAATCGAGTCCCTGTAAAAAAGCATTTTTGGGGTGACACTATGTTTATAAATATTAACATTCCATAATGGCAACAAATCCATAAAGACAAAAAGGGTAAAAAGAGAAAAATACAGATTACATTAAATTCATTGTATTATTTTAGATCTGTTATTCATTATTTTATTTATACTATGTTATATCATTGTCACAAGCCAGAAACGGAGACAGGACCCAATTGCATTCGTTTTACTCAGTTTTATTGATAGAAAGAGAGCAGTGCATGCTTCCACGATCCGATGATTGTCGGACACGGGTAGCTGGTGGCAGGAACTTGGAAGTGGCACTTCCGTGTTGAGCGAGGGTAGTCGTGAGCAGCGGGAAAACATGTAGATGGCCGGGACTGAGGAGCAAGGGCAGTAACGAGTCCAGAAAAGAGGTCGGCAACAGGTATCAGGCAGGAAACAGGGCAAAACAGGTTGATGGCCGGGACGGAAGAGCAAGGCAGAAACGGGTCCAAAAACAGGTCGGCAACAGGTATCAGGCAGGAGAAAACAGGGCAGGAGAATGTTGGTTAGTGCAGAGCTTGCCTAGCTGAAAGCATAGGTTCGCAGACGGTCTGACAGCTTCCTCTTGGAAGACGGGGGTTTAAAAAGGGTCAGGGAGCCAATCAGGGACTAGGGCTGTTGGCGCCAACGGGGCATTCGCAGGTGCCCCGATTCAGCAATCATGACAATTATATCATTTCTTATTATTTTATATCATATAATATTATTATTATTTTATCTTGTTTAATTTTTTTTCCTCTGTTCTTTTTCTTTATAATTTATTACTTTTTATTGAATTAATTTTGTATTATATTGTATTATATTATATTGTGCCCTGCGATTGGCTGGCAACTAGTTCAGGGTGTCCCCTGCCCATTGCCCGATGATTGCTGGGATAGGCTCCAGCACCCCCGCGACCCTACTGAGGATAAGCGGTGCAGCTAATGAGATGAGATATTATATTGTATTATATTATATTCGCTTTATATTTTTATTTTATTATTTTTATATTTGATTTTGTTATATTTCAAATTTAGTTCTTAATTATTTCATAACATACAATCTCAAATAATGATTGATCATACAAGATATTTTATTTTATGTATTTATTAATTTATTTGTTTATCCATCCATCCATCAATTATCTGCACCGCTTATCCTCAGTAGGGTCGCGGGGGTGCTGGAGCCCATCCCAGCTATCTTCGGGCAGTGGGCAGGGGACACCCTGAACTGGTTGCCAGCCAATCGCAGGGCACACAGGGACAGACAACTCGCTCATCCACACCTAGGGACAATTTGGACTGGCCAATTCACCTGAAATGCATGTTTTTGGAATGTGGGAGTAAACCGGAGTGCCCGGAGGAAACCCACGCAAGCACGGGGAGAACATACAAACTCCGCACAGGAAGTCCGTTAGCTGGATTTGAACCCATGACCTCAGAACTGTGCCGCACACGTGCTAACCACTGCTCCGCAGTGCTGCCCATTTATATGTTTGTCTTTATTTTATTTGCAATGAGAAAGAATAATGCATCGTAACAATAGTGCACAAAAAGAAATGCAATAACATTTAGCTCTCTCTTGCTGTGCATTTTGTTTAATTTTATTTTCCCTATATTACATCTTGTTAATTTTTATATTTATATTATATTATATTATATTATATTGCATTCCAAAGACATGCATTTCAGGTGAATTGGCCGGTCCAAATTGTCCCTAAGTGTGACTGAGCGAGTGAGTTGTCTGTGCCTGTGTGCCCAGCGATTGGCTGGCAACCAGTTGAGGGTGTCCCCTGCCCACTGCCCGGAGATGGCTAGGATGGGCTCCAGCCCCCCTGCGACCCTAATAAGGATAAGCGGTTCAGCTAATGAGATGAGATATATTATGTCATGACATGACATGTCGTGTCATGCCGTGTCGTGTCGTGTCGTATGATGTCGTGTCGTGTCGTATGATGTCGTGTCGTGTCGTATGACGTCATGTCGTGTCATATGATGTCATGTCGTGTTGTGTCGTATGATGTCGTGTCGTGTCGTATGATGTCGTGTCGCTTCGTATGATGTCATGTCGTGTCGTGTCGTATGATGTCGTGTCGTGTCGTGTCGTATGTCATGTCGTGTCGTGTCGTATGATGTCATGTCGTGTCGTGTCGTATGATGTCATGTCGTGTCGTGTCGTATGATGTCATGTCATGTCGTGTCGTATGATGTCATGTCGTATGATGTCATGTCATGTCATGTCGTATGATATGATGTGATATTTTCTCCATTTCATATTTCATGTATTTTATTGTATATTTTGTCATATTATATGATATAATTTCTTTTTTTCAAAGAGGGACGTCGCTCATTGGAACAAAAGGAGAACTTCGTGTTGACAGGCAACAAAATGGCTTTGCGGAAAGGTTAGTGCAGTAAGAATCAAGAAATGAGAAAGACCATTAAGCTACCTGAATTATTGTGTATAATTTTAATTTTTAACATGATATAATGATGAAAGAATTATTCACATAAAAGTTGTCTTTAATGAAACCTCTTAGGCAAAATAAAACAAAACAAACATTCTTCCATGGTTTACAACAAAAACGAAAAAAAACAAAACATACATACATACAAACAAACATACATGACAAAAACTGTGAAATTATAATTGGAAAATAGATCAAATTTAAAACTATTTTATGTTATATCCAAAAAAGAGTCGGGAGTTTTTCTAAAAATGTTTTTTTTAAACTTACAGTGACGGGGATGCTGCAAAACCGACTGAGCCTGTTGTCCTTGGTTTCCTCACTGGACCAGGCGCTCCCAAGGCAGAACCGACACCCAAAACGAAGCTTGGTTTAAACCCCTTTTTTCTTCCATTAACTGGAATGAAATTTATTGCATTAAAAAAACATGTTTTAGTGTAGTATATATTAGTTACAACTTGAAGAACAGTAGACCCCGGGATATGACATTAATTTGTTCTGAGGTGGGAAACGCAGGGTGAAATTTCTGTATAGCAGGGGATAGAAACCTATGCTAATTAGCCAAACCCCCAGTAGCCCAGAAAAAACATGAAAATAACAAAACGGGAGAGCACGGACCGGGCTTTGTTTCTTCAGAAGGCCGAGCCTCCTTTTGTTCCCTAGAGGTAAACCAAGAGAATATTTCACAACAAACTGTTTTGGTGCAAGGGCAAAAAATATTTCATTTCGGACATGCTATAAAAATAATTCCGGATAATTTATAATAGTGGAGTGTTTTAACACCGTTCTGATTTCATTCTTGCTCCCGGATTTCTTCACCCGTTTCCGTTTTCTGAGACTGTAAGAGATTATGTCAACAATGTCTTTTTATTCATTTTGTGATTCAATTCTCCTTTGTCATGAAAATCAATGTACTTTGTGAGTATCAAACACGTGCAGCATTTATTTGTGTGTCTCTACTATTTTTTTCAAGACTGATCATTGTTCATAACACTGAACTGATAAATCGATAATTTAACGCTAAAATTAAAAAGTATTTTGAGTATTTCCTCCCTCATGATAAATGCAAGAGACAATATGAGGCTATGTCAAATTCATTCTGGTGGCAAACTATAAGCTCGACCTGCTGGCTGATTAAGTAACCACCGAATAAAATTCCGAATTAAATAAATATAAAATAAGGCAATTTACTCTACAATTGTTCACTCGCAAAGTCTTAATGAACTAGATGAAGACAGAGAAAGGTATTTTGGATTTTAATTCAGCTAATAGCATATTGTGTCCAGAACTGGAACAGGAAGAGGTCAAGTCCATAAGCTTTATTTTACGGGAAATGGGGCAGTCATGCACGTTAAACCCAAAACGCCAGTGATTCGGCGATCGTTGGGCGGAAGACGTCTGCCATGGAATGACAGGAAGCTAGAGGCCGACGAGATCGATACCAATTGCATGAGCAGATATCGGACAGATGGGGTCGATCTCGGACAAGACGGGACAGTCAGGATAGATATCAGGCACTGGAGCCTGGAGTCCGATAAGAAGCAGGACGAGATAGATGGAAAAAATACACTGGAGATTGAAATTAAACAGGACAAACTAGACGGGAACGCTACCAGACACTGGAGGTCGATGACAAACAGAACAAAATAGCTTGGAACGAAACTGGAGATCGATATTAAACAGGACAAAAATAGCAGGGAACAATACCGGACAGGAAACACTGGCAGGAAACCGGACAGAGTCAAAACCCACGTCTTGCGGGTGCAGAGGTTCGTTGACGGACTGACAAAAGATGAGTGAGAGCACTGAGTTTAAAAAGAAGGGCAGCCATTCTGTCAATGAGCCGCAGCTGGCTCACACGGGCGGGGCCAATTGGGCGCCACGGCAACCGTGACATATTGACATTTTCACGATGCTGTGATTTGAACAGACCAGTATCTTATATGATATCGACCAATAGCAGACATGCTTAGAGATTGAAATACGACATATACTTGAACACCACAAAGTTTGGTTTGGTGTATGGGGGGTGAATTTGTAAACAGGTTCGAAACATACACCATATTCCACACCATGAAAAGAAAACGGTGTAAGGCGGGGTCGCTGTATCCTGGGGGTCATGTGTACCAGCACAACATTTTTTTAGACTAAAATCATCAGCACAATTATCAGCAGATGTTGTCTCATTTGAATGTCATGTTTTAAAACAAGTATTTTAAAACTTTTCCAGCATGAAATGCCAGCCAATGATTTGATTGCGTTCTGATTAGAATAACGAGCCGCGTTTCGGTTCAGATCTCTTTTTAACGAGCAATTTGTGCTCGTCCCCTAATCGTGTCACGACGGGTTGTCGAAACGATTAGCGACGTCGGCGCTAACGAGCGCCGGCAGAGGATTGGACGAGTTTGGTTTAAGCGGAGGGCGTCAATCTACCTATCTATCTATGTTACATTTTAAGTAGGGAGAGCAGCAATTGAGGCAAGGGTCTTCACAATAAGGATAGTATTTTTTTAAAAACAAAACAAAATTAAAGGTAACAAACCATCAAGAAACCAAGGTCTATCTATCTATCTCTCTATCAGACCGTTCATCCAGCTATCCCATTGGTCACCAACCTTTTTGAAGCTGAAGGCTTTTTTTGTTACTGATCTATCTATCTATCTATCTATCTATCTATCTATCTATCTATCTAACAGACCATTCATCCAGCTATCCCATTGGTCACCAACCTTTTTAAAGCTAAAGGCTTTTTTGTTACTGATTGGCCCGAAAGGGCTACGAGTTGAAAATCAGATTTCCTAGAAAATCACTAGGACCCATCACTGAGGAGGAATTTTCAGAACCTGTCCATGGTAGGTCTGCACGATTAACCGAAATGTAATCGTTATGCCACACACCTAACGCAATCCCAACCTAGCTCCCCAGAAGAGGGTGCTGTTTTCTTGATGTTAAAACATGTCATGCTGATTAAGTATTCACAAAAAAAGCACAGGAAATGCACTTTTCTTTTAAAATCGAAAATCGCTGATCTTTCTACTCATCCATCCTTCTTTTACTTTAATCAGGATGTAAGACTGATAGCCTAATGCTACTGATATAACAAACTAGCATAATGAAGCTAAAGTAACTTAACACTTTGCAAAAAAATGAACGACAAACAACATAGTGGTTGTCGGCAATACGCCAGGATTTGGGTGGAGGCCTCCGGGCCAGGCTGGACCAAAACCTGCCCGGGCCTCTGGACTGGCCTGTGCTGAAAGGAAAGGACGGCGCTGCCTTGAATTATTAAAGGCGTGTGTCAGCATCCTGATGGAGGTAATGCAAACAGGAAGTGGCTCAGCGAGAACGGGGGCTCCGACCGAGGGATGGGGGGGGAGCATGTCCCTGGCATATGCCGACTTCTGGCTTTTCCAGCAAAGCAGATCCAATAGTGCCCCATAAGCACTTTTTTTGCGTAAATGTGAAAGGCTGCAGGATATGAAATGTCTCAAATTGGCTTCAGTCCTGCCTTTAAACTTATTTATGTAGATAAATATAGATATACTGTATTTTAACTCTTTATACTTAATTGCATATTTTAAAAAGTGCTAAGAAAAAACAATCATAATTAATGCTCAAAATCCGTTGTGTTTGTCATTAAATGGGGCGTGGCACTCGAAAAAATAGTAAAAGAAGTAGACATTCATTTTCAAAGTCTTGATTCACATTAAGAATGAATCAAAGAGTTTTAAAAAATCATTGAGAAAACAAACAAACAACCCTAACACTTAAACAAAAAAGAAATGCTAATGTCATGATTACTGATGTGAGGCACCTGAGCCTGCTCCTTTGGCGCCACCAGCCTCGGACGCTGATTGGCTACCTGTCACTTTTTATACCCCTGTCTTCCTGTCACTTGTGGATTTGGTTGGGTTAAGGTAAAGACTAATCCATTTCATGGGGTGAATAATAGTTGTTTTTCATCGCCGAAAAACAATTTTGGGAGCTCTTTTTTTTACACGACTTGTTCAAAAAGAATCTGGACTTGTACTTAAATCACAATGCTTTCGGGTGACAAAACAGCATTGATGTTTGTTGTGCTAGCAAAGCTAAACAAATGGGAAAAATCAAACTGAATATTTCATGCGGACAGCTGTTAGTTAGTCGGCGCGTTGCACCGAGATGATCGATACGAGTACATTTGTCTTACATGACAAGTGTATTGATCCTTTGAAATAGTGCTGAGCGGACGAAAGCTTGATGGCGAACTCCGAGACGAAGCAGGAGGCTAACTAGAGCCGGAAGTTGATTATTTTAATTGCGTTATTCGCTAAGAAGTCGGCTACATTAAAGAGGAACGGTTCAATTCATTGGACTGCATTTCCATTCAATATTTTGTTGTTATTTTAATAGTTGATGGTGTTCATGAGCCATCACTTCAATATAAGATGATGTCAAGAACCAGAACAGGATCAGGACCCAAACGCGTGATGTTCTCACACATCCTTTTATTTTATGAGAAATGGGAAGTTAAGCATGTTGGACAGCGGTCTGGCGTGGAAAGACAGGAAGCCAGAGACCGACAAGATTGATTCGAATTGCCAGAGTTGATATCGGACAGATGGGGTCGATACGGGACAGGCAGACAGGATAGATAATGAAACAGGATATCGAAAATAAACAGGACAAACAAGACAGTAAGAAAACTGGAGAGTATAATAAACAGGACAAAAATAAACGGGAACAATACCGGACTGGAAATACCAACAGGAAAACAGGACCAAGTCGAAACCCACATCTCGCAGGGCTGAAGTTCGTTGACGGGCTGACAAGGGAAGTGTGACAGCACTGAGCTTAAAATAGACACCAAGCCAATCTATTATCGAGCCGCAGCTGGCGCCACACAGGTTGGGCCAATTGGGCGCCATGGCAACCGTGACAGATGGTTCCATCATTAACAATCTATTTAAAGCCTCAGTGTGTATTAAATAGCGACCTCTATGGGGTACAAAAATTTCATTTAAAAAAAAAAACACCATTCATTAAAATAAACAAAAACTTATATCTCCTAAACATAATTTTAGGTTTAGAAAAGTGTAATTTCATGACAAAACATGAAAAATCTGACATGTTTGGCCGCCATTTTACGACTACAGAAGACCGAATGGCAAAAATTATTGAGCGTAGCCCGTCCTAGCACTTAACTGTAAAGACCAGAACGGGGACAGGACCCTCTTGCGTTGCGTTTCTCACAAGTTTTAATGGAAGAAAGAGATTGGGTTACGCCCGCGATCCAGTGATTGCTGGATGCGGGAAGCAGGTCGCTCTGATACTCGGATTGCGCTCCAAATGCGGAAGTAGATCTTCCGTGGCGAGCGATGGTGGAGTCGGTGACGGAAAAATGGGTCAGAAGCCAAGACAGGAGGGCAAAAACGTGGTAGGAAGCGAGTCGGAAGCCAGAATAGGAGAGTAGACGTGGTCAGGATCAAAAACGGGTCGAAGGGACAGGCAGGAGTCAGTGTTCACTAAGGTTCGCTGACGGACTGACAAAAGGGAACAGACAGGAGTGGGTACAAGTACTGATCGGGAGCCAATCAGAGTCCGAGGCAGTTGACGCCAAAGGAACGGGCACAGCTGAGTCACATCATTAACGGCTCGTTACCGCACACAGCTGAGCCCTAAATGTGACAGTTTCCCGCCATCCAGACATCCTCTGCTTTTTTCCACAGTTTCCTTCTCTATCAATAGCCACTTGGCTGCAGGCTATGGCATGCCTATAGTCGATATTGTTGTCTTTCGCTGCCAGTGATAGGCGTGCTACTAATGTATTTTTTACAGTTGCTGGCAGACAGACGTCACCGAGTCCCGTCAGGCATCTTACACTTTTTTCTCTACTGTTTCCTTCTTTAGGATTTTGCTAAAGTAGCTTGTCCTGATTTAGCATTTAACGGCCAGTGGCACCTCCAGAAATTTTTCATCGTGGTGGCCAGAGGGGGCCACTTAAGATCTTGGGGTGGCCCGCCAAAACTAAAAGCCATTGTTAATATATGATTGTCACCCAGTCCTGTCATTCAGGCATTTCATACATCTCTTTCCTTCTCACTCCACTTGACTGCAAGTTATGGCTCACTGATAGCCGCTATTGTTATTGTTAGCTGCTCTGTGATTCAGGGTCCTGACGCTTAAAAAATTCATTTTTTTATGGATCCACCCACTTAGTTTTTGGTTGCATTACAAAATTCAGCGACATGAAGTGGGCAAATATTACACAGCAAAGGGGGGCCGTGTGTCACAGTTGGCCATTGCCCTCACTTGGCCCCGCCCATTTGGTGCCAGCTGCGGCTCGTTGCCTGATTGGCTTTCCTCCTATTTAAACGCAGTGCTCTCATTCACTCCTTGTCAGTCCGTCAACGAACCTCTGCACGTGCTATATTTGTGTTTTGGCTCTGTTCGGTTTCCTGCTCATCTATCCAGTATCCGGTATCAATCCCGCCTGTCTCGTATCTTGCTCCAGTCTCCAGTATTTGATATCGATCCCGTCGGTCTCTTCCTGTTCAGTATCTTGCTCCAGTCTTCCCTATGCGGTATCGATCCCGTTTGTCTCATCCTGTCTGGTATCTTGCCCCAGTATCCTATATCGATCCCGTCTGTTCCGTTCTAAATCTACCCGTGTGTCCTGTATCGATCCCATCTGTCCTGTCCGGCCTCGAACTCGATCTCGCCTCTGACTACATAGTCGGCTTCCTTTCATTGCTTCTCCCTGGATGCACTTCTTCCAGATGTGTGCTTTCATATTTAAATATCTAACCAAACACATTTGAACTTCTAGTTGTTGCTAGGCTCAGGAATCTTGGCCCTGTTCCGTAAGATCAGTCTTCATGAAAGCTGTTGGTTTAGCCAACTATGTCCAAAGTTTGGCCCGGGTGCCAGTTCCAGCCCGTGATGAAGTTTTTACTGTTCTGAAGCCTCTGTCATAATATTGATAATATGTGGCCCGCCAGTGATGTTGACCTCAAAAGTCACAATTTCGCCAGATGATGGAAGTAATCCTTTTACCACCTTGCCCTTGGCTTTCCCTTGAAATTTTTGCCCACCACATTTCCGACATGGCAACTGTAAATAAAAAAAGTAAAGTTTACTGTTAGGGCCGGCGCTTCCAGGACAAGTGGAAATTAGAAACATTTTTCACCAAGATCCTTAACAACTGCGTCTGCCTAATTTGCCAAGAGACTAAGCTAGTTATAAAGATCAGGCGAAACATGCTGACTGGAAATAAACACTGTGAAAAGGTGAAGCAACTGGAAGCTGTTTTAACAGCCCAACACAGCTTTTTCATGAGACCCTGCATGTCAAATGACAATGCTGCAAGGCGAGCTACGAGGTCGCAACACCAATCGCCAAGCATTGGAAACTATCAAAGACTTTTCCAAGAATGCCAAGCTGAATAGTCGGCCCTCACACATTTTCAGGTTACCGAATCTAGCCCGCTTTCTGAAAAGTTTGGACACCAGGGTTTAGCCAATGTGACTCTGAATTGGGGTTTGAGAACCTGCTCACGGGCATTGAGCGACGTCATCTGTTTCACAAACTATGGTTGGCCAGGGGGCAGTAATCTACCAAAGCATCACGCCAACAGCTGTTAAGCCTGAGGAGACCGAGCTGTACAATGAAATATATTGTGTTGATTTAATAGCGAAAGGTCGGATAATTCCGAAGTGTTCAAGCTTTTCACAAGCAGGAAAGAAGAATTTTGTCTGCCACTTTCAGCCTAGAGGTAAGATCTTACGCCTGAGCCCAACCTGACCCGAATTTCGGGCCTTGTCGATACGTTCTGGTTAGGGCAAACTTCTCTCTCGCTGACTTTTGTTTTTCAATCATTGTTCTCCTAAGTCTCTGTTCATACAGTCTTGTTTGACTTAGATTTGATACAAAAGACAGGCTTTATGTGCTGCGCGTCTGTGCGACGCAAGGCCCTTCAGTTTGAAAAAAAAAATTGTTAAAAATATTTGCAAAGTAAAACATTCTCCCCGACCCTTTCACACCATTTTCAGGACACCAATGTTAAAAACCACATAACAGCATCAGATCCTTAAAAATTTATTCGAGTAATTAGAAGATTAAATCATAAGTGAATAGAACTAACGAGTACCCTTGCATAGATCACAGACCATGCCCACGTCCCCACGCACGTCTTCCTCAGTAAACACAACATGACAATGATGTTCAAGATACAATCGCTTTGCTCAAAAAGAAACACTTTTTCTTCCACTGGAGAGAGTTTAACACCAGCATCTCCTCGTAGCCCTTTAACGTCCTCGCTGGCCTCTTATTTTGCCAGAGAAACCCTGATCCGACACCGACCCCACCGAATCCGGGCGATGGGGTCACGTTTCTGGCAAGGGCGGCCACATATGGAGGCAAGGGTTTCTTCTTTTTACAAATCATAATATCAAGAACAAGTGGAGGAAAGAAAATAAATGATAAGCAGGTCTCAGAGTTCATGCAGTCTTGGAAGGACCATGCAGCGCAGGTTCCCATAGTGGTACGTGTCATTTGAGAGGCTTTAGAGCAGAAAATATGCAGAAAATGATGAAAAAAAATAACGGTATCTTTTCTTCTCTGCAGTAATAACAATAATAACAATAATAATAACAATAATAATAATTGTACGTGCCTTGCAGGTCTCAATCATCCATGTTAAGTGCCACAACTCAAAGCTTGGTTAAAGACACAATATTCGTCTTTCAAAGAGACTAGATTGGAATTTTTTGAATTTTATAACCACTTATTCCTAATGATGCTGTTTGTAAGAAAATGGTAAGCAGAACTTTAGCACTAACCTTAATTGAGCCACTAAGTGAAAATGGCTATGCTACTTTTATGTGCATTCCCTTCTCACGGTTTCTTTATTTTCCTCATGTTGAGGTTTTTGAGTTTTTCCTTGCCCTCATGTAGGTTTTAGATCAGGGGATGCTGTCATAATAGTATGTAGTTTGCAATAGTCTGGGGTCTGTGCAGCCCTTTTGAGACTCCTTGGGATTAAGGACACAACAAATAAATTTGGCTTTACTTGACTTGCTGCATTTCTTCATTTCATTAGGTTATAGAGAATATTTCCCACGTTCTGTAGAGTCATTACTTATGCCTGAGTCATTTTTAAGATTTCCCACGTAGAAAACGGTCATTAAATACATCCAAGATAGAGGTAGGTGTTCTCTGTTGTAGATGTTTAGCATTTTTTTAAACGAGAAAACCCTCAAAATTCAAATTTAACTCAATACTAAAATATTTCTTTTCACGTGTGCAGGACCCCCAAAAAGTGAGTTAGACCACTGAAAAATGTATGTTTCTAGTTGGTTTTATTGTGGCGAGTTTGCTCAGCTTCTTAGCAGTTTGCGCTAGAATGCTAACGAGGCTAATGCCGCGTTTGTGTCCCTCGGAGTTGTTATAGTTTGTTAGCGCAAATAAAACACTCACAGTTAAACTTTATCTAAAAATAAACTCATTTTTTGTCGCGTGGGGACTCCAAAAGGTGATTTTGACGACCGGAGAATGTCTGTTCCAAGTTACTTTTACTGCTGCAAGTCTGCTAGGTAGCATTTCGCGCTAGCATGCTAACGAGGCTAACTGCGTGTTTACCTGTATCTAATCTATACATTTGAAGTTTTTATTCTATGTTTTGTTGTTTAAGTACCGACTTACGTAAAGGTTTAATTGTGTATTGGTGTTTTTGATTGTTAAATAGTCCTTACAGTGTTTTTTTTTATATTATTTTATTTGTGAAAGCTTTAAGTGAATAAAATGCTCCGGACTTATGGTTAAAGTGAATTGTGTAAATCTTGGGTTCCAGTTCGTTTCGCTGAAATATGAATTTTAGTTGAGAGTTTTATTTAGTTGAATTGATTTGCAAATGTATATAAATTTAAAGTCTGCAAACTATTTAAATCGTGAAAAGGTAAATCATTTAGTTTTTTTAAAATTAATTTAGATTTACTCAAATTAGAGCAGCACAGTGAGGCAGTGGTTAGAGCGTGTGCGGCTCAGTTCTGAGGTCATGAGATCGAACCTCCTGTGTGGAGTTTGCATGTTCTCCCCGTGCTTGCGTGGGTTTTCTCTGGGCTCTCTGGTTGTCTCCCACATTCCAAAAACATGCATGTAAGGTTAATTGGCCGGTCCAAATTGTCTCTAGGTGTGAATAAGCGAGCTCTGCGACTGCCTGTGCCCTGCGACTGGCTGGGAACCATTTCAGGGGTGCCCCCTGCCCACTGCACGAGGATGGCTGGAATGGGCTCCAGCACTCCCGCGACTCTACTGAGGATAAGCAGGGCAGATAATGGATGAATAATGGATAGTGCAGAAGATTTTTCTTTGCAAATGTGGTGGGTTAATTAACCTATTAAAATAAATACTCGCAATTGTGATTAGGGGAGAAGCTACAAATGTTCATTTTTGCGTTAAAATTCATTTAAAATTAATAATACAGATACCTGGCCAGGTCACAATAATAATAAAAAAAACTCTACCGCCTTGCTTTTTTAAATACTTTCAACTTTATTTAATTTTTAAATGAATTGCAAATTTCTGACCATTTTCCCTCACAAATTTCCTTCTCGGTCTTACCATGATTAAAAAACGTTTTCTTTAACAAATGTTATTAGATTTGATCATTTCCCTTTCATGTCAAAAAACATGTTTTGATTTTATGATAACTTTTTGGGGGGACAAAGTTCTGACCAAAATTTTCTTTCCACAGTGCTTACAGCAACAAGACATTTTGCGGATTCATTAATGTGGCTGCATCCCAGAGAAAAGTTTAAGGAAGTGAAAAGCTAACCAACCTAGAGACGCAAAAAGTAAGTAGTGATTTTTTTTAATATGAATATTGATGGATAGGACTTGTTTTTTCTGATTTGGGTTATTATTGCATTTTACTTTTGTTTTCGTATAGATCATTTTTTTTGTCTACATATCAGGCAATTCTAATAATGATTTGCAAAAGTAAAGTTTCATGGCTAATCCTTTTAATAATAAAAATCATAGGGATGTACCAAAAGGTTTTCTGCGGTAAATACAAAACTGCTTTTTCGGTTCAGGCCGAAAAAAAAACAAAAAACGAAATACTGCTTCTGAAAGAATAATGTTGTGATGACGTCGTGTATAAAGTGAAGCTCGCAGTTCGAAGCTGGTTTTCGAGTGTGTGAACGACCCACTGTTTATTTTTCAATTTCAAGCCCTGAAATGCTTTTTTCTGTTGTTGTATGAGAATTTTAATGAATACAGCACTTAAAACTAACATGTGTTAATAAATTTGTTTAGCATTTCATACCATACCTTTTGTCTTAGCAAATCAGTGCAGAATAAGTTTTTAAATTTAACTTTTGTATTTCATATTTTTGCACACATAAAAAAACTTCTTTGAATCTCTGGCATTTAATTCTTTTTTTATAAAACTGGTTTACTTGTTTTCTTTTTGTGAGGCAATTTAGATAACTTTTTAAAAGTAAAGTTTGATCATAAATATTCCTCAAACTAAAAATTATTACGGTGCTTAAGTTATCAACAAGGAAAAAAGAATAGTGCAGCCGTTTTCCAAAACTGATGGCCCACTCTATATCCCAGTGGCTCAATTTTCTTGGAACAGAATTGTAGCAGAGTACATTTAAGCAGCTCTCTTATCTGCAGTGTTCAAAAATAGATTTTTTTACCTTTTTTTGCACGCACACACATCAAGTCAAACGTTTTGGACACTAACAATGTATTGCTGTTCAGAGTGCATGTTCTGTTGTCGGGACGGATAGCACCTTTCAAGTCAGACATGAAATAGCAAATTATGTAAAAACGAACATTTTTTTCCAATGTTGTCACTTGTGCAAGGTTGACCGTATCTGAGTCATCGGTACAGTACAAAGTTTGTAAATGATACCAGAAATCCCGTCACTCTGACATTTAGTTCTAGAGAAATGCAAAATCTGATCCTATCCGTGCACCATCAAGGACAGCCACTGCAGCAAAACCATGACATTCAAACTACACTGCAGCACTTCACCTCACCTATATAATTTCACTGAAGTGTATCTGTAAAAAGAGACCAAAGGGTAATAATGATGAAATAGTGTTTTCTTTTTTCCAGTAAATAAAACCAACCGTTTTTTTAATACTTAACACAGAATATAATAATTTAAATAAACAAATGAAAAAAAATATATTTCCAATAAAAAGTATCTTCTTTGAAAAGACAGTAGACCCCCAGGATACGGTGTCCCCACCATACGCTGCTTTTACTTTGCGGTGTGGAATAAGATGTTCTTCGGCATTTTCCCCATTATATGACATCAATGGACATTTTTATAATGTGGCTAAAACATATGACATAAATCTTTGGATGCTTTTATCTTAGGTACCAGGAATTGTGGAAACAGTAAGCTAATTGGCATAGGTTTTTATCACCTGCTTTATGGCAATATTGCAATCCTTACCTCAGAAAAGATGGATGTAGTATCCTGGGGATCTACTGTGTCTCTATGAAAACAATGTATGATAAATCATAAAAAAATAATATGGATTTGATTAATTGAATTTAGTTATTTCGTTTTTAGCAGCCCCACCTTAGAATTTCAAGCTTGGAAGCAACGTTACTGCAGCACAACTGCCAGTAAATAGCAGTTATGCCCCATTCAACATACCCCGGGAGAACCGTCTTGAATTTTTATGTGAAATAAATACAAATAAATGAAAACCATTCCAAGGCAAACATCAAATATATAAATAACCCAAAACGATTTACAAACATTATGCCTGAGTTGATGTTGATGGCATGAATTTCCAGCCAATTATTAAAAAGTGCATTCATCAAGTATTTGATACTTAAGTAACAATTGACCGATTGAATAGTTGAATAATATAACTCCATATCTTAAATGCATAAATAAAATGTCATTCTTCAAAAAGACAAACCAATCCCAAAATCAAACATGTGCAACATGTGCATTACTTTGTCTACTTTAATGCCCGGGAGCTGTCGTGAATGATGTCATTTCAAGCTGTGTATATGTGTGCGTGTTGGTGTTTAAAACACACGGCTACTGGGGCTAGCGTTGCGTTCGAGGAAGCAACATCCAAGAGAATCCCTCATGACGGAAGAGTTCGAACATTCCCCAAAATTGACATTCTGATTGTGCATTGCATCAGCGACCAAAAACAAAAGAAAGATGTAGCGTTAGTATCAAATCGTGCTTAGACTTTCCTTTTTTATATTTAAGTGCTTGAGTGAAGACGATAATACTTCATGATGCTCACATTCAATATTGACCCACAAAACTTTGAAGCTTTATGGCAGTATGAAGGAAAGATGGAAGCAAGGAAGGAAGCAAGGACAAAAGGAAAAAAGAAAGGTAGAAAGGAAAAGGAGATGAAGAAAGGTAGAGCATATTTAAGAAAAATTGGAGTGGGAGGAATGAAAGAAGAGATGATGAAGCCAAGACTCGAGGAAGCAAGGAAGGAGGATAACCTAGCCAAGACTAAAGTCAAAGTAAGAATGGAAGGCAAGAAAAGAGGGAAGGAAAAAAAGGATGATCCAGTAAAGACTGAAGGAAAAGAGAGAATGAAAAGAAGAATAAACTGGCCGAGACTGAAGGAAGAACGAAAAAGAGGGAAGGAAAAGAAACAATTACCCAGCATAGACTAATGGAGGGAAGAATGCAGTAAAGACTCATTGAAGGAATGAAAGAAGGATCGAGCACGATTAAAGGGAGGAAGAAAGGAGGGAGGAAAGAAGGCAACCAAGAGTCATCAGAGAATATCTGAAAGGTGGATTGAAGGAAGGCAAACTGTCAGTAAAGAGTAATTGATAGTGGATTGATGGAGGGATGAAAGGAAGGATGCAAGGAGCAAAGACAAATTGAAGAAAAGAAAGAAAGAAGTATCCAGCAAGGAATAATTCATGTAAATAAAGAATAAAGGAAAGAGTTAATGAATAAACAAAGTAACATTATTTAAAAAGACAGAAAGAAGGAAAAAAGAAGGCCTGTATTGACCCTTGCATGCATGTCCGCATTTGGTTTGCGAGGACCTGACTGAGGTAGAAACCCTGTTTGGATCCATGGAGCACAAAAGAAAGCCAGGCCTGAATAAATAATGGAGAAAAACCTGCTATCATTTCCTTCGTATTGGGATCGGTAAACACGGAAAGTACATTACGATGCCGCTCACTCATCATGAATCCAAAACCAGCTTGTGCGTGAGAGCCACCATGTTTTTGTTGTTTCTGTTTGTTTTCTCATAACTGTTCCAACTGAGATCCGAAACTTCAAACATCCCACGACTACCGAGAGGCACTTCCACTGTTACCGGTGGTGAGCTGAATTAAAGGCACTAGCAACTCCTGTCCAAAGATTTTCATTCGTTGAGCAAAACCTGATGAGGAACGTGAAGCTGTTTTTTAGCTGGAAGCAAGGCTCATGCACTGCGCTATTGTAAATCGCCCGATGGTTAAATGCAATTCGGATAGTGCTGATATTTGGATTTGAAAGTGGCTAAATTGTGGCTCGGGATATACTGAGAACGCAATGCATTTTGAGGCTTTCCCTTGCCAAAAAAAGACACAGCAGAGTGCCCAAGTTGCAACAAGCTGCTTACTCACATCATGCATTAAATATGCCAGGATACAAAAGTCCTCAGTGTCCAGAGACCATAATGCAGGTTACTTTTTATCATGCTATGATCTAATTTTGGAAGCTTCCCCTTAAGACGTTCAAATGTTATAGTTGTAAAGAACTTAAACCCTCATCCGGTGCCTTGGTGCAAAAAACATGGTGGGGGAAGGCACATCCCAACAGAAGTTCCTCTCCATGATGGCATGTATGGATACGTTCAGTGGCATGCGGCGACTTGGAAAGTCAGTCCTCATGCGTGAGTCTGGAAGGACTGTCCAGACCACTGGTCCGAGTATGATGTCCCCGTAATGAAAGACTTTTATACATCCAGGTTGGTCATCCTCCTATAAGGTGCTTTTTGCAGAAGGGGTTAGATCCTTCAGAAGTGGAGTAGGAATGGGTGGCGGCGAAGGCAAAGATCCAACCACGGTTGATTTTTTTCAGGGTTGCATTGACTTCTCCACCTATGTCGGTTATTCCATGCATTATATTGCCTGATCAAACAACAGTGTGCTGTGCAACCTAACTCTTAGTTGAGTATATGAGGGGTTTGCAATACTTGTTAAGTTTGGAGAAGTTCTGTGACTTTAGGGATAAGTACTTGCAGGATAAGAAGAATTGATTAAACTATCTAAGTGTTGTCTACTCTAAGATCGTTATCTTCTTTCTATGTGAATTTTTATAAGAGCTTTTTAAAGCATTAGTGAAGCTAACCCAGTAAACCGAGGTTCTGGTGCCTAAACATCAGTGAGCAGCTTGTTCTTGTTCACACAGTTCTGGTTGGTTATGGTGCAGTTTCCAGTTCTGAGGTTGGCCTCCCGGAAGTTGTCGATACTATTGTTTAGGTCGCCGTCAATCTCCATGTACTCGGACTTGCTCACCAGAGAGGAGCTGCGGCGGCTGGAGTTGGTGTCAGACGGGATGTTGGGATTGCTGACGTTGAGGAGTTGAGCCTGCTCCTCACCCTCCGTTTCCCTGTGGTAGAAGTAGTTAAAGTTGGAAACAATGACGGGCACGGGTAGCGCAATGGTCAACACGCCGGCGATGGCGCACAGAGATCCTACAATCTTTCCCCCGATGGTGACCGGCACCATGTCGCCATAACCCACAGTGGTCATGGACACCACCGCCCACCAGAAAGCATCAGGGATGCTTCTAAAATAGGAACCCTGTTCCTCGGCCTCTGCAAAGAAAACCGCACTGGAGAATAAGATGACGCCAATGAACAGGAAGAAGATGAGCAGCCCCAGCTCTCGCATACTGGCCTTAAGGGTCTGCCCCAAAATCTGGAGTCCTTTTGAGTGTCGAGAAAGCTTGAATATCCGAAACACCCGGACCAGACGGATCACCCTGAGAATGGCCAAAGACGTGGCCTGCTCCCCTACCCCCTCAGTGTCTGGGTCTTCAGCCAGCTCAGTGCCCAACGTAATAAAGTAGGGGATAATGGCCACAATGTCAATAGTGTTCATCATGTTCTTAAAGAAGGCTGGTTTGCTGGGGCACGCCAGAAAGCGTACTATCAACTCAAAGGAGAACCAGATGATGCAAAGGGTCTCGATGACAAAGAAGGGGTCTGTGAGGATGTTTGGTTTGTAGTACATGGTGACGTTACCTACTGTCTCCAGGTGGCCCATGGGTTCCTCCTTGAGCTGCGGTATAGTCTCCAAACAAAAAATGACGATTGAAATGAGGATGACCATGACGGAGACTATGGCGATCCCCCTTGCGGTGCCTGAGCTCTCTGGGTGCTCGAAAAGCAGCCAAATCTGACGCTGGAATTCCTTTTCAGGCAGGGGTCGCTCTTCCTCCCTGATGAAGCCTTCATCCTCTCGGAATCTCTCCATGGCATCCACCCCCAGCTCGTAGAACTTGATTTCTTCTGAGAACATATCCAAGGGCACATTGACGGGCCTCCGAAGCCTACCCCCTGACTGGTAGTAGTACAGAATGGCGTCAAAGCTGGGTCGGTTTCTGTCGAAGAAGTACTCGTTCCGCAGGGGGTCGAAGTAACGCATGCGCTTCTTTGGGTTGCCCAGCAGGGTTTCCGGGAACTGAGAGAGAGTTTTGAGCTGAGTCTCAAACCTGAGACCAGCTATGTTGATAACCACCCTCTCGCAACACTCATGGTCGTTGTGGTCGGGAGGGGGGTAGGCATCCTGGGGGTGGCCGGGCACGGCCGAGGTCTCGTCCACGTTGTCTCCTGAGACGACCGTCATTTTAGAGTCGGAGTTATGGCTTGCGATGAGTTAGTTTGACAGGACAGTTGTACTAGTCGATGGTGGCCCAGCGGGACTTTCTTTGCCTCTGGCGCCCTTTAAAGTGCTTGGAACGTTCATGAACCCCCAGGACACGAAGGGCAGCTTGGCTGGATTTGTTTCAGTGCGGCTCCACTGCGGCTCTTGCTGACTTGACCATTGCTGCGCTCCAACACCGCTGCCTCTGCCACTTGGATAGAAAGAGAAAGCAAAGGGAGAGAGAAAAGGAAACACAAGGAGGAGGAGGTTGGTAGTGGTAGAGCGGGAGGGGGGGTATAATGGGATCAAACAGCGAACACAGAAAGATATTGTGCCTGCTCAGCATTTTCTCTATTTATTTATTTATCTTTCTACAGCTCAATTAGCTAGCTCCTTACACACACCAGGAAATAGTTTTCGAAAAGTGTCCCCCGACACTCAGGTTGCCTTGTCACTGCAGTATAAAGGCATGTCACCACTCAAGTTTGGAGCTTAAAGGGCAGACGCAGCCTGCAGTTTTTTGACGCATCACACTTCCTATTTTTGTTGGGGCTCAGGCGTGGCAGCTTTTTACTATTAAGTGTTCACTGGAGCCCGGTGTGAGTTTTGTGCATCTTACCTATGGGTGATGTTGGCGGACGGGGGGGTCTGCAAGGCGTCTTGGACTCCGGTCAAAGCACCCATGTGAAGTGTTTCACGCGTCAACTCCCGTCCAGGACAGAGAAAATACGAAAAAGTATAGATTTAAAAAGAATGCAGAAGAATCACATGGCTGCCGTGATGCAGGAGGAGGCGGCAGCGGGATGCAGGCTGGAGCTCCCTCACAGTGCACTGCGGGAGGAGATGTGGCTTTCTGCGCGTGTATGTGTGTTTTTTTCTTTACACTGCAATTCCAAAAGGGGGAGGGTGGGGGTAAGATGAAAGCTGATGGTGCTGGGGGGTGGCTCCTACATTAAAGGAGCCATACGCTTGATGTTATCCAGACCTCAGCAGAAACCGGTGGGGAGCCACGGAGTAAGCAGCACCCGTCCAAGATGATCGGGTGGGCTGGAAGTGGGGGGGTCCCTCTAGGGGAAGTTTGTAAAACAAGAAGAAACACACAGCTGATGGAGGCAATGTTTTCTCCCATATTCTTACATGCAAGTAGATGCAAGGATGGATGGATGAAGGAGGGAGGAGAGAGGCAGCAGCAATGGGGAAAAGTGAGAGAGAGCGAGAGAGAGAGGAGTTGGAGCTTTCGACGCAATGCAGAGCGACTCTTGAAAGCAGCAGCAGCAGCACAACTTGGTTGTGCCTGCAGCAGCAGCAGCAGCGGCAGGCGAGAACCATACAAATGGGATCCAGATCTGTTCAGGAACACCTTGGGAGAATATTAGTGCATTGTGGATACATTTTTATTATATTTAGCATCCAAGACTGATGTGAGAAAACAGATACAGTACAGTAGACCCCCAAGGTATGACATGAATCCAGTCTGCGGTTGGGATTGCAAAGGAATTGTATCGACATTTCGTTCTATATAAACGTGTACAAGAATGAATATAAAGTATATCTGAATCTGAATTGCCGTAAAGCGAGGCACAGAAATCTCTGCTAATGCATTCCGCATCCCCGCTAACCCACAAAAAATAAAATGAAATGATAAGAGTATTTTGTAAGTAGTACTTAAATAACATTTTGAATAAATAGACATCTAAAGGCAGATGATATTTCATTTACCTTTAGTATGAAGTTATGAATACGTAGCCAAAATACAATACAACATTATTTATATCTGTACATTCAAGGAAACTGTGGGGGTCAGATGCATCGACATTTCGTTCTGTATACACGTGTACTAGAATGACAATAAAGTAGATCTGAATCTGAATCTGAATCTCACAAAAGTTGAAATGGCAAATCTGATTTGTACGAATCAATATCATAAAACAGACTTGAGAAACCCAGAAGATTAAACATTTACTTCTTTATAAAAACATTAAATCAACATAACATACAAATTAGAAAAATAAATACTATATTATACATTTACACTTGCAATCCTCCACCGTGTACTCTGAAAGTTTGTTGCGCCAATGAGTATAAAATATTTACAACACTCTTTTACCCTCAAAAAGTTTTTCATTGTCCGGATATACCAAATGTTCCAATTCTTGTTTTGGTCAAAGCTCTTCAGCCCAAAAAAATGATCCATATTGCCACCAGCTTTGTCTTCTGACTCCTGAAGGGAAACAAACACAAAATAGATTATTAACCACATGCAGACTATAATATACTTTCTTCACTTGGAGTACACTTTCTTTCTAAACTGTGCACTGCAGTTGTGCGTACGGCAGGCAACCACACAGTGGTGCTCTATTCCACATTCTGAATCGGCACCACCCAAAATTATTTAATTAATATTTCATGAATGCAATGTACCTTAGATGTGTGTTTCTATTCAGGGGTTGGCATTAAACATCTTGTGAAGAAAACACTTTTTGGTGGACCCCAGCATTAAATTCATTGTATTACTCCAATTTGACAATTTAGGCCACAGAGGATTTTTTTTTCTTTATTTGGAAGTCCAACCACTAAGACTCGTGTTCATTTTTTTTAAACGCTTGACCCGTTGAGGGTACAAGTGACATAAAAGCTTTTATGTGACTGGCAAGGGACATCGTCAAATGGATTTGAGCGAATTAAGTACCCACAATTCAATGTTTTATCGAGGGCACTTCTATCTCTATTCTGTAGACACCCAGGATACAGCGGCCCCGATGCTGTGAATTGAGACATTTTTTGGTCCCCCCTTTGGAGCATTTCCCCCACCATAAGACATCAACCTCAAATAATGTTTTGTGCCCAAAAACTTAAAATATTCAAGTTGCTTATGAAGAGTCGCGTTACTAAGATTCCTGTCTCTTATTGGTCGACGTCATATAAGATTCTGGCCTGCTATTGGTTTGTGTAATGATGTCATGAAGATGCTGATATACTGTACGCTTAACACATCCCTTTAATGCTTTTCTCGTCATTCAGTTCAGAATATCATGCGCTTCGTGAAGACTTTGCGAGTCAGCGGTACACTACAGTATTTCTTACAAGGCTTCCATTGATGCTAAAGGGAAAGGCAAAACATGATAACCATGGACACTGAGTTTGTGGTTATCAAGAAATACACAGAAGGCACACAGATCACTTGTCTTGCAAAGTTGCATGGCTGTAACCTATCGACGATCGTGACTACTATTCTAAATAAGGAGGCATTTACAGTAAGGAAATCTAAAGTCATGAACCCTCATAAATGAATATTTAATAATCTGTTTAATTTTTAATAAACCGCTACTGTCTCCCCCTCTGCATCCACTTGCTATGCCAGTCAATCAGCTTAAGGTATTTATAATACTATTTAATTATATGCACATATATAATACATAAGTAGTACTCACAAAATACTATTGTTCTTTAGATATTTTTCTTTGGGGTACCGAGGCTTTGGAACACATCAGTTATGCATTGATATTGCCTGCTATATGGCAATTTCACCCTGCGATCACCACCTCAGAATGGATTCGTGTTATATCCCGGGGGTATGCTGTATAGTCTCAGACGAAATGCATTTAATCCATCGAAGGGGCATATTGTGACTTCAGTACCAGGGTTTATGTAGAACAGCCAGTCTAATTCTTAAGTTATCGCGCCTAGGGTTTTACAAAAATAGGTAGTTCCCGAATGTGAATGCTTGCTTTACTTGGGTAGAAATGTAAGTTCTTGCTTAAATAGAGTGTTGGTCAGCCTAGGTTGGTTGTGACCACATAAAAGAACGACCTGACTCACCACAGGACCCCCCTTTCTGCTCATACGTCGGTCAACTTTCCGGTGTAGATCTCAATTTGAGTGAGGCTTTCCATGTCGTCCTCCCGGTAGGACTCAGTCTTGGACAGTGACTGCTCGCTTTTGCTGGAGTTGAAGTCTTCAGAAGGCATTTGCTGTTGTCCGCACGTCACATGCACATACTGCAAGCGATCCTCTTCATCGTTCTCTCGGTGGTAGAAATAGTTGAAGTTGGATACAATGACAGGCACCGGCAGGGCGATGGTGAGCACACCGGCAATGGCGCACAAGGATCCCACAAATTTCCCTCCGATGGTGCTGGGGCACATATCCCCGTAGCCCACCGTGGTCATAGTTACCACCGCCCACCAGAATGCATCAGGGATGCTAGAAAATTCGGACTCTGGATCTTCTGCCTCAGCAAAATACACTGAACTGGAGAAGAGGACCACTCCGATTATCAGGAAGAAAATCAAAAGGCCCAGCTCCCTGAGGCTTGCGTGAAGGGTTTGCCCAAGGATCTGAAGACCCTTGGAGTGTCTGGAAAGCTTAAAAATCCTAAAAACACGAACCAGACGGATGACCCTTAAAATGGCGAGCGAGGCGGCCTGCTGACTGCTTCCCTGGTGCTCGGCCAGGTCCAGTCCCAGGGTGATGAAGTATGGTGCTATGGCCACCACATCAATGATGTTCATGATGTTCTTGAAGAATGCCGCTTTGCTGGGGCAAGACAGAAACCTCATGGTGAATTCAAAGGAAAACCACACGATACAGAGCGTTTCCACCATGAAGAAGGGGTCCGTAAAGGGACTCCGCACTTTCCCATGGCCGCTGCTGTTTATGTGGAGTTCTTGCATCGACACTGGGACTTCTCGAAATTCAGGCAAAGTCTCCAAGCAGAAGATGATAATGGATATTAAAATAACCATCACAGAGACTATGGCAATGATACGTGCAGGTCCAGAGCTCTCAGGATACTCAAACAGCAGCCACAGCTGTTTCTGAAACTCATTTTTAGGCAGAGTTTGATCCTCCTCCCTCGTCAGACCTTCGTCATCTCTGAAAAGCTCGATCGTCTCTTCATCAAACTCGTAGAATTTTATCTCTTCTAGAAAAATATCCACTGGGACACTGACAGGTCTGCGTAGCCTGCCTCCGGACTGGTAGTAGTAAAGGATGGCGTCAAAGCTTGGCCTGTTTCTGTCGAAAAAATATTCATTTCTCAGTGGATCAAAGAAGCGCATCCTTTTGCGAGGATCCCCCAGGAGTGTCCTCGGAAAACGCGAGAGGGTTTTGAGTTGTGTCTCAAAGCGCAGGCCTGAGATGTTGATAACCACCCTCTCACTGCACTCCTGCTCCTCGCGGTCATCCGGCAACAATGTGGTGACCACTACATTCTCATCCCGGTTCTCATGGGAAACGACGGTCATCTTCTTACCCCACTTCAGAGTCACCACTCACCATTTAAGTGTCCTTTCTCTTACAGATTGTCACGTCAGGTCCTAGATTCGACAAGGAACTCCCTTTCAGAAAGGTGCTGCTTCATTTGATTAGTCAGATTAAAGCCTGTGTCAGGCAGATCTGCCCCTTGTGCAGAAGTGGCTATCATATTCACACCATTAGAAACTGCATGGCCCTCCCCATGTTGAAAGACCAGGTGACACCCGTTACCTGTTCTGCTGCACCTGATGTTTTACTTCAGTAAACACAGAAGCTCCCACTTTCCACCAAACCTCCGGTGACTCTACAGCCTTGTTCTTGTTAGTGTATGTCCAGAACCCCGTGACAAATGTGCTCCCTCCCGGTTGCCAGTTCCTCATTCATGAAATCATGGTGCTATTCTTGTCGCAAGGGGAACCCACTGGTGTCCCCACGCTCACACTTTAAGAAGCAGGGCCACTGCTGCCATGATGAGCTTATATTTAATGTGGCCAAAATAAGCTTAAGATACTGGGAGACGTGAACCCCCACCAACACTGGCAGACCCTCACAAATGGAAACTGCTGGCTTGACTGACACTCGAGATGCAGGACCGACTTCGTCTTGTTCAGGAAGGCCGGGGCCAAAATAACATTCGGTGTTGGTACTGCTCAAAGGGCTCAATTGTACAACCTGGGACACGTGGCTACGGTGGAGAGTTCTGGAGAAGGATGGGGCTGGGAACTGGCGCACACCTAGAAAATAAGTGACCTGCCATTAATGTTCAGTAAGAGGACCATAAAATCTATCCTTTCATTTTTTCTTTTTCGAGCTTGGCTTCACAAATTGATCTGGATCATCTGTCTATCACCGCAGAGATTTATTTACACCGTGATTACATCATCCTGTTTATCCTGTCAGGATTTGGCACTCCATTGGGGGGAGTGGGAGGAGAGGGTCCACCTGTGCCTTATCAGTGTCCACATCTGGACCTCGTTATTTCAGCTCCATTCATTGGCTGGCTCAGACACCAGAGGTTATCGGGTCATCGCCATTGTTATCATACCTGTCAACCTGTACGGTTTTGCTGTTCAAAGTACGTTTTTTTATGCATTTTAAGACGAGTACGACGTAGAAGGAAATCTGTACGGAAAAACGCAAATTTTTCAATTATGGGTCCCATCTGGTATACACGGACTTAACGAAACGGCAAATCAATCAGGTCAAAGGAGTTCGCTGCAGAAGCCTCTATCTCGGTATCGTTTTTTTCGTTGTTGCAAACGAAGCGAGTGGTTTGATGCTAATGTGCGCATGCGTCTGCCGCCTGGGTATTTCCCATCATGCATCATTCAGAAAAAAAATATATGGTGTACGATTATTTTGTATTTTGTACGGGAAAATACGACAGTTTGTTCGGGCATGGAGCCGTGGAGGTTGACAGGTATGTGTTATAGTCACATCCGGTTTGTTTCTTGTTTCCTATTTCTTGTGTGATATTTTTTACGTTGTTTTGAGACCATATGTATGTTTTTGTTGGTTTGTTACTTTCTACCGTGGTTCTGCTGGTCTTGTTTCTATGTTCCCAGCTTATGTGTCCACTGACAGTTAATAACATCTCCTCTTTAAATCTCTTTCCCTCTTAAGGAATGTGGAAAAAAAGATGCATTGCATCTTGGCTCTTTGGCTGTCGGGGTTTTGGGTGAGGCTGTCACAACAACAAGAGGCAAAGGCTCAAATGTGCCAGTCAGTGGTTCCAGAAGAGCTAAGGGAGCGTCTGGCTCACACTGAGCGTCTCCAAGGGAACAAACAATAACAAACAAGCTGTGGCATGGACACGTGATTTTTATTTAAGCTGGTTCTATATCTGGGGCCCTAGGTCACACTTTGGTTGCAATCTTTTGCTTGTCAGACACTTAAAAAAAAGGATTGATTGGAAACTGAATGACTCTAAATTGTGATTAGAAATAAGTTCCTAATTAAGCAAGTTAGAGTCTCCAAACACACAAGATATCTAAAATCTAAAAAAATAGCTTAATGAGCAATTTGGATGGTTTTTGGACTCGATTCAACAACAAACATCAATAACATTCATGCAGGTTTTGCTGCAGGTGCACATTTTTCGGAAGCTTCAGTGAGCATGGAGGAAATTCGTCGTGCATGCATGTCATGACGCGATGCCCGGAAGGCATGCCCATGCCGGGGAAGGCGACGTAAACTTTTAACGCAGGACACCCCTAGCATGCCATCCCTGTAAGAAAATCTCACTGAGCAGTAGTACCAAGTATGATCTCATCAATTTTACCCCTAAAGTGTTCTCTTTAAGATGGAATAAAAACTCTTGGAAAATTGAACCCTCGGTTTATTTGTCAGTGTGTCAGCATGGAATAGAAACTAAAGATTAGCCCTAGGTCTTGAACAATTGGGCTAGATTTATAAAGAATGTCTTTAATTCAGAGTTGGAGGACCTTTTCAATCTCTCATGGGATAGACGTACAAATATGGGTCGAAAGAAAGCAGTGGTAGAAAAAAGCCGCCCGCTGGCCTCTTTTCCTTGGCCTTGTTCAATCCAGAACAACAAAGACAACAGGCACTTAAGCTTTACAGATACAGACGTGGAGGCACAGAACAGAAATTCAGCAATGTTTTGGCATCTTCACATCCCAAGTTGTGAACCCTACCAACCGCGCCCCCCCCCCCCAAAAAAAAACAACCCTCTAAAGTACTTGCTCCCCTCCAACACAGATAGCTAATATCGAAACCAGTAAACAAGAGGGGTGGGCTTCCTTGGAATGACCTGCCGGTATCCTTGTCACAAGCTCGGCTTCCCAGATTAGCTTTGCGGGACCTTATTCAAACCTCGAGTACTTTTAGCAGATGATGTCGTGCTCGATATGTTGGTTATGGTAGTCTTACTGACACGGTAGGTGGGGGTCTAGGTTTGCAGACAGTTACTTTTTTCCTCATCAGGTAGACTGGCACTTTGATACACGATCCATTATTGGGTAAACTTTGCTGAAACTAAATCTCTGCATTAATTGCTGTGAGAAAATTAGGATATGAAGTGCAATAACCACTTTGCATAACATTCTTATAATTCTATAAACGATCTGCCAACAGAACAAGAAAATGTTCTAAAAAAAGATTATATTTCTTATTTTACTGTTTTCCCAATTTTCTAAATGGACGTAATATGTCCCCGTTCATTTTAAATAAAAGTCTATCTCCTCTTAAGTCAAGGGTAAACATGTTGCGTTTATTATCACATATTCATCCTGTAATACGTAATCGCACCTTATTTACCCCCGATGACATCGCAGTTAATGTCAGAGCCATCCAGTACAGACTATTTCCAAAGGAGGGATTTATTTGGCTGGGAGGTGTTATGCATTAGTGGACGTTGTATTTTCGTCTTTCCGCGCTGCCGTAACCTAAGCCCATCCGAAGCAGCGTTATAAATATAACGGGCCACACTTGGCGATGCGGCCCGTGGAATGATTAGCTCATAGCGGTGGCACTGTCTTGCCTTTCAAGAATGCTGTCTTGCCAAAATTTGCAAATTTCATTGAATTACACACGGGGTATTTTGTGTTCTTTTTCAACAAAAATATTCAGCCTGTTTTATGCAGACCGAACCGGGCGGCTTTTCGGACAGCTTCCCTTAAATTTGACTGCGTTGAATTTCAATCTCTTGCCGGTTAACACCCACAATGACTTGATTTTTTCAGACATTTCCACCAAGAGAATGGGTACACTGCGTTTGTGTGAAGAAGGGTTAAAATAGGCACATATTCAAGGCCTATCTCAGGCTATAAGCTTGGGGTCCACTTTTTGTGCTAAAACCTACAAGCAATTATAATTTATGTTAAAAAACAGGCACTTACAGTAATACCCCAGTACTCGACCACAATCCATTCAGAATCTGTGTTCAAATGCTGAATTGCTTGAGTACCAAAAACGTGTTTTTACTACATGGTACATATGGGCAACACCAGGCTGTATTTGCCCAAGACACACCACAGGAAATGGTGCCCCAACAACCATAGTGGTTAAGGGAAAACCACATATGCAAAATCCCAAAACATGAGTAAAACGTGTACCTAAACAAAGATAATTAATTAACTGTGGATATAATAAAAATTAAACACATTAATGATAAAAATATGAAACTACTTCAAAGCATTTAATTTATCTTTGAGCATTGGTTCGATGGCTGATACTGGTACACTGTCCTCGTAGTTTGCTATCATTTCTTTATTCAACTTGATGGTTGTACTCAGTTTTACTCAACCTTGTTACTAACTTTCTTGTCACTCATTATTATCAGCAATTAAATGTACTTTCTTCTCAAGTTTTCTGAGTTCTGATTTCTTGTTCAAATACCAAAGCAAAAATGACAAATATTTGTTAGAATACAGAGTTTTTTGGAGTACCAAGGTATCACTGTAATATGTTGCTAACTCACCTATGATAAGCGCAAGGTTCATTTTTACTGATGACGAACTGAAATGATTGAGATCACCCCATTGAAAATAGGTTAGGGCTGCAACAACAAATCCATAAAATCAATTAAAATCAACAAATTTCATCATCGATTCGGTGTGTCGCTGGATTTATGTGACACTTAGCACGTTAATTCTATGCAAATAAGAATATTCTTTTAACCCAGCGACAAACTTTTGGTAGCACTTACATCCGGCAGAGGGCGCTCTTTATCCAAATCCAAATATATTTATATAGGACTTTTCAAACACCAAAATGCAACTCAAAATGCTGTACATGTCACAGTTGCCATGGCGCCCAATTGGCCCCGCCCATGTGGCGCCAGCTGCGGCTCGTTGATGGCTTTCTGTCTATTTAAGCTCAGTGCTTTCACTCTTCCTTTTGTCCTGCTTAATATCGGTTTCCAGTTTCGATCCCGTCTAGTTTTTCCTGTTTAATTTCGATATCCTGTTTTGATATCAATCCTGTCTGTTCCGTCCTGTCCGGTATCGACCCCATCTGTTCGATATCTGCTCGGGCAATTGGTATCGATCTCGGCGACCACTGGCTTCCTATAATTCCTCGCCAGACTGCTGCCTAACATGCATGACTCCCCATTTCCCATACAATAAAAGGCTTGTTTTTGAAACATCACGTATTTGGGTACAGCAGACAATTGAAAAGGAACAGAAATGGCAGTTGTGCATCGTCACAAACGGACGGGACATTGTGCTGAGCAATGTTCCCTCTAAGCTGCGCGCGTGCGCAATCGCGCACTGCCCCCAAATTCTCAGCGCACAAGAAAATCTAGCCAGCTCACAAAAATGAGGGCTCAAAATTGCTAATTAAGAAACGAATTAAGTCAAAGGTATTTGGAAGTCAAGATGTAGAACGAAGTAGAACGAAGTTGAGTAAAGTCAGTAGAGTTTTTCAAGAACCGGCTTCTTCAGCTCGGGTCACTAAAAAAAACCTGCTTTTTCGGGTCCTAAACAGCTCTTCAGGTTGCTTTTGCTTCTTTAAACCCTACACGACCAAATATTATCTAAAATTATGCACAAAATTACTTAAAAGAAGGGGGGTGGCAATAGAACAAAAAATAAAAAAAATACCAAAATGAAAAAGCAGTGAAGAGCTGGGAAAAAAGAAACAAAATGAGAGAAAAAGAGAAAAAGAAGAGCAGGAAAAATTCAGAAAAGCCAGAAAAAAAGAAGAAACAAATAAAAGGAAAAAGGAAATAGATAACAAAGGAGCAAGAAAAAAGTAACAGCTGGGAAAAAAAACACAATAAGATTTTTTTTAAAGGAATTTTTAAAAAAGTAGAAAAAAACAAGGACAAAGAAGAAAAAGTTTGTGTTGCATTTAAACAATTTCCAATTATATCAAGTCAATCTTGTTGCCAACATTGAACTTCCACTAAAAAAATGTAATTAAATACAGTTCTGTATCGCCCCGCCCAAAATGTTAGTATTATGCGACAAAAGATACCAGGGAAAAAAAGAAATTGAAATCTTGTGAAAGAATTGTAAAAACATATGACGTTTGTAGGCCGCACAACCTTTGCAATAGTACACGAGTCAATTCATTCAAAAGTGAAAAATTATTTTGCATTGCCGGAAACTCAGCAAAATGTAACTTGATGTCAAGTTTTGGACATGTTTGATAATTATCTTGCCACACTTGGGATTATGGTTGCTCACTGTTGTTTTGAGCGTTGCTCACTGACTTTGTGTGATCGCTCAGACCCGTGGAAAATTAGAGGGAACATTGGTGCTTAGTAAGTGTGATGAAACGCGGCGGCTGGCAGCATTTCATGCATTTGCATCTGTCATCTTTGTGCACTTTGCGCAGGCGGGAGTTCGATAATTTTGGCCGCCATTCCACCATCATTGCTCTGAAAATAGGCCCAATAAGTGGGAGGTCATTTTTTTTGTCTGCTTCATTTATTTCAGATTGAAAGTGAACAAATGTATAAACAGGTGATCTGCTATCTTTTTGAAATATGTGTTCCTTAACTATTATTTCGTATTAACTCGTTAAAGAACTATAGTGTTTATTCATTTTTTCAACAGCAGGCTATCACAATATTGACTTTTGAATGCTTGTTGGTCACTGTGTGCCTTACAATTGGCTGGCGACCAGTCCAGCTTGTAGCCCGCTGCTCTGTAGACAAGGAGAAGGCCAGAAGTTAAGACTCGGGGGTAAAGTTGTGGTGGAGGAGGCAGTAAAAACTTCTCACGTCTCCCGTTACAGTGACAGGTCTTTGCTTTATGAAGTAATAACCAAGTACAAATACTTCATTGCTGTTGTGAGGTAGATTACACAAGCACTTGCATTTTATTTGAATATATTTTCCCAAGGCTTTGTGTTTCAGTGGTTATTTTTGAATTCTCAATGAAAAAAACATAGTTTTATTGGGTTACATTATTGCGGCCAAATTGTACAACTCAGTTTTCACACATAAGGTAAAGATTTGCAAAAATGTCTAAATCATCAGCTTTAGAGTACAGGGAAGGCAGTCATTAGTCATCAGAAGTTGAAAATATGTGTTAATTTTAGCCATCTTTCTAGAAATGATTATTTTCTGATTGGTATAGTTAACCCTGTATTTACTTACCATAGTGTCATTTACAAAAAAAAAAACCAAGTGTTCTCATTGAAACTTCAAGCGCCTGATTCTAGGGATTGGGGAATGAGTTTATGAAATCTCCTCAAAAGACGGCTGCGTCAAACCTGATTCAAACATAACCGCCCACTTGTCCCTAAATCAAAGATGTCCCTAGGGTGCTTAGAAACTTTCTGCAGAAACGCTGTGGACCTGCGGCTGCACCCTACCCCGGTGACATCCGAAGAGCCTAAGCGCCCTCCCGTGGTGATATCGTTTGGACAGAAGCACGTAGAGCACGGGGTTAACACACGGGTGCAGGTACTGCAGCACTGTGCAAATGAAGTAAAAAAGCTCCCATGTACGTCCGTGGCGGTAGAGGCCCAAATAGACGCAAAGCTCTAGCACGTAGCCTGGTAACCAACATGCCGAGAAGGCGGCGGCGGCCAGGAACACCATCAGCGAAGCCCGCCGTGTGTTCCTGGCACTGGAAACGGACATCACCGGACTCTTGTGGAGGAACAAAGCCAGGCGAACATAGTTGAAGGCAATCACCAGCATGGGGATGAAGTAGAAGAGCACAAATTGGCTCAGTACCACTTGGTAGTGATGCTCCTGGATAGTGGGCAGGCAGAAGCTGTAGCTGACCAGACTTGGGCTCAGGCTCTTCTTGGTGGCGAACATACGCAGAGGCACGCTGATCAGGAAGCTCAGGGCCCAGACCAGCACCAGCATGAGGACCACCAGGTCCATGGCCGGAGGCCGGTAAGGGTTTGCAATGATCATAGCGCGAGCCAGCGAAACGGCGCTCAGGGAGTAAGCGCTGGCCGCCAGGCTGAAGGCCAACAGGAATTGGTAGACCTTGCAGAAAACGTCACCCATGGGCCACGAGTGACTGATGGCAGAGTGCAGCGTGAAGGGAATGAGCAGCAGACTGAGGAAGTCGGCCAGTGACATGCTGAGGAGCAGAACGTCCAGGCGGTTCTTGCGCAGTGTCTTGGACTTGGCAAATAAGGAGAAGACCAGTAGGTTAGCTCCAAGTCCGATTCCCAGGATCACACCGCAAGTGCAGGCAAACACTAGGCCGTAGGTGTTGGGAATGATCATGTTCGCCTCCAGCTCCACTTCAGTTGCTTCAGGGGACAGAAAGATGTTGTAGGATGTTTAAGGAAACAAAATAGGGTCATTAACTTAGACAGTTTGGGGTTGCTTGACCAAATAAGTGATTTTTTACAGGCAGAATTTGCTGCATCAAGGCCTCGCCAACCGAAACCTTCCAATATTTGAATGTCAGCAGTAAATACAGTCGACCCGGGGAAAATCATTTTATGATGGTGATTAAGATATATTTTTGGGCCCCTCTTTACAGGATTGTCCCCACAATATGATGTGAACAACAATTTTGTCCCCGAGTCGATCTCCCAAGTGGATTATAATCCTCGCAAGTGGAAGTTTTAAAAAAATGTAATTTTTAAGCCACCGTCAACGACACTACTTTACTCGACCAGCTAGCCTTTTCACACAAAATGTCGATAAAATGTATTCTCTCCTTTACGTGTCTATTTATTCATAATGTCATTTAATCACTTGCCACTTCAAGTAGTACCGGCTATACAGTATTATTACTTATTATTTTGTTATTTTTCAAATTTTTATCGGCGTTACTAGGGGTTCGGAACGCATTATCTATGCATCACCCTAGGTTTCTCTTCCCACCAATTGAGATCCCAACCTCAGAACAGATTCCTCTTGTATCTCAGGGATCTAATGTAGGGAACCGACAAACAACAAATTGAACTCACCTTTTTACCATCGTCGTCTTCATCATCGCTAATCTCACAATAGTTTTAGGATGATTCCTCCTGAAGAATGAGAAATTGTTGCGTTTTAAGGGCGGCAGTCTCCCGTCCGCCTTCCTCTGCATCTTGGTGTCTGATTGCTCAAAACGCGGAAGAGCAAACATTGCTTGGTTCCCGTTCTTTCTGGATGAGCAGATTTGAAGAGGAACGTTGCAATAACTAGCAAACGTATAGACCATTCATATATTCAGTCTCAACTTAGCGTCATTGCTGGTGGACACATTTGCACAATGGACTTTGGATCATTTTACTCACATAGAATTTTTAGTTTCTCAGCTGTTTAGATTATTGTAAATACATGTATCATTTGCCACAGAGTTAAGGATTGAGTGTTAAAAGCACCCTAAAGTTGAATAAAGTATTGTTCTTGCTCCAGATAAAGTTGTCACCCTGGGTCGAGGAGTCAAGCACTCAAGCTAGCCAACATTTGCCTAGGGGCGAGCATTTGTATTTTGTACTTTATCCGGGAAAGGTGCGAGTCTGTTTGTTTTGTTTCTGTTCCGCGTGTTTGGTCACTTACAACTTTGTTCCTATGATGAGTTAGATAGCCCACCACTAAGTTTGAAGAATTTTGTGTCTGAAGTCTAGAATAAAACAGGTGCTAAGAGACCGAGCCAGAATGTCTTTAGGGTTTCAGCAGATCACATTCACCTAATGAGTTAAAATGAATGGCTTTTATCTCTCATTGTGTGTTTTATTTCAATTGTTAAGTGATAAACATAACATTAGCATTAGTGTTTTTCCTTGCAGTTCTCTTTGATACTTGAATACTTATATCTCAATGAAAGCAGGTTTGGTTGCTACTCTGGTGTTGTCTCGAAACTAGGTCTGTCCTTGTTTGTGTTCAATTGGAACAACATGCATTCTTTTTCATTGATCAGTTTTATCCCTTCCCTTTGGTTGTGACGTTTTAATTGATTTTTCGTCCTTTATCAGCTTTTTACGATTGCTTGTCATATGCTTCATGCTGCTCAGCTGAGCATAAGGGCTTTACTGTTCCTCCCATTAAAATTTACTTTTTATTCATAGAAATGATGATCTCTTTAGCAAGAATACACCGAAATGGTAATTTGGGCCCCAAACCAAAAATGTGGAGCGCATCGCTGATTGACTTGCTAAAAAAAGCTACAATATAAAATGATGTGTAACTGACTTATTTATTTTATTAACTTTTGTTGGGGCGTGACAAGCTAGTACGGGAGAAGCCGGTGGATGCATAGCGGCAATAGAGGATTATAAATGAAACCAATTTTACTTCTGATTTCCCTCAGAACATTTCCTTGCTTTAATCGGTTCCTTTTTTCAATAATAGTCTGAATCGTCCATTGGTCATGCCAGTAAATTTTAGCAATGGAGACAATAGGTGTGCCTTCGTCGTATGTCTTTATTGTCTTGAGCTTTGTGTCGTTTGTTCTCATCTTTTTCCTTCTCCCTCTTGCATAACTGCAAGTGTTAGGACGCGTAGCCAATAAATATAGTACAAAAAATACAGTATTGTATAACCATCTTGCAAAGTCTTTGTAAAGCACACGAGATTCTGAACAGAATGAAAAGGAAAAGCATTGTGAGTTGGAGTACAGGCAATATCATTTTGGTATTTTCATGATTCTGTGAAATAATGGCAGACAAGCATCTATATGAGGTCAACTGTTAGCAGACAGGAATCTTATAGGCATAACTCTACATTTGCATGAACACAGCAAAGTTTGTTTTTGGGCGCGTAAAATAATTTGTTGTTGCAGTCATATCGTGGGGGAAATTCCAAAAAAGGTAGAAAAAATGTGAAAATGTCCTTGGGAAGGGTTGCTGTATCATGGGTGCCTACTATACTCAAAGGGTTGTGACGGCACGAAAACAAATAAGACATAAAAAGACAAAGACAGGAAAAATCAAGGTTTCTTGACCTGGAGCTGAATAAGAGAAACTGAAAAATATTTTTAGGAGTACACATTTAATGCTTGCTGACTAATTGGACACATTAACACGAAGCTCTAAGGGCAAGTCAAGAACACCAAATGACTTGCTCAAAGAAAAGAAAAGTGAGTCTGTTGGACAAACCGGCTAATAAATTACATCCCAGGAGGAACAAAAAACAACCAATACCGGGCCATAGAAAGGACCACAAAATAACCTACGTAACAGGAGTAAAGTGCATTATGAAATTCAGTCAGCAGCACCAAATACATTCAGCAAATAAATATACACACTTTCCCCCCAAAAAATAAATTATGGCACTTGGATAAAACGTATTAAGTCCACAGTCCCACAAATGTTTCAATATAAATATGGAACTGTTGCTGGGTGCCACTTCCATAAAACTGTAATGTTTGGAGGAGACTTTCTCAGATAGGACTAAGTTGTGTCAGAATCCGGCTCACTACTCCTGCCCTAGAGGGCACCAACCTGGGGGGAGTGGCTGGACAGTCCTGACACATTGGGTCCTCCGGGCATCTGTCTGACAAACGTTTCTGTCCACCAACACATCTGATTCACATCCTCGGCTCAAAGGCAAACTAATTTATCTGTTATTTATTTATTTTCTCATTAGGCTTATGCTGCAATCGAATGCTGTTCGGAGTCCCAATTTCAAATCAGAGTGTCAATCTTTTTAAACATTTGATCAGCTCTTTGAAAAACATTCAGTTCCAGGTACATTTTGGACAGGGCGAGTACATACACTGGGAAAAAAGATGCAGAGTACAGAAAACAAAAACCTTTTTTCTTGTTCACGATTGACTGACCATTTAACCAAAAACTCTGTGTATGTTTACATGCAGAGGATAGTCTGATTGTGATCAAAAATCTGGTTTTGGAATAATCCATTTACAAGACTAGTGAAAGAGAAATCTGCCAATTCATGTAAGACTTTTTAGTGAGTTGAACAGAGTTAGTGCATATAATTGTTGCCCAACAACAGGGGTCTCAAACTCAATTAACTTACGGGCTGCCGAAGCTAAGATGTTGGCGTGTGGTTGAGCCAAATCAGGTCTTTCACTAAAATGATTCTGATAAAAACGTTCCTCGATATCCTTTTATAAAAGCTGCACAGGATTAGATCTAACGATTAAAAAAATATATTAAAACGATTCTATTAGTAACATATGAATCCATAATTCGTATGGGAAACTTTCAATATTAAGGTGGGGGCCTCATCCGTAGGCCGAAAACTCGTGACCCGTGCTAAATTACAAGACCAATATTATTTGTGCACCAATAACATAAAAAAGAAATCAAACTTGCATGTAAAGTATTTTAACCGAATGACTTTAGGTGGCTAGGACCCAACCTTTTTAATCAAACTATTTGCCCTCCACATAAGAGAATATTTAAAATTTCATGATCCAATCTGATCCATTCCGTGCATGTAAACGTATTCTTACCACACCGAGATGGGAAATCTACATCCACTAAATAGAAAAAACCTCCAGGGCTTTAACTTTCTGGACCTGGCTTTGCCATTTCTGCCCATGCCGATGAATACTGTCTTTGGACAATAATTCCAAGACGAGGGTAATTTAAAAAGATGGTTTTTCAAATAGGCCAAAGTGCCGGTATCCCAAGTCTTCAGTCGAAACTTTATTTGTGTCCCACATTTCTGATTCATGATGAACACATTGCATGAGAATACGTTCTGATGCTTTCCGATCGTCAAGACTCAACTGGTTTAACATTTAGGACCGTCGATCAGTTTTCGGCATGTCTCGGAAAAACACCCTACACCAAAGCACACAGGACCATCTTCCCGCGACGCTGGTCATTTGTGTAATTGGTGGCATGAAGGGACTTGCTTATTTTGGGCGTGTACCAAACAGCGCCAATCCATGCGCATTTAGAGTCCATCAGTTTCCAGTTCGGGCCGAGCGGGTCCTCCTCCGCTTCTTGTCGCCATCCCTGCGTCGGCCCAGTCGAACCTTTTTTTTCCTCTTGGTGGCCACCTTGAGCGTCTGGTCCTTGTAGGCCATCTCCTTGTTGGTCTCTTGCGGTAGCACGGGCCCCTCTGGCCCTAGTCTTTGTGGCTGGTTCTTGGTGGCTTCCGGGTGCTTCTGGTGGAGGTCATTGCCACTAAAGCCGGGCCAAGTCCTGCCGTGCACCGGTGTGGCCGGCTCGTCGGCTGTGTGCACCTCCTCCAGAAGCTCCTGCAGCCAAAGGCGACGCTTCAACTCCTGCATGCTGCGGCCTTTATCGTGCATCAGCTGGGCATGGCTCACTGACCGCCGCCTGCCGGTAAAGGGCAATGTTTTTTAATAGTACCTCAGAGAAAATTGATAAATAATTATAACAGGGTTACATATTGTTCTGTGAGACAGTGTCAACAGGAATTGCCTAATATTTGCAAAAAAGCATGTCATCTTTGCTTTTTCCAGCGATCAGACGAGTGTCTGTAACAATTCAGTAGGTGGCAGCAGATGACTATTTTTTTCGTTATTTTTCTGTTTTTTTAGTCTATAAGGCGCACCTAAAACCCCTAATTTGGCCAAAGCTTGTGTGCTTAAATACAGCAAAATATATTTGATAAAATTGGAACTATATTTGAACAATGATTGATCTTTTGAAAAACAACGCTGACTACAATCGCAAAGCATTGTATGCAACAGGAATTGGGGCGGTAAGAGCACCAACACTTTATCACTAGACCACCCGTGATACAGATGACTTATGAAAAGGCTTTTCATTTTTTTCTCATTGTCACACTATTTTTACTTACAGTGCCAGAAATAGTTGTTAGAGAATGAGGGGAAAAAATCATCCTGAAAGATATAAACAAATGCAGGTGAGTCAGAGATGTTTCCCTCTACGAATTTTCAAACATTTTAGCTAATTTTAAGTATTATTTTTGTCACTTTTATAAAAATACAAGATGACAATATAGAAAAACTTGAAGAGCAGGTTTAAATTTTGGTAAAATCCCAAATTACAGTTAAATTATTACCCAAAACAAAAAAACTGTATTGAGGTGACCACAAAAAAATGGTTTACTGTTAATCTATGCACTATTATAATTTAAGCTTTTTTTTTTTTTTTAAATAAAAAACTATCAAAATGTGCTCAGAATTTATTTTTCAAAATATTTTATTCAGACAGAGTGCCTCCAGATATTTTGATAAAATTAAAGTGTGCTTCAGCTCCAAAAATGTTGGGAAACACTGGTCTTAAATACAGCAAAAAATTATACTGATTCCTTTTGAAATCAAATAAATGTCATACCCTAAAAAACCTTGAACAAAAGTAAAAGTTATATTTTATGTGAATCCTGTAAATATAACAAACCAAAGTGAAATTTCATTTCCTACAAAAGTATCGGAAAAAAACTTGTTTTGTCTTTTTACTTGGACTGTATATTATTTGTACTAAGGTAAAGAAGAAACGACCAAAGGGACATGATACTAGCTGACTTGTTATTTTCCCCATCGTAAATCAAGTTCTTAACCACAAGTGTCTTAAATAGAGCGAGTGATGGGAAATATTTTCCTTTCGTAAAACAGTTGATTTATATTTGGTAACGTTTATCTTTCGTTGCCGCTGTCCTTATTCAAGTATCGTATTTTCTGGACTATAATACGCATTGGATAAAAAGGCGAGCTCTCAGAAATATTTGTTTTTGGAAACATATTGTATATATGGTGCATCTAAATATAGGAGGTATGAAATTAAAATCACTTTAAGAGCTAGGGTAGTGTAAAAAAACTCCACATAATTAAAAAAAAATCAATATTAAATGGAAAGTAGACGTGATTAAATTTGGTTTGAGCACTAAAAATAACTTTTACAAGGTTATTTTATGTGATATGCATTAACAATTTCATTCACTGTACTTTCCTGTCTATAAGGCGCAATGGACTATAGGGCGCACTTTAACAATTTCTGGTAGTTTTGGGGTTTTTCTGTGTGTCTCATATTCCAGAAAAAGTGCTATTTTGCCTTCAATAAATAGCAAAATTCTTATTCTTGCAAATTGTATACAAAAAGTGATTAAAATGATCAGGTTTGCTTTCTTAGCAGTACCAAACACTCCCATTTATAAATATATCCTTGGAAACTATTTAACGACAGTAGCAATTTTTTCTAGCGTTCTACAACAGCAATGAGGGAGGGGGAAACAACTGAGACTTGCTGGCTTCAGTTCTACAAAGTTCCAGTAGAGAGCAGCAAAATTTACTTTAGGCTCAAGCCCATCACCAGCAAACAATCTGGGAATGTTTCTGTCCTCGAGAGCTTCTCCAAACCATCACTTCAAATCCAAACTAGGGAGTTAAGCAACGAGTAAGCAGAGGAAAGCCGTGAAATTGATCAGGACCTGACCCGAGCGAGTCTCTCAGTCCCACAATGATTTGAAAGAACTCACATTCTGCCGCCCGGCGCGTCCCCCGGCCTCCCGTAAAGCGTCACCGGAGAGCACAGCAAGAACACAGCCAGACTCCAATGATGAAGAAGCACAATGGGGTACATTCTCACCCCACTTCCAAGAGCTGTAAAACACCACAGGGTTGATCCAAAATCAGAAGGTTTGACTATTTAGCTCAGACGGGTCAGAGAGCAACCAACGAGTACTCACTTTAACGGTGACAATCTCCTGTAAGACAATCTCCTCCTTGGTAAAACCACTTGAAATCACTTGGGTCGACGCAAAGCAGCCAGTTTAAAAGTTCCACAAGTATCCATTGGTAGGAAGGCGGTCCGGGAAATCCCCCGCCAAACCTTTCCATTCATTTGCCTCCCAACAGCGTGAGCAGGTCTATTTATTACTCCCTCATGTCCCAATTAAAAAAAAAAGGATAAAGATAGTCACCCGGCAACAGAACAAAGCCACATTCGCTCTCAGCCCACCAGCTCAACTGCAACTTGAGGTGGTCTCACCAAGACTCCAGCATCTTCTGTGGTGGTCCGCTAACAGCTTCTGAGAGACTTTTTCACTCTGAGTCAGCCTGAGAGGGGGGGTGGTTGGGGGGTTCCAAACTCCTCATCCGGGTTTGAAGATGCAGGCACAGATCCACATCGTTCAGTCCTGAACACCCTCCCCCGTCCTAAGCAGTAATGCGCTATCCCCCACTCCCCCCAATTTGTACTCACCTGCACCAGCGGACACAAAACCACTTCGAACCAGCCAACCTCGTATTTCTCAAGCTCTTTTTTTTCCAACAGCTTAGCATTCGACCTGTAGCCAAAGGGCGTTAAGTTATCTTGGTGAAGAATCCCAAAAAAGGGAAAAAGCTAGGAAAAAAGATAAAAGACAGGAACAAACAAAATAAAAAGAGAATCAAAGAAGATAAAAATGAAGAAAAAGAGGTAAAAAAAATTATGCAATTCATTAATAAGTTAAAAAATAATTTACCATTGCGGGAAACTCAGCAAAATGTCATGTTTTGATGTTGATGACCGTTATTCCAAGCGACGCTCACAGACTGTGATTGTTCAGACCCGTGGAAGCTTGGAGAGAACAATGGTCCCATTGCTTGCAGTGATGCTAAAGGAAGAAGCAAAATCATGATAACCATGAAAAGGGAGTTTGTGATTATTTAGAAATACAAAGAAGGCTCACATATTGTTACCCTCGCTAAGGCGTATGGCCATAACCAATTGACGACCAGAACAATTTTCAAGGATAAGGAGGTGAGATGAGTAACATAGTAAGTTTTAAAATCAGTTTTCGCTTTAATCCGTCTCCCCCTTCTCATCCACCCTCTACTCCACCCTACCAACTCAAGACACATCACACCAAATTAAAGTTGCAATTTTCTTTAATATTTATCTTTTCCTATTCATGTACATTACACATAAATAGTACTTACTGTATACTATTCTGCTATTCAACTTTTTTTTTCTGGGGTAGTATGGTTTTAAAACGCATTAGCTAATGAGCATTGGTTTCGATCCCTCGCTAGGCTTCTATTTTACTTTATTATCCCCACCTCAGAACGGATTAATGTCCCGGGGTTCTGGTGTTTTATATCACTGAATCTTGTGATCAATATTTGCTAGGTGACAAACTAGCTAGTGTGTCAAGTGGAGAACCAGCACAACAATGTGTTAGTTTGTGTGGAAACTTAAGGAGGACTTAGTTTTTAGTGTCTCTGCCACAGGTAAAATATAACTGTACGCAGGTTTGATTACACACATCGGCCTCTACCTGTGAAAAGTCTGCTGGTGCATAACTGCTCGGTTTACCGATTACCTGCATTCGAGTCCACCGACATATGCCTTTCAGCTGTCCAGGCTTCCTCCTCCACCCTTCTTTGTCTCCCGATTTTTCCAGTTGCTACATTTCCTCTTGTCTTTTCATTTGTTGCTAACTGGCGGCGGAGCTTGGATTGATTCCCCATTCTTGTCCTACAGCAGAATTTTTACTGAGAAATCAGATTCCAGGTGTAGGATGGGTTCAAGCAGGATGGACGTTCCTTTTTTTACTTTTTTATGGATCATTTTACTGATGTTTGCAAGTCAGGATCGTACTGACAGCTAAGTCTTCTGACAACAAAAAATACGTCAGATCAAAAAAGGAATGAATGGCAGGTGTGCGACCACCAAGGTGGTCATGTGTTAGGTGGGGGCGGGGGCGGGGGGGTCCGGCTTAGCCCAAAGTATACAGCGAGACCCTAACCACTTGCCCAGGGGAGAATGACCATAACCTCAGAGAAATCCAACCCCCAGCCCTTCAGTACGCGCTATTGAGTGGAACCTCCTGAATCATCGCCCACTGCCACTTCTTTTACTTGGGCAGAGAAGCAGAAATCGTTCCATGCCCAGTTTGTTGAGGAAGGGCAGAATTCCAGTCATAAAACCAACCCGATCAAACCGCCTTGGCTGGCATCAGGACGTTGTGCCATGCTTATTAAAAACATATGGAGTAGGCCAGAATTGAAAGATATCTATACAGTAACACCCCAAGTAAGGCGTACCTACTTTACGATGTGAAAAATTATGTTTTTAGGGACCCTTGTTATGGCATTTCCCCCACTGTAGAATATCAAAGACAATTCATTGCAACTGCTAGAAACCGTACAAAATTGCGACCCTACTGGGGATAAGCGGTACAGATAATGAATGGATGGATAGATTACGATGATCACGAACCTTGTAGAAGGCAAACGCATCACAAACCTCACTAAGTGATAAATCAGTAACCAATCAACGGTCAGGACTAAAGTAAGGAAAAAGTTAAAGCGAATAATGTTCACAGAGCCTGAAATTCCTCTGAAGTTTTCAAATCTGTTTTAATTTTAATCCAAAGGCTCCCCCACCTCTCTGCATCCACCCTCTTGCTCCACTCTACCGGTCATGTCCCACCAAAGATAAATCCAATTCTTATTTTCTTTCACATATACATGTATTTGGGCTCAATATGTCAATCATTAAGTCAGGTCGGGCCGGCCTTCTATTGCCCCATTCTTTTTTTTTCTTCGTGGAGGGGCTGCACAGCCTGCACTTACTTTTACTCAAGTAATTATTTAGGTGACTTTTTTTTCCTTCACTTGAGTAATATTTTTCTGAAATAATAGTACTTTTATTTGAGTGACACATTTTGGCGGCAAAGTTATATCTTTCAGATAACTCATAAAGCACATACTTACCAAACCGTCAGTTTAACTGCAAATCACTAAATCCAAAGAAATGTTCATCCTCGATGCGCCGCTTTCTCCCTCCACCTCTACACATTTTCTCTTCTCGCAAATAGCTTACAAGATTTACGAACTTTCTGCTTTTTCGGCCCAATATTTCACTATTTGCAGCTTGTCATCTGCAGAATATGATTTCCTTTTCGGGGCTATTCAGTTTAGGTTAATTTTGGCACTGCATTTCGGAGTGCACACTTGATTTGAGGGACTCGGCCCCAAGTAAACCTGAATCTGCGTACCTCAGCCGAAACGCTGAAGTAAGCACGGCCAATGAAAAGCTTCGGGTTGACTCCGGGCCCCCCTCGGATGGGTCTGGCCTTGATGCGGCGAGGGGGCTTGCGTGTTCCAGTGACCCTGGAGAGCGATACCGTCGGGAGCTTGCTCCTGGTAGGGTCACCCATGGCGGGCCGGTCTCCGGGGTAGGTTCCAGACAAACAAAGACCCCAGCGTGTCGGTACGCTGTGAGGTGGCAGCCCCACCAACCGACTATCCTGCGGAGGGCTAACAACTCACCCAGGAGAAACACACTTTGTTACGAAACTGACCAGAGAAAGAAGCCGGACTGACCAACACGGTAACGGACCCCAGCCTGCCCCCGACCAACGAGTACGGATCGATCTTCGTCATAAGACCCGTGTCGCCACCTGGAATGTCCAGACACTCCTTCGCCCCGGAGCTGCCACCCTGCTGTCCCGAGAGCTCTGTCGCTATAACATCACCATGGCAGGGCTCTGTGAAGTACGATGGCAAGGCAATGGTGAAACAACAGCTGGCAACCATTGCTACATCTGGAGTGGCCCCGAGAGTCGGACCGGCCTTTACGGTGTGGCTCTTGCCATTCCAAAAGCCCTCCGGAGGTCCCTCATCAGCTGGACACCAATAAGTGACAGACTACTGTCTGCTCGATTCCTCCACCATCACGGCAAGATGACAGTGATCGTCGCCTACGCCCCCACCGATGTCGCTGATGAGGATGCGAAGGACGCGTTCTTTGACCAACTCCACCAGGCTGTCAACCAAGCCCCACCACACGACGTCACCATCATCCTCACTGATGCCAACGCCACTCTATCCAGCATTGATCGGTCCCCCGGCTCACCTGTCGGCACCACCTTCGTTGACAGCACAACAAACGACAATGGCAACCGCCTCCTCCTCCTCTGCCACCAAAACAACCTTTGTGTTGCTGACACCTGGTTTCCCCGGAAATGCATCCATCACTGGACGTGGTACAGCCCAGATGGCAGAACCAGGAAGGGATTGGACCACATCCTGATATCACGACGCTGGAAGTCGTTTGTAACCAACTGCCGGGTGTTCAGAGGAGCACAGCTTGGCAACACAGACCATCGTCTGCTGGTGGCCCAGCTCAAGCTAAAGCTCCGAGCCAACCAGCACAAGACTCTGCCTCGCCCCGACTCCTCCCGACTCAGCGACCCCAACATCGCCAGAGACTTCAGTTGCTCCATCCGCCGCTCTCTTGATACCCTGGCTCCTGACAAGCTGACAGACTGGGCGGCCTTCAAGGAAAGTGTCCTCCAGTCTGCTCACAATGTCCTCGGACGCCCGCGATCCTCCCCGAGAAAGCCCTGGATATCAGAGAGGACACTAAACATCATAGACCAGCGGCGTGAGGCCCGACTCCGAGGCGACCTCACAGAGTATCGGAGACTGAATCGCCTGCGCAATGTGGCCATTGCTGAAGATAGGGAGAGGTTTTGGCAGGCAGAAGCCCAACAGCTTGAGTCCGCGGCCAACAACAACAACATGAGCCGCGTATTCAGTCTACTACGCCAAGCCCGTAGCGGCCCACACATAAAGACAGCCCTGGTAAAGGACTCAGACGGCAACCTCATCATGACAGAAGCCAACTGCCTCGAGCGCTGGAAGGAGCACTTTAGCCTCCTCTTGCAGCACAGCACCATCCCGGCTGATCCCACCCTCCTACGGGCTGCGAGCACAGCACCTCCTAACGACACCTGCTGCACAGACCCCGTAACACCCGAGGAAGTGAGAGCTGCTCTGAAGAAGCTGAACACCAAGAAAGCCCCCGGCATCTGTGCCATTACCGGCGAGATGCTCAAGGCCGGCGGTGATGGCATGGTGGAGTGGCTAACCCGCCTATTCAACCAGGTGTGGGAATCGGAGCAGCTGCCCACCGACTGGACCAGAGGAGTCATCTTGCCCTTCTGGAAATGCAAGGGCGACAGGCTTGTCTGTGGAAACCACAGAGGCATAACCTTACTCTCCATCCCGGGCAAGGTCTTTACCAGGATCTTGCTCAGCCGTGCCCTTCCAGCAATCAGAAGCTGCCGCCGTCCCCAGCAGGCTGGCTTTATGCCCAACCGCTCCACAACGGACCACATCTCTGCCGTCCGTTTGCTGATAGAAAAGACCCGTGAATTCCGTAAAGATCGCCATCTATATATCGGATTCATTGATCTGAAGGCCGCCTTTGACACCGTCTGCCACTCTTCACTGTGGAACATCCTCCAAGCTCTCAGAGCACCACCCAAGATCATAGCCCTGTTCAAGCTGCTCTACAGCAACACAGAGAGCTGTGTCCGTATCAACGGCATTGACTCCGACTGGTTTGCTATCTCCAGCGGCGTTCGCCAAGGCTGTGTGGCTGCTCCCGACCTTTTTAATTGCATCATCGACCATCTGATGTTCAGGGTTAGTGAGCGCATCCCCGGAGTGTCTTTCGGCAACTACCACCTGACTGACCTGGAGTATGCTGACGACACCATCATTCTCAGCACTTCCTACAGCCAGCTGAGAGACGCTCTGGGCATTTACAGCGAAGAGGCAGCGCGGCTTGGCCTGCAAGTGAGTTGGACGAAAACCAAGTTCATGTATGTCGGTGATGGACCAGATCCACCTCCCATCCAAATTGGTAGCGACATCGTAGAGCCTGTCAAGAGCTTTGTATATCTGGGGTCCATGGTGACAGACAATGGGGACCTAAAACCAGAGATTCTCCGCAGAAGAGCCCTGGCAGCATCTGCTCTGCAGTCTCTCTGGAAACCACTCTGGCGGCACCAGACCATCGCACGCAAGACGAAGCTCCGCATTTACAACCTCGCCGTACTCCCTATCCTGCTTTATGGCTCAGAAACATGGCCCCTGAACGACACCCTGGCCACAAGAATCGATGGTTTTGATAGCAGGGCTCTCAGAACCATCGAGAACATCAGGTGGCCCCAGCGAGTCTCCAATAAAGAGCTCAGAGCCCGCACGTGCCAGCCCCAAGCATCTTCCTTGGTCGCACAACGCCGCACCCGCTGGTTTGGCCATGTCCTTCGTCTACCACCAGACCATCCGACACGAGCCATTCTCCAGTTTGACCCAAAGGCCGCAGGCTGGAGACGACCACGAGGGAAACCCCGCACTCGATGGCTCGACGTCGTTGCGGGCGACCTCCAACAACACGGAGTTGCCGTAGAGGATGCAGAACAGCTGGCACAAGACCGCCAGCATTGGAAAAACCTGGTTCATCTGGTCGGCTCAACGCACAGGGACGGGACCCCCCGACCTTCGCTGGAGCAATAAGTAAGTAAGTAAGACTCCGGGCTCAATTTATCAAATCAAGTTAACCTGTCAGGGTTTGGGCAAGTTCGGGTGACCCTGGTCTAGTGAGGCTGGATTATTTGGGCCTGATCTTACTTCTACACAGCAATTTCACTTTGCACTCCCCACCTCAGAATGGATTCATGTCATATCCCGTGTGATGTCATATCTACTGTACGTACTTATACAATCTGTCCACACATACGTCCATAACCCAATTGTTTCCATTTCTGACTGTAAAATGCCCAAAATTCCCGTGGGATTCTTCCAAATCTAAAGTCCCCACCAACGATGACGCGAATATTGATTTATGATTGAGGGTACTCCCTTAATTGCAAAATTGCCATGTTGACATCAGCTGGCGTCCGCAAACGCCACGCTCGCGCTGGGCGGCAACGGGCATCATGTCTCGGCTTTTTTGAAAAATGAGAACCCCGGTGAGGAAAGAGGAAAATATACAGTCTATAACAGTGAGCTTTTATAAACTGACCCGTCCCGGTCACTTCTTATGTGAATGAGCTGTGGACCCCCTGATGGGCGCCGAAAAAACAAGTTTTGGGTCGCTTCCCTTTGACGCTGTGTGCCAAGAGACGTGTTATTTGGTGTGTCATGAACACTTTTACCTTATTACTTTACTCTTATTTTTATTTTAGATTATTTATATTTTTTAGATTAAAAGATCTTTCATCAAATGCTTATGTCATTTAGATTATCTTTTGTTTAATATATATATATATATATATATATATATATATATATATATATATATATATATATATATATACACACCTTTACATAACCTTTACATAACCTTTACATAACCATTGAATCCCAATTTTGTATAGGTAGCTAGCAAGTTACCTATACACAAGCTACGTTTCTCACAAGTTTTATTAAAGGAAAGAGGAAGGGCTGCGCCCACGATCCGGTGTTTGTTAGGCGCGGGAAGCAAGTTGCTCTCGTACTCTGATTGTGATCCGAACACGTAAGTGGATCTTCTGTAGCGAGCGATGGTGGTGTCAAGGACGGAAATACAGGTCGATAGCCGGGACAGGAGAGCAAAAACGTGGTCAGGGTCAGAAACGGGTCGTGAGCCGGGACAGGAGAGCAGACGTGGTCGGGATCAAAAACGGGTTGTAAGTCGGGACGGGAGAGCAGACGTGGTCAGGATCAAAACGAGCCGGAGACAGATGGGAGCAAAAACAGGACTGGTTGGAGTCAGGGTCGAAAAAGGCTTGCCTAGTATTCACTGAAGTTCGCAGACGGACTGACAACAGGGGATTGAGAGGACTGAGTTCAAATAGTGACAGGGAGCCAATCAGAACCCGCGGCGGTTGGCGCGAAATGAGCGAGCACAGGTGCCTCGCATCAGTAATCATGACACCCATACCTTTTTGACTGGGCTTTTTAATCCCAATTTTGTATACTTATCTCACTTGCTGCCTACCTCAATGCTGTATAACTACATACTATCATCCAGTATTTTTATCACTGCTTTGTATAGCTCGGCTTTCATCACGCCTTAAATCATAATTTTGTATTGCTAGCTATATACCTTCGCTTCGCCTTTTCATCAACACCTTTTTATAGCTAGTTATTAGCTAAGTGGCCAACTATACTTTTTTTGGCTAGGTCTTTTATCACATCTCTCTATAGCTAGCTATGAGCATTTGCACAACCTTATATTTCAACTCCGTGAAGCTAGTGAGGTAGCTTGCTATATACCTTTCGCAAGTTTTTTTTTTTTTATCACATATTTGTCTAGCTTACTAGCTAGCATTGTAGTCGTTAACGAGATAGCTTTGGCTGGGCTTTTTCACAGCTTTGTATCGCTAACAATGTACCTTTGAAACATCTATTTGTCACAAATTTGTATGGTTAGCTTTATACCTTTGTTTTGCCTTTTTAACACATTTTTTTATAGCTAACTAGTCAGCATTGAGGCTTCATAAAGAGTCAGCAATACAACCCTACATTTCTGTACTGTATTTATTCACTTTGGGTCTCAAGGCTTGCTGTGATACCAAAGAGAAAAGCAAAAACCTGGTAACCATTGAAAGAGAGCTTACAATAATCAAGAATCACGCAGAATGCACTTGCAACACTACCCTCGCTAAGGAATAGGGCTATTACCAATCAACAATAGGGACAGTTTTATGAATAAGGAGGCGATTAAAGCAAACATTTTATAGGTAGCTCGCATTGAGGTAGCGCGCTAAATGGCTGTATACCTTTGGCTAGCCTTTTTATATCAACTTTGTATAGGTTTCTATCTCCCTTTTGATAGCCTTTCCATCACACCTTTGTAAAGCTAGCTTAGTCGTTCCTTATATACCCTTGGCTCTCCTTTTTTTCAACTTTGTATAGCTAGTTAATTATAACCTTTGACTCGCCTAGCATTGAAATGAGTAGCTTTTGTCCAGCTTTTTTATCATAACTTTGTATAATTATCTAGGCAGCTAGTTATATAAATATACATATAGATATACATATAGCATATAAAATGACAATTCTGTGTAGATAATTTGCTAGTGATGAGGTAGGCTAGCTATTTATCACAACTTTGTATCAATAGCTAGTTTTGTAGCTAGATAGATGTGCATGGTTGTATTCTATATATAACATTCTCTCGCAAGTTTTCCAGCTTTAGTCATAATTTTCCCACTGTTATTTATTTTCCCCGTTGAGGGTTATCTAAACGTTTTTCAGTGTCTATTCGATGGGAGAGCACCTCCAAGATTCGTCGACGTGATATACGACCGTCCTCCTCCTCAAAGCGGCCTGCGGGCCCACTTCCTTATTTACAACGAAGCTTTTTTTTCTTCTTTTTTTCTTTTTAACGCTAACCATAAACGTCAGGCCGGCGGAGACAGAGAGTCGGGGAGGTCCGAAGCGGGACAAAAGCGTGTTGTCCAGACTCAGCCCACAGCGCAGGTACATTAAATCATGATTTCGCAGACAGGAAATATCTGCCAATGCGCATTTTGCTGCTGAAATATGTCAAGAAGATGAAATGATTCCAGCTTGGCAGAGTCGTAACCCTTTTTTCGGGGGAAACATAGAGCATTAAAACTTTTTTTTAACTCCGTGACCGCAGCGTAATATACTTTTTCAACATCATTTTGATACAAATTGACTCTGCTAAAAATGCCATATAGCGGAAAGTATAACATTTAGTTGTCACCTACATTGATGTTTCAGGGGTCTATGCTTTCCAAGTCAAGTCAAATTTATTTATATAGCTCTTAATCACAAAAACGTCTCAAAGGACTGCACAGGATTACAATGACACAATTACCTGATCTTAAACCAACATGCGGGCAAGGAACAACTCCAAAACCTCAGCGTGAGGAAAAAGAGAAACCTTGAGAAGAGACCTCACAAGTGGTTATCCCCCTTTCAGGATGACCAGGGTGAATTACATTTAGCATTACAGTACACAAACATAGTAAACACTAGGTAACATGTTGAAAATTTGTCCGGAAAGTGCATGACAGCTGCAACGCCCCGAGCCTGTAAACTAGTCCAGAAAGTCTATGACGGCCACGACGCAGCTTCCCATCTCTGCCAGCTGGTCCATGCAGGCGTTCACATGCTTCAGGTCAAACGCTGGTCCGCTGACTCATCTCAAATCGTCCTTCTCCTTCGTATCACCACCAGGCAGGCAGTTGGAAAAAGACAGGACAATACAGGATATGAGGTGGGCAATAATCATAAGCTTTGGAATAGAAGTGTGTCTTAAGCCTTGATTTAAAAACTTTGATTGAGGTTGCAGATCTTATCTCCGGATGCATGGCGTTCCATAGCACCGGGGCCCGGATGGATAATGCTCTCAAGCCTGCAGACCTCTTGGCTCCCGGAGTCACAAGTAGACCGGCATTTTCCGAGCGCAGACTCAGTGCAGGAACATAGGGGGAAATCAAATCAGAGAGATGAGTGGGTGCAAGTCCATGCAAATATTTATATGTTAATAAGAGAACCTCAAAAATCACATCTTAAGTGGACTGGGAGCCAGTGCAAGTTGGCCAATACAGGAGTAATATGCTCAAACTTTTTGGTCTTAGTCAAAAGTCTAGGTGCTGCATTCTGAACCAGCTGCAAACTTTTGATGCTAGACATCGGGAGACCAGAAAGCAATACATTACAGTAATCAAGCCGTGAAGTAATAAATGCAAGAATTAAAACCTCTGCATCTGATTCCTTGAATTTTTCTTTGAGTTTTTGCGGAAAAAAAGGGGGGGGGGGTATTTTTCATTGTCTGTTTTATTGAATAATTATTTTTTTTTACTTTTTTTGAATTATTTTTGGGCAGCACGGCGGCACAGTGGTTAGCGCGTTCTGAGGTCATGCGATCGAACTTTCTTGTGTGGAGTTTGCATGTTCTCCCAGTGCTTGCGTGGGTTTCCTCCGGGGACTCCAGTTTCCTCCCTTATTCCAAAAACATACCTATCAGGTGAATTGGCCAGTCCAAATTGTCCCTAGGTGAGAATGAGCAAGTGAGTTGTCTGTCTCTGTGTGCCCTATGATTGGCTGGAGACCAGTTCAGGGTGTCCCCTGCCCACTGCCCGAAGACAGCTGGGATGGGCTCTAGCACGCCCGCGACCCTAGTCAAGTCAAGTCAAGTCATTTTTATTTGTATAGCCCTTAATCACAAAGAGTCTCAAAGGGCTGCACAGGTTATTGCACAGACTATTATTTCAGACTATTATTACACCATCCCCTGATCTGGAACCAACATGAGGTCAAGGAAATACTCAAAAACCTCAACATGAGGAAAATGAAGAATTCATATGTTATAAAGTAGAAGTGTGTTTTAAACTTAGATTTAAACATTTCCACTGAGGTTGCTGATCGGATCTCAGGGTGAAGAGCATTCCACAGCACTGCTGCCCGGACGGAGAACGCTCTCGAACCTGCGGAACTCTTCTTGGCTCTTGGGATCACCAGTAGACCGGCGCTTTCAGAACGAAGGCTTCGGACCGGAACATAGGGGGAAATCAGATCTGAAATCTTACTGAGGATAAGCGGTGGAGATGATGGATGGATGGATGAATTACTTTTCTTTTTCTTGGGGAAATATTATTTTTCTTCTTTGGGAATATGCATGTTTTAATATTTAGAGCTTTGTTTTTGGACTAAATAATTTACGGGCTGTTTTATTGAATTTATTTTCTTTATTCAAAATATTTTTTTTTAATTGTGAAATTTTTGTTTTTTGTTTTTTGAATGATTGTTTTGTTTTTGTTTTTTCAAAATATTTTTTGTCATAAAAATAAATAAATCTGCTTTTTGAAATATATCCCCCCTTTTGATCGTATTTTTTTCTTGTTGGAATTTTTTTCTCTTTCGGTATGTATGCTTTTGGTGTCTTTGTTTTTATGTTTACTCTGTTTTTAAAGGACTGCTTTATTGAATTATATTTTTTTGTTTTTCCACACAACATTTCTTTTGTCATGGCTCGCGCGGTTGCCATGGCGTCCAGTTGGCCCCGCCCATGGACACCTGCTGACTCGCATTGACTGATTGCTTCTGTGGGTACTTAAACGCGCTCCTTTTAACTGCGCTTTGCTGGAGCGTTTGTTTATACTTGTTAAGCTTTGTTAAACTTTGGGTAAACCTGTGAGATTCCTGTTTAATTCTAAGAAGTGCCTACAGTGGGACTTCGCTACTTCGCGGTTCGACGTTCGCGGCTTCAGAGCTTCGCTTTTTTATTTATTTATTAATTTATTTATTTTTTGAAGGAGTGTCGCTGCTACGCAGATTATCACTTTTTGCGGGGGGTTTTTCGGCGGAACGTCAGCGGACGCGTGATAAGGCGGCTGGCTGGATGGGACGGAGGGGGGGAGGAGTCCGCGGAGGTCACTCTCGGGCCGCGCAACGGAGCGAGTTCGGCAGACGCGGCGTCACACGGCGCGACGCGAGAAAAGGCAGCGGGCGTGATCGGGCTACCCCCGTAACTGGGGTAGCCCGATCACGCCCGCTCGTCCGACGACCCCAATAGCGCGGCGCGACGACAGGCGGCCGTCCGCGCGTGGCGGGCGAAAGGCGGCGAACGTGCGCAGGACCCCCGTAACTGTGTCGTGCATATCGCGCCCGAAAGTACCCGCGCCACGGGTTAGGGGCTCGCTCGAAGGAGCGACCGAACGGCACCCGCAGTGCGCGCAAGTTAAAACCCTGTCGTGAATTTGTCTTCCATCGTCCCGGGCGGACGTAAAATCGCCCAGCTGTACGACTCTTAGCGGTGGATCACTCGGCTCGTGCGTGGATGAAGAACTCCGCTAGCTGCAAGAACTAATGTGATTTGCAGCTGCGATTGGCTGGCAACCAGTTCAGGGTGTCCCCTGCCCACTGCCCGGAGATGGCTGGGATGGGCTCCAGCCCCCCGCGACCCTAATAAGGATAAGCGGTGAAGATAATGAGATTAGATGAGATTTTTTTTTTTTTCAGTTTTAGTGGGTGGTTTTGGTCCCCATTAACTGGGTCTAAAAAAATAATTAATATATATATATATATATATATATATATATATATATATATATATATATATATATATATTATTTTTTTTTTTTTGTAGGTGCGCTGCTACTTCGTGGATTTTCACTTATTGCGGGTGGTTTTGGTCCCCAATAACCGCGATAATGGAGGTCTTATTGTATTCTGTGATTTTTTTCCTGCGTTTGACCCTGCTTTGTTTTTGGTCTGGTCTGTTTGTTTTTTGGACAGCTTTGCTTTCTCCAATAAATTTTGAGAGTAAATCTACGCAAATGAGTTCTTATTTCCTGCTTCCCGCTCCGCTTCGTGACAGAACGCTTTAGCCAGTTTTGGACCCAGCGAACGATCTCACCAGCGCGAATTGGGGAAAGCTGGATACTCCCTAAGCTCTACGGCAGTTTAATCGGACGGAGGGCGCTGTCTGGCGATTGCCCAGTGATGTCATGCCCTTCAACTGCAGGTCAAGCAAACTCAGCGGAGCATACGACGCCAGATAGAGCAATAAGCTCAGCGGACTGAGTTCATGTCGCGTCATCTGAATGAGCTCCTGTCGGCAACGGCCCCGCCTCCGCGTAGTCCCCATTCCTGCCCACTCGAACGACGGCCCCGCCCGTCGTGGCAATTGCTGTGCCTCGAATGGGGTTTCCAGAAAAAGACTTGCTGTCCGAGGTCCCCGTCGACCTCAACGCCAGCCTGTCTCGACGTTCGCCTGTCACGAGGTTTTTTTTTGTTTTTGTTTTTGGGGGGGACCTCAGGGGCTGTCCCTTGAAGGGGGTATTCTGTCATGTCTTGCGCGGTTGCCATGGCGCCCAGTTGGCGCTCCCATGGACACCGGCTAACTCGCATTGACTGATTGCTTCTGTGGGTACTTAAACGTGCTCCTTTGAACGGAGCTTTGCTGGAGCCTTTGTTTATACTTGTTAAGCTTTGTTAAACTTTGGGTAAACCTTTAGTGAGATTCCCGCAAGTTCTGTATAATTCTGAGAGGTGCCTAGTTTGTAATTTTGCCTGCGTTTGATCCTGCTTTGTTTTTGGACATTCTTTTTTTTGAGTGGATTTCTAATCCATTCCTGTGACCATTGATTCCCGGATCGATTGTGCGCCCTCCTCCACTTGCCCCAATAAATTTTGAGTACGTCTACGCGAATGGGTCCTTTCCTGTTTCCCGCTCCATTACGTGACATCTTTTGAGTAGTGCGATGTTTGTTTCTTTTGAGTATATTTTTTCGTTTATCAAAACGTATATATTTTTTTCTTTTTCAAAATAGATTCTGTTTTTCAGGAAAAATAATATCTTTATTTGAGTAGTTTTTTTTCCTTCTAAAATTTTTTTTGAAATCTTTTTGGGGAATATTTTATAATTCAGGCGCCAGGTTTTTGGAATTATTTTTATAATCTGTTTTAATGATTGTAATTTCCTTCTTTAACATATTTTTTTCTGTTTATATATATTCATTTTTGTGCCAATATTTTTTTCGTATTTTGAAATATTTTTTTCTTTTTTTTTTTTTTTTTTTTTTTTTTTTTTTTAACTTTGGGGGATAATTATCCTGAAAAATATTTTTGTAAGAATTTTTTTGCCCGAAACAGAAAAAAAAGTTAAAAAAAAAAAAACAGGGGAAAAACACACAAAAAAAACCTCCCCCTATGTTTATTAGGAGTATTTTTTTCATGCTTTAGGCATTAGTCAAGTCATTTCAAGTCATTTTCATTTGTATAGCCCTTAATCACAAAAGAAAAATAGTGATTTAAACAATGAATAAAATAAAAATAGACCAGGATAACAGGAATTTATTCAAGTGAACGCAATATGCTTGGAAGACTAAGAATACACCGAGTGCCTTTTAAGAGTATCATCTTCAATGAAAACCTTTTGAATCACATCAAAATCTTAGACTTACCGTATTTTCCGCACTATAAGGCGCACCTAAAAGTCTTATTTTTTTTCAAAAGCTGACCATGCGCCTTATAATACAGTGCGCCTTATATATGGATCAATATTAAGTCGCAAAGTCTTGCAACTAATTCAAGCAGCCGCCGACTAGATTTTTCCCCCGAACGCGAAGTAGTCCGCGGTGTATGCTGGGATTTATATACCGGCGTTTCATTGGCTAACTAATGTGTCAATCATCATTTGAATCGATCACTATTGGCTAAAGTTATTCGTAGGTAAAGGGGGCGGATCCTTTTCATCATTTACAGGCTCGCATAGGCTAAAGGGGCAAAACAAACCCTGCAATTGGCCGAAAAAGATGTGTCAATTATCAGTTGAATCGATCACTATTGGCTAAAGTTATTCAGAGGCAAAGGGGGCGGATCCTTTTTATCATTTACAGCAGTGGTCCCCAAACTACGGCCCGTGGGCCGGATACGGCCCGCCTCCACATTTGGTCCGGCCCCCTGAACAATACCAGAAAGCATTTTGATTTTTTTTTTCATATATGTGTATTTGTATTTGATAATAAAGTTGGACTTTTGCATTAAAATGTTCCTTAGTTATGAACTATTTTCATAATTAGCTATTAGTTAGTAACTATTTTATACGGCGCAACAAGGGTTGTTGACTAGTTAAAATGTTATATTTTGGGATTTTGGTGTTGTTTTGTAAAGCAGAAAAAGTGAAGTACCAGTATATCACCACTAGATGATAGTCTCACAGGTCAGAGAAGTGATTTAATGAGACTTGTTCGATAAATCACTCTTAATGTCAACAAGTAAATGGTGTCGTGTGAGACTGACATTTACCATCTATTTTGCAGGTGAGATGTTTATACTGGTAACACACTTACTGTGAGGAGGATAATATGTGGAAATATGTTTGTAAAGGTTGTTTGTGATGTCTGTAAAGTTTACAAAAAGTGAAATAATACGAGTGAGTCGTCCGTTAGCATAAGCAACAGAGTGAGGTATGCTACGTTATGCGGGACTGGGTTAAGAGTGTACTGTGATGTTAACATGTATATTGGGTTACCATATAACCCAAAGTGAGTTTTTTTGGAAGGTACAGTTATGGTGTTTTTGTTAAATGGTTCTTGAAAAGTACCCATTGATGGCAATGTTATTTTGTATTTATATGTTAATAATAATAATAATATCCTTTGTATTGTCATTCTTTGTAACAATGTACACAGAACGAAATGTCGATACACCTGACCCGTTGTAGCGAGTCGATGCAGCCGCAGCCAGAGGGCGCCGCCATTATACCAATTAGGTATGTCTCGGTCGAGGCGCGAACCAGCGACCTCCCAGTCTCAAAGCGGGCACACTACCATCTAGGCTACTGAGCTGGTATGTTAAAGGGGACCTCAAGTAATTTAATGAGATTTGTTCAATAAATCACTCTTAATGTCAACAAGTAAATGGTGTCGTGTGAGACTGACATTTACCATCTATTTTGCAGGTAAAACAACAAGAATTAAATAAAATAAAATAAAATAAAATATATATATATATATATATATATATATATATATATATACAGGGAGTGCAGAATTATTAGGCAAATGAGTATTTTGACCACATCATCATGTTTATGCATGTTGTCTTACTCCAAGCTGTATAGGCTGGAAAGCCTACTACCAATTAAGCATATCAGGTGATGTGCATCTCTGTAATGAGAAGGGGTGTGGTCTAATGACATCAACACCCTATATCAGGTGTGCATAATTATTAGGCAACTTCCTTTCCTTTGGCAAAATGGGTCAGAAGAGGGACTTGACAGGCTCTGAAAAGTCAAAAATAGTGAGATATCTTGCAGAGGGATGCAGCACTCTTAAAATTGCCAAGCTTCTGAAGCGTGATCATCGAACAATCAAGCGTTACATTCAAAATAGTCAACAGGGTCGCAAGAAGCGTGTAGAAAAACCAAGGCGCAAAATAACTGCCCGTGAACTGAGAAAAGTCAAGCGTACAGCTGCCAAGATGCCACTTGCCACCAGTTTTGCCATATTTCAGAGCTGCAACATCACTGGAGTGCCCAAAAGCACAAGGTGTGCAATACTCAGAGACATGGCCAAGGTAAGAAAGGCTGAAAAACGACCACCACTGAACAAGACACACAAGCTGAAACGTCAAGACTGGGCCAAGAAAAATCTCAAGACGGATTTTTCTAAGGTTTTATGGACTGATGAAATGAGAGTGAGTCTTGATGGGCCAGATGGATGGGCCCGTGGCTGGATCGGTAAAGGGCAGAGAGCTCCAGTCCGCCTCAGACGCCAGCAAGGTGGAGGTGGGGTACTGGTATGGGCTGGTATCATCAAAGATGAGCTTGTGGGGCCTTTTCGGGTTGAGGATGGACTCAAGCTCAACTCCCAGTCCTACTGCCAGTTTCTGGAAGACACCTTCTTCAAGCAGTGGTACAGGAAGAAGTCCGCATCCTTCAAGAAAAACATGATTTTCATGCAGGACAACGCTCCATCACACGCACCCAAGTACTCCACAGCGTGGCTGGCAAGAAAGGGTCTAAAAGAAGAAAAACTAATGACATGGCCTCCTTGTTCACCTGATCTGAACCCCATAGAGAACCTGTGGTCCCTCATCAAATGTGAGATTTACAAGGAGGGAAAACAGTACACCTCTCTGAACAGTGTCTGGGAAGCTGTGGTTGCTGCTGCACGCAATGTTGATCGTGAACAGATCAAAGCACTGACAGAATCCATGGATGGCAGGCTTTTGAGTGTCCTTGCAAAGAAAGGTGGCTATATTGGTCACTGATTTGTTTTTGTTTTGTTTTTGAATGTCAGAAATGTATATTTGTGAATGTTGAGCTGTTATATTGGTTTCCCTGATGAAAATAAATAATTGAAATTCAGATTCAGATTCAGATTCAGATTTACTTTATTGTCATTCGTGTACACGTGTATACAGAACGAAATGTCGATACATCTGACCCGCACAGTTTCTTTGAACGTCAGCCGGGATAGATAAGATTAACCATGTCTTCGTCAGAATTTTAGCGCAGCAGTTCGTCATCTCGCGGTTCGATGCCTCTTCCAGTTGTTAAATGGTCCAGTTTATTGTCCAGAGAGCGAATGTTAGAGGGGTTAGCCTTTAGCCTAGCTGTTAGCCCGGCCCGCTTCGTCGAGGGGTTAGCCTTTAGCCTAGCTGTTAGCCCGGCCCGCTTCTTCGTCACGCCGCTGTCTTGCCACTCTGCTTCGCTGCTTTGTAGGCCGCTGGTCTTGTAGGTCTTGTTGACATAGCAGTCCGTGGCTAATAAACACTCCCGAGTGGTCGTAGCACCGAGCGCTTGATGTCGAGTGGTCGTAGCACCGAGCGCCTGATGTCCTCGTTCGGCGGTAACGCTGCCGTCTTGCCACTCTGCTTCGCTGCCTTGTAGGCTGCTGGGTCTTGTCGACATAGCAGTCCGTGGCTAATACACATCAAGCGCTTGATGTCTGGATGATCGCATATCCAGCAAAAAAAAACTGCGATCGTAACTTAATCTGCAGTTCGAGCCGACTTTGTGCGCCATCAAAACTGAGTCGAAGACTGGATCTTATGGCCGACGCGTAAAAAAACCGTTGCAAGTCGATGCGGCCGCAGCCATCAGGGCGCCGCCATCTTGCAAGTGGGTATACATTTGTTTTTTGTTAAGTTGCCTAATAATTATGCACAGTAATAGTCACCTGCACACACAGATATCCTCCTAAAATAGCTAAAACTAAAAAAGCCCCACTCCAACTTCCAAAATATTCAGCTTTGATATTAATGAGACTTTTGGGTTCATTAAGAACATGGTTGTTGTTCAATAATAAAATTAATCCTCAAAAATACAACTTGCTTAATAATTGTGCACTGCCTGTATATATATAACAAATGAACCCAGAGAGGGTTATTATTTATTTCATAAATAGTGTTATTTATTTCCTGGCTTTTTTCTGTGAAGAGCTTAGAGTGGGTCATTTGGTTATTATTTATTTCATTAATAGTGTTATTTATTTTCTGACTTTTGTTATGTGAAGAATCCAGAAAGGGTTATTTGATTGTGGCTTTCTGGAAAACAATAAATTTTTACATTTAGGCACTCCTGCAATCATCACACTTTTTCTGTTATAAACTGACCCCAGCCCCTCATCAGAGAAGGGAAAAGTTATGTGGCCCTCACAGGAAAAAGTTTGGGGAATCCTTATTTACAGACTCGCATAGGCTAAAGGGACAAAACAAAGCCTGCAATTGGCCGAAATGGATGAATGTGAATAGCATGTTGGGTAGAACTCATGGCATAGAGTAAACAGTATTTTACTATTCTGTATTGTATTTGTAAATATTTTAATCTCCTGGATTTACTACACTCACGGATATAAGAGGACCATGGTTGCACATTATTATTGAACACAACGACTTCGGTGAGCTACTCCGGCTATATATTTTCCCAGTATCTTGTTTCAGAGTGATATCGATGTTTCTGTGATGGGTCTTTTTTTAAATGAAACTCAATTCCAAGTGTTTATTGTCATATGCACAGTAAAGTTGCAAGCGAAAAAGAAAATAGAAACTAAGGAATGGTTGGCATTTCTTGAATCCCAAGACTTTAACTTTCCGAATGATATTTGGAACAATGCATTTGAGTGACATCGTACGGACACCGCATCCGCACGTGTCTACGACACGTATTTGCTTCTTTGCAAGCTTTGGGAATGTTAAGGGGGTAATAAGTTTGACTGAACTATCTGACTGTTTTGTCGACGTTCCCATTGTAGCGCCTTATAATCCGGTGCGCCTTACGTATGAAAGATATAGGACCAAAAACTATTTTTTGGGGGTGCGCCCTATAGTGCGGAAAATACGGTACTTGTAACCTGTCTTAAATCTAGCCAACTTCACTGAGTACTCGCTGGTACGAACATGAAAACGCAGAATATTTCACATTCTTCAGTTTTATTCCAGCCGTCAATTAATCCCCGCCGTCTTTCTGCTCTTCGGCGTTCTGGTGCCCACAAATTGCATTCTTTGCTATTACTCGACATATTTTGGCATTGACATTGACGCAGACGCGCGCTCTCTCTAGAGCACGCACACACCGAGACGGCGGTTACTCTGGCCAACCTTGTTGACCCACCGGCTTAGCTGTGGTTGCACGCTGGACGCAAAGCACTCATTAACCGTTTCGGGCCACTCTTAACCCATGTAAACAAACAAAGCGGGGCGAATGCCGTTACCCTGACGACCACCACGTGTGGTCGCCCACGTTTTGTCACCACTTCAAAAGAAAAGAGAAAAGATTTTGAGTGTGAAACCGTCAAAAGTCATTCTTTTCCTCCGAGGCCCTTTCTCAAGTGGACCTTGGAACATGTAAAATCACCTCAGCGGATTGAGTATTTGTTACCGAAAAAAATGCAAATTGTCAGGGTCAAGTCAAGTCAAGTCATGTTTATTTGTATAGCCCTGAATCACAAAGAGTCACAAAGGGCTGCACAGATCAAAGACTATTGCAAACTAAAGACTATTATGACACCATCCCCTCATCTAAAACCCACATGAGGGAAAATAATACACAGATCCTGTCAACATAAAATATAGGTTATTCATATGCTATAGAGTAGAAGTGTGTTTTAAGCTGAGATTTAAACATTCCCACTGAGGTTGCCGATCGAATCTCAGGGGGAAGAGCATTCCACAGCACCAGGGCCGGAATGGAGAATGTTCTCGAACCTGCGGATCTCTTCTTGGCTCTTGGGATCACTAGTAGTTAGCATTTTCAGAGCGAAGGCTCCGGACCAGAACATAGGGGGAAATTAAATCTGAAAGTCCATGCATGATTTTGTATACTACCAACAGAACCTTAAAATCACTTCTTAAGCTAACAGGGAGCCAATGCAAGTTAGCTAAAATCGGGGTAATGTGATCAAACTTTCTAAGGCACTTGATTTTGGACTTCGGGACACCGGAGAGTAGTGCGATGTTTGTGTACTGTAATGCTAAATGTAATTCACCCTGGTCATCCTGAAACGGGGATACCACTTGGGAGGTCCTTTCTCAAGGTTTCTCTTTTACCTCACGCTGAGGTTTTGAGTTGTTCCTTGCCCGCATGTTGGTTTAATTGTGTCATTGTAATCCTGTGCAGTCCTTTGAGACATTTTTGTGATTAAGGGCTATATAGATAAATTTGACTTGACCGGAGAGTAGTGCATTACAGTCATCGAGACGGGAAGTAACAAACGCGTGAATTATAATCTCCGCATCTGACTGAGACAGCATAGGACGAATTTTAGCAATGTTGCAAAGATGGAAAAAAGCTGTTCTAGTAGTATTCTTCACGTGTGTTTGACAGGACAGATCAGGGTCAAATATGACACCTAGGTTTTTTACTGAGTCACTCTGGGTGATATGATATTTGTCAATATTCAGGGCCGTTTGTGAGAACAAGTCACGGCATTTAGATGGACCAATAACTAACATTTCGGTCTTTTCAGAGTTATGGCGCAAGAAGTTGAGTGTCATCCATTCGTTTATCTCAGTGAGGCAGGCCCCCAACTTTCCACAGTTTAGTGTGGCAGATTCCTCCATCGGAAGATATAGTTGAGTGTCATCTGCGTAGCAATGGAAACTGATATTATGCTTGCGAATAATATCACCTAATGGAAGCATGTAAATGCTGAAAAGAAGGGGGCCAAGTACTGAACCCTGCGGAATACCACAGGTAACACTAAATGGTAAATTGTCTGCAAATATATAGCGTTTTTCAAGTTAATGAAGACCTCCCAAAGCGCTTTACAATGTGGTTCGAACTTACCCATTCACACACACTCACACGCCAATAGCGGCCATGCAGCCATGCAAGGCGCCTACCTGCTTATTGGGGGCATTAGGGATTCAGTGTCTTGCCCAAGGACACTTCGACATACAACACGGAGGAGCCGGGAATCGAGCCTGCGATCTCTTGATCCCAAGATGAGCGCTCTACCTCCTGAAAGGGCTCAGATGTCATTACACCATGTTTAACACAGTGCGTCTTATCTGGGAGGTAGGATCTGAACCATTAGAGGACGGTTCCTGAGAGACCAATCCATTTTTCCAACCGTTCTAGTAAGATAGGGTGATGTCCATCCATCCAAATATCCATACATCCATGTCTTCTTCGATCCATCGATTGATTTTCCCATCCATTCGTTCATCTGTGTATCCATGTTTTCATCCATCATCTATGTCTACATCCATTTAGTCGCCATCCACCCACCCATCCCCTCCATTTCTGCATCCATGTTGCCATCCATGTCGCCATCCATGTTTTTATCCATCCCTCCATCCATCCATGTATCCATCATCCATCGATGTATGTTTTCATCCATCTATCCCTGTCTCTATCTATCCATATCTCCATCCATCCATGTCTTGTTCATTTATCCATCATTGTCTCCTTTGTCTATCCATCTATACACATCTATCCACCATGTCTTTATCCATCCATCCACCCATCCATGTCTCCACCCATCCACGTCTCCATCCATGTCTCCAACCATCCATGTCCCCATCCATGTCTCCCTCCATCCATGTCTCCCTCCATCCATGTATCCAACCATGTATCAATCCATCCATCCATCCAACCATCCATTTATGTCTTCATCATCCATCATCTGTCTCTATCTATTCATATCTCCATCCATCCATGTGTTGTTCATTTATCCATCATTGTCTCCTTTGTCTATAACCATCTATACACCATGTCTTTATCCATCCGCCCACCCATTGATGTTTCCACCCATCTATGTCTCCATCCATCCATGTCTCCATCCATTCATCCATCCATTTATCCATTTCCATTCATTCAGGTCTCCATCCATTCATGTTTTCATCCATCCATCAATACATCCATCCAACCACACCTTTATCCATCCATCCATGTCTCCATTCATCCATCAATTTATCAATTTCCATTCATTCAGGTCTCCATCCATTCATGTCTTCATCCGTCCATCTATCCAATCACGCCTTTATCCTTCCATCCATCCATCATCCATGTTTTCATGCATCAATCCTTCCATCCAGCTGAACTTCAAGTTTTCTCGTGGCATACATAAAATTTCAACCAGTTAACTACGGACTATTTCATGCCTCGTAAATCCGAGTTTTTTTATTGTTTCCATCAGACGCAAAACATAACAATGTTTTTATTTAAAAAAAATGCTAAAACTATTAAAATGTAAAATTTCATATGACAATAATCTTCTGAAACATTTGAGACAACTTGAAAATAGGTAAAAAAAAAAAACACACTTGATCCGGCCAATTTCGCCACGTGTCGTGACGCTAGAGAACACAGAGGCCTTGCGGCGTGTTTTACACAATCCCCGCTGACAGACACAAAGTTTTCTTTTACTGTATTTTTTATTTTTTATTTTTTTCAAATACGTCGTCTTTGAGCGACGTCATTCGAGTGTTCCACGAGCCGAGCCACGGCATTGCCGCAAGCCACAGAGGCCTTAAACACCGCTTTGGGGTTTTACGTCCTGAGTAAAACGCCATTGCAAAAAAACCCCAAAAGCTCGACACCCCCACCCGACCCCGCTCAACCCCCTCGCCGCCTCCAGACAGAGCTCTCTTTGCAGCGGTACGTGAAGCTGGGCCATGAGGGCGAGTGTGTAGATTGGCAAGCAGGCTGAGGTTTATGCTAATGTTTTGGGCCACGGGTTGCGGGCGGAGGGGCGGGGGGTGTACAGACCAAGACGATGGCGGGGGGTTTCAGCAGACACCGAGCTGCCTTTGAGGCCGAGTCAGTGAGCGGCACGGGTATCAAAACCAGCCACACTTTCGTTTTGATTCTGTTTGTGAAAAAAAGAATTGATATGCAATAAAGTTTGTGAAACATGCAATGGCGGTTCACAATTAAGCCAATATCGTAGAACAGAGATTACTCGATTTTCGCGGTTGAAGGGGACGTAAAAAGCACCGGCAAAAAGTAAAAAAAACACGAAGTAGTCGCATTTTTTTTTTTTGCATCACCAGTGTCTGAAATAACGGATGCCCGGGACATGCATCTTTTACGTCGGGCATACAACTTACACAATCACTCTGCCCGGGTGGCCTACAACTTTTTCAAGAAAGAAAAAAACAATCTTTCGTTTTTATTTATGTATTTATTTTTTCAAATCAAAAGTTAGCTTTATTCTGATTTTGAAATCTTCATTCTGTTTGGAAATTTCGGAACTTCGGTTCGTTTGGCAATTTGCATAGTCGGCAGCCAATCAGAAGCCTGCATCGAATAACTTTGTGCTTCCGGACTTTCCCGAGCGTTATAAGGTCTGCCATTTGCATATAATTTTCCCAAAATAGATGCACAGAGAACAGAAGAAAAATTGATAAGTGGTTAGGAATCAAGCCAAAACCCCAGCCCTAGAAGAAAGGTTCAAAAGAAGCTAACAAAATTGATGACGCTACAAAACGAAAACGTACATTAAAAGCATAATGGAAGGAAGAGTTCACGTGGCTTGTAGCAGACGACACGACGCAAACATGGCATGACTGAAGATGAGTCAATACAGGTACATACTGATGACAGATGTCATATACATGCAATGAATGTTATAAGTAAGATTTATAATAAACTTCATTTTAAAGCGTTGTTCTGTTATATATCCTGATGATCAATCCTTAATACTTTGGGTGTTTTTTTTTGCAATGAGTCGTCTTTTTGTGTTTCAAATTGTGAAAAATGGGGCAGGCAACTTGATGGCTGGGCAGGCAACTTTTCAGAGTTGTTTGCCCTGGTGTCCTGTAACTTATTGTCATGACTTTCAGACACTGGCTTTACCTTCTTAGCCACAATGACAAAAAACAACTTTATACTCTCAATCTAGACAAGAATAATTTAAAACCTACCTGAATTAAAGAAACTGGGGTCGAGAATTACTTTTCAAACATTTTTAATGGCCAGATGCTTGAATCTCTTGAAAATGCTTGAATTTTAATGTTTTCAAGGTGTGAGTAATGCTTGGATTTTGGGATAATTGCTTGTAATTGCTTTACATCGTTGCCGTGTATCTCAAGAAGTCTGCATTATATTTCATGGTCTTGTCATCATCCATCCATTATCTGCACCGCTTATCCTCAGTCGGGTCACGGGGCCTATTTCAGCCATCTTTAGGGCAGTGGGCAGGGGACACCCTGAACTGGTTGCCAGCCAATCACAGACAATTCGCTCGCTCATTCACACCTAGAAAAAACTTGGACCTAACATGAATGTTTTTGGAATGTGGGAGGAAACCAAAGTGCCCGGAGGAAACCCACGCAAGCACGGGGAGAACATGCAAACTCCACACAGGAAGGTTCGATCTCATGACCTCAAAACTGTGCCGCACACGCACTAACCACTGCCCCGCCGTGCTGATGTCTTGTCGTCATATCATTTTCGTTTTAATTATCCACATGTATGATTGTTTCTCGTCATCATATTTTCACGTCTTGTTCTGTTTAAGCGGGTTAGTATTGGAATATTCTGTCTTTGTTCTGTCCACATGTATAATTATTTTTTTGGGTGTTTTTTTTAGTTGGAACCAGTTGGTGTCCGTGTTCCGTGTCGTCCCTCTTTCAGTTTTTGTTCAGTGCAAGCTAGTTTGTCTTTCACTATATCCTTTCTTTCATGTTTTTTGTCATATATATATCTAGGTAGTATTTCAACATAATGTGGACGCTGCTAAGGTTGTAATATTGAGTCTCTCAAATTTGACATTTGGTCAAGCGTGCGTGTGGGCTAATCCTTTGCAGTCCGATAACATTAATGACACCTTCTAAATTTAACGGCGCTCTTTATAGTTGGAGTAGTCCACGTGGCCTGTCGAGACCTTTCGGTGGATGTTCAAATACCGGAGGAGAACAGGACGACAAGCTCACCTGGAACTATGCCAAACTAGGCTTCTAAATGTGGATTGGGGGGAATTGTTTACAGGCCATGCACTCTTCTAACAATATTTTTATGTTATCCATTATTCCAATACTTTTGAAATCAAGTGTTAGTATCAATACAAATTTTGAAGATAATTACAACTTAATAAATTTCAACTGGATTTGATTTACTCCCAACGATGGAATACAATATCATTTAGGAGCAAATATATAATATTGGCGCTGTCATGCGAAAACCCCCTTTTTTTTACTTTTTATATGCATGGAATTTTTATGACCCAATTTTCGTTTTGTTTTTAATACAATCACCTATTTTTCTGGGTTCTCTTAAATTGAATGCAACCATTTTTGGAGGGTGTTTTAAACAACATTTCCCCATTTACATAGTCATAATTCCATAATTGTATTTTTTTGAGTGTACTCTCCCAAAATGTTGTTCTTAATCCAGGGTTCCTGTGGATCATTGAAAAGTCTTAAAAGGCATTGAATTCATTATTCGAAAAAATAAGGCCTTGATTGGCATTATAATGTCTTAAATCCAATTTTCAAAAGTCCTAAAAATGTGAACACAAAAATCTGGTAATATTTATCAATTATCCACATCCAGGGAGTCCAAAGGATGTGTTTAATGATGCTATACTCAAAATTGATCATGAATATGGCAGTGTTATGTTATGTTATCCTTAATAATGTTTTGCACTGGACTTTATTGTTTGTTAATGCAACATCCATTGCGGCCTGGTCATCATAGAAGGGGGACTACCTCATGTGTGGTCCCTTCTGAAGGTTTCTTCATTTTCCACATGCTGAGGGTTTTTGAGTTTTTCCTTGCCCTCATATAGGTTTTAGATCAGGGGATGCTGTCATGATAGTCTGTGGTTTACAATAATTTGTGGTCTGTGCAGCCCTTTGAGACTCCTTCAGTATAAACATCTCACCTGCTCTAAAACATACATGACTTGACTTGGACCAGATAGTCCTTTTTGATGCATCATGATGAAAATGCGTAGGAAAAGTGTACATTTGAACTATATCCAGCAAATGGTAGGTTATTTTTCTATATGGATCAGACAGGAATGTTTATTTTGGCGCATTTTGGCTTTTTCTAAAGGTTTTAGTGAAAAGTTAAAATGCATTTAAAATAAATCAAGGACCAAATAAGATTAAAAGGAAATAAATACTTTAATTGATCAAATGTTTCTGACAATGGGGTAAGAACCTTTCTTTGCAGCGTGTGATTAACAAGCTGCCAGCCATCCTTGCAAAAAAGTTAAAAAACGACAAAAAAGAGATACGTTTTTATCACATGACAGAGTCGATATGGAAACTTTATTAAATAATTATTTCTTTGGCTGTTTGCATTCCATTTACTTGAAATAGATATACATTAGAAAGCAATTCATGTTCTTGATGCTTTATTTAAATCAATTTACCTCTGTGAAGGCTACATTTCGTACCAACATCCAAAACACAAATGTAATTCAAAATATTTGAACAGCCAACTTTACAAGACAATTTATAAAAGAAAAGAGTCAAAGGCTTATAGTCATGATTCAAGTACTTGGAGGTGGAGTGGAAAACAACCCGATGCAGCATTACGTAGATTGTGACAATGGCTGCGCCACATCTTAAGATATTTTCACTGATGGAGGCAGCACTTTGCCACCTAGTGTCCAAAAAGCAAAGACCTGGTCTGATCAAACCTGTTACAAAAGCAGCTGTTTTTGACCCTTCACAGAAAGCACAGGAGCCAAGTTTTAGCAAGCTTCATGCAATCGAAACCTGAGGCGGACAAGCAAGGACGCCGTCCGTCACGCCGCCGCCATTGACCTCGCCTTGCCCAAGGGCGCTGGCGCAACACCGTCCTATTTGTCAGCGCCAAAGATCTCCGCCCTATGAGCGCAACCCTAAAGTAAGCTCGGCCGGGGCCAATTGGAAACACATGCCGGAGGCGGGGCCTCCATGATGTCAACGTTCAAACGTGTTAATTCACTAATGAACAGTGAGTCCATTAGACATTGGATTACATACCCCGGGCAGGAGATAAATCAACACTGAGTGTAAGTCAAACATGGGGCCGCTGCCAGCCGGCTTGTTTTCTGTCCGCCTGCGGTTTTCCAAACCCGGTTGACCGCGCCAGAGCCCGTTTTGCCGCCTCCGGTGAAGTACCGTGCTCGTCTACGACGCGGGGGGCAGCACCGAGCTCTGATGGGAGATATCGCGTGATTAATCAACTCAAGATTTATTTTGTATAGCAGTTTTCAGACACTGAAATGCAACACTAAGTGTTGTGTAAGAAAACGTACAATGAGATTGGGGAAGAGTTTGAGGAGACCTGAGAGCAAGGAATTACAAGCGACGAGGAGATCAAATCCATGTTTACTCAACAGAACAGCCAAAATTAGTTTAAATTATGTCAATAAGACATGAAAAATATGTCAAAAGGTGTATATTTATTTGAAAAATAATAGTTTTTAGGAAGTTGAAAAGACATTAGTTGAGGAGGTCATCACAAAAATGAATGTTTTTGAACTACTTTTGGTCAACGTTGCTTGGGCAACACAATCTAATTGTAAACGTCTATTTTCGGACTTAAAATTCCTAAAGTGGCCTGACCAGATTTCACCCTAAATTCATTATCCCGAGGACGTCTAAATCTTGTCTAAAAAGGATTTCATCAGATTTTGGCAAAAAATCATCGTCTAAAGACGTCTCTTCCTTATGTAAAATGTACCAGATTGGATTTTGCCCGAAACGCCACTTCCAAAAGACGTCAAAAATCTGTCTAAAATGGACCAGACCCGATTCAACCCAAATGTATATGTCCAAAACACGTTAAAAGGTTTTCTATAATGGACAAGACCCGATATAGCCCTGAATCCTACATCCAAAAGATGTCAAATCTTGTCTAAAATGAACCAGACCAGATTTAGTCCAGAATTCAATGTTCAAAATTCGTCTGATCCTTCTCTGAAAAATATTCAGCCCAAGATTCAACAACCAAAAGATGTCAAATCTTGTCTAAAACGGACCAGTCTATATTTAGCTGAAAATCGAACGTCATAAGTTAATGATTTACTGGTGAAAATCCCGACGATATTATTTGTTAAGTCAAAGGAGAGGTTGCGTCCTCTTTGGGGTCCTTAACAGTTCACAATGACATATTTTCTGTATTAAATATGTGTTAAGAATGCCCTATTGAGTTCAAAGAGCCTTTATATATATTTTTTCACCGCACCTATCTGCTTTCATCTTACTTTTACTCAGTGTTCCGGCCACAGAGCGCTTTACGCTGGATGAAAGGAGGCTGGGGTAGGATATCACAAGTGTGGTCATGGTTCTCTTTTATTCCAGGATGAAAATAGTGACAGTAAGAAAAGCATTGTTTCAAATACAGTCCAAATGCCAACTCAAATCCCCAAAAAGATGAAAAGGAAGAATTTATTTGAACGCGTCTAAGAATTTTACATACCTGCACGCGCAACAAAAGGAGCTCTTTGATGATATCAGCCAGAAGAAGTTAAATATTTTGAAGTTACCTACATTACCTTTAATTACAAAAAAAAACCGATATAAGAAAAACAATCTATTACTTGCTAAATGAGATAAATGTGCTTATTATTAGTATATATAGCCTTGAATTTGGAAAAAAATGTGCTAAAAATAAGCAAAACTTTCTGCAATCGGGTGAGAATTTATTTTATTTTGGCATTTGTATATATCTGTTGTCCGTGCCCCCTTTTTTGGTCTCGTCACTTGGTGTGTTTCTTTTGGGACAATGTTTAAAATGGGATTATTCTGCCTTGGTAGCAAACAAAGCAATTGGTTTCTGTCACATGTCAGCCGTCTGTTTGGGCGATGTGGTCGGGCGGTGGGCTTCTGGAAACAGTGAGGCCCGCTCTCTATGTTTATAGAGCGCCGTCCCAGAGGAGAGGGGAGTCTTGTGCTTCTGATGGATTTTTCTGGCGCTTTCAAGTTCAGTGTTAACTGTGACACTCAAGTGGCTGCTTATGTGTTATGCGTTTGAGGGGGAGCTCTTTTGGGGGGGTCTCTACACTTTTACTTGAAATGATTCCTTTTTGTTGGAAGAAGAAATACGGTCGATGACGGACAATTTTTTCCATGTTGAGGGAATGAACAGACAAATGTATTGATTGTGAGCGCGCGTAAATGTACAGGGTAAAGAAAAATTGTGGGGTATTTTTTAGTTTTTTTTATACATATATATATATATGTTAACTATATATATTAAATATATATATATATATATATATATATATATATATATATATATATATATATATAAAGGTAAACAAAGGTAAACATTCAGGTTGTTGGAACGGATTACATTATTTGTAATTGGAAAAATGATTTCGGTGTTCGAACAAATCGCTTTTTGAACAGGGTTCGGGAACGGATTTTTGGTCGAGAACCGAGGTTCCACTGTGTGTGTGTGTGTGTGTGTGTGTATATATATATATATATATATATATATATATATATATATATATAAAGGTCTTGGGAACCTCCTGTGTGGGTTCAAATCCAGCTACCGGACTTCCTGTGCGGAGTTTGTATGTTCTCCCCATGCTTGCGTGGGTTTCCTTCGGGCACTCTGGTTTCCTCCCACATTCCAAAGACATGCATTTCAGGTGGATTGGCCCGTCTAAATTGTCCCTAGGTGTGAATGAGCGAGCGAGTTGTCTGTCCCTGTGTGCCCTGCGATTGGCTGGCAACCAGTTCAGGGTGCCCCCTGCCCACTGCCCGATGACCCTACTGAGACTGAGGATAAGCGGTGCAGCTAATGAGATGAGATTATATATATATATATATATATATATATATATATATATATATATATATATATATATATATATATTAACTTGTTATAGGACTAGGAGAGAAAAAAAATATTGGTCTATCTATTTGTCATTTGAAGCTTGTTTTCCTCATCCCAATTAAATACAATATTAATATGATCTACTCTCTGCTTGACAGTTTTACTCATTTTTAGGGTTCCCCTCCCCCAAAATTTAAATATCCTAAAACAAGAAAAAATATATAGATTTAACTTTTTCAATCAAATAATGAATACTTAAAGTAGATCATAGATTGTTATGCTCTATTTGAGTATGTATATATTTTTTCTCATCAGAGCCCTGATTTTTTTTTAATTATGTATCACTTGCCAAATACGACACACTTTACTGTTTTTCTTATTTTATTAATATCTTCAAACAAGAAAATATATTCGATTAAATAAGTAAAATCTTTTCTCAATTTGAGTATTATTTTTTTTCATCAAGGTAAAAAATTCTTATAATTATCTACCGTCTTCCTGATAAGACATTTTTCCAATTTTAAGGTTGGTTCTTTTTCAATGTTTTATTTTTATTTTTTGAGAACCCCAATAAAATACCTTAAAAGAGAAACAAATATTTATAATTAAATGAGCAAACTTTTTTGAAATAGGGTAAAATTGTATTTTTTGAAGTTTGGGCACAAAAAAACTGCCTAAGTATTCTGAAATCTTATTTTGATATATTGGATCTTTTTTCTTGAAAATAAAACCTTAACCCTACAAATGAAAAAACATGTCTCATCCAGTAATTACATTTAAGAAATTTTAAAATAAGTAGACTGTGTCATCTAAAACCCCTAGCAAACAGTATGGAATCACCAGTCTTGGGCAAGCCCTCACTCATTTTATTTTGTAGAAAAACCTCAGATCACATATCGAGTCACTCCATTCTGAGGAAAAAATATGAAATCAGTGCATTTTGAGTAGAAAATAAGGACACACATAGTCAATTTCCTTTCCTTAATTGTGAACCTGGCTTAGATTAAGTCTGCTCGTTAATCAGCAGTTGAAAACAGTGCAGTTATCACACCTTGGAGGGCCCCTTGACTGGCAAGAATCATGGCTGTAACAAGAGAGATGTTTCTCGAGACCAAATATAGGATCGTCAAACTTCTTGAAAAAGGTAACTCTACTTGTATGGTTGCCTAAGATGTGGGCTGTTCACAGTCAGCTGTACCTTCATGGGAAGGTTGTTAAAGTCAAGCGTACTGGTAGGCCAAGGAAGACATGTAGGCGTCAAGACAAACAACTTAAGATCATATGTCTTGAAAACAGAAATTGCAAAACGGAACATATGAAGAGGAAATGGGAGGAAGTTGGAGTTTGTGACAGAACTTTGCAAAATCGCCTAAAGGAAATGGGATTTTCATATAGGAAAGCTGAAAGGAAATTATTGTTGACGCTTAAACACAAAGGAAGAAGACTGCAATGGGCTAAGGAGACGGAATCATGGACTGTGAATGACTGGATGAAGATTATCTTCAGTGATGAGTCACGAATCTGAATTGGACAAGGTGATGATGCTGGAACTTTTGTTTGGGGCCGTTCCGGTGAGTGTTTAATGATATGGGGCTGCGTGTCAGGTAAAGCCTCTGGGGAGATGGCTGTGGTCAATTATGCAATAAATGCACAAGTTGACATTGACATTTTGGACAGCTTTCCCTTTTCTTCAATTGAAAAAAATGTTTGGGGATGATGAACTCATTTTCCAAGATGACAATGCATCATCCCACAGAGCAAAAATCGTGAAAGCATTCCAGATCTCAATCCAATTAAAAACCTGTGGTGGAAATTGAAAAAAATTGTCCACAGCAAAACTCCGACCTGCAAAGATGATCTGGCAACTGCAATCAAAGAGAGTTGGTACCAGATTGATGAAGAATACGGTTTTTCACTCAAAGTCCATGCCTCAGAGACTGCAAGCCGTCATAAATGCCAGAGGTTGTGCAACTAAATACTAGTGATATATTTTATTGCAATGGTCAGTAAATGTTATAACAATGTTTTTTTTCTTAATTTCTTTTAGTGTTTCTGAATGCCAATATATTGCACTTTGGAACGACCATTGTTTCATGTTTGTGATCTGAATATTTTTCTACAGAATAAAATGTCTGAGTGAGGGCTTGCCCAAGACTGCTGATTCCATTCTTTTTGCGAGGGGTTGTAGCATTTTCTGAATTATTTTACTTCTTTTAAATGTAGTGTATTCAACGTTTGGTCAGAATCTCGTTTTGCAATGTCAAAAAATGATCAAACAATGTCAAAACTTGTGAAGTAAATAACTGTACTCTCTTTGAAGCCAATCACATAGATATGTTATCTGACTGTTACTGATGGAATGTGAGGTTGGGGACGTGGACGTTGGCTTCATTTGCGCATCAAAGGTTTCCGTGCCCACTGCACCACAGGGGGTCCACCCTTCCAGGAGACCGGAACCGAGAACTGGTACACGTCTCACCTCGCAAGGGCAGCCTATTATCCTTATCATATTTTTCTTTTCCATCTACGTGTTTTACAACGCCGATATCAAAGACATTGCCTTAGTCAACTAGCAGCACGACTTAGACCTGCTTGGACCTGGTCTAAAGTTTAGCTTTCTTTTCATCAAACGACCAGCACGGTCGAACACATTTCAAAACACAACGTCAAACTTTTTACCTAACAGACTTTTGCTGACGTTCTGAGCTGCTTTCCCTGAACGGGAACAGACCTCCTTTGTGCATGCCCGTCATTTCATTTAATAGAAAGCGTCCTCTCCTCAAATACTCGGGTCCACATGGAAAAGTCAACAATGGCGCCCGACGTGCAAAGATGACGGACGGCGAAGAATATTGGACGAATTTCCCACATCATTCCACGGATGACCGTAAAATACAGTTTAGTGGACTCGCTCTACCGCCGTGCAGATCCTGTGACAAATTTAGAGTCTTGGTTTTCTCTATAAATAACGTTATTGTTGCGGTTATATTTCAGAAGGACTTCTTCTTTCCTGGCAGATGTCGGCACCTGACGACTTTGCAATAAAAAGCATCCGTCTGTTCTTTCAACCGTGTGGAAAAAGCTCAAAATATTTCTTGAAATGAGCAAAACGATCCACCACCTGCTCAATAAGGTCATTTATATTTATTCGAAGCATTACTATACTTATAAGAGTCAAAATGGAATAAAATAATTCTGTTTCTCATCCCAAAATGATCCCTACTAAAACCACATTGTGTAATATTTGACTAATGTCTAATGCGAGGAAAAAACAGTGCCGAATGAGCACAGCGTAGCAGCAAGATGGCAGACAACATGGCGGCGACTATTAAGTATGGATTCTCCTCTACAAAAGAAATACAAATTCTTAAAAAAAATCTTTTTTCGGGGAATGTAATAGGTCTTTTTGTGTCTGTTCCCTAATCTATGATGTTGAACAGTCTTGGCTCCCATGTTTGCACTCTTCTGAGAAGATGTAACGAGGGAAAAAAACGCCTTGAATAACCCTTTCTTGTGGTTTGGCTTGACCTGTGTATGTACCAATCAAGGTTTGTGTTTAAAAAATAGTATTGATGGTATTCAAATCTATAGAATACCAAGTGTGCCCAAGTGACTGCACCTGCCCGTTTAGGTAATTGTTGCACACTTTCTGTAACTCCTCTAAACTTCTTTTAACTTCTCAAAATCACTGTGTTTGTCTGCTATTTTGAAATTTTGGATCCAAACAACAGCAACGTTGAAAGAATATGACTGTGTTTGTATATATATATATATATATATATATATATATATATATATATATATATATATGCTGTTCAAATAATAGCAGAGTAGGAGAAACATGCCCAGACCTTGATACTTGCACCACCATGTTTCACGTTCTTCAATGTTTACTGAAGTTTGAATTCAGAGTTTGGCAGTCGCCTCACACACGGTCTGTGGCCCCTGAACCCAAAAAGGAACATTTTACTTTCAACAGTCCACAAAATGTTCCTCAATTTTTCTTTAAGCCTGTTGATTTGTTCTTTGGCGAATTGTGACCTCTGCTGCATATGTTGTTTTTTTACAGAGGAACTTTGGGTGGGATTCTAAAAAATAAATTTGCTTCAGACGTCTTCTGTCACACCACTTACAGGTAACTGAAGACTGTGTTTGATGGTATTGGAGATGATCATTGGCTGAGCCTTTGCCATGCTCGTTATTCTGGAGTCCATTTTAATCGTTGTCTTCCGTTTTCTTCCATGCGTCGTTTTTTTTAACCCATTTCAAGACATCGGAGATCATTTTAGCTGAACAGTCAACCATTTTTTTGCACCTCTCAATGGGCTCTTCCCTCTCTAATCAACTTTTTTATCAAAGAATGACATTCTTCGGGGCAGTGTCTTGAACGAGCTATTTTCCTCGAATGCATGTTCAACATGTGCCAGCTTCATAATCCGTACATAGGTGCCACCTGATTCTCAGTGATAGTTTGCCACACTGCTACTTTTTGAGACCTAGGGACAACATGGCGGCGCATGGATGCATGCTTGCGGCTAGTTGCTCTCCAGCTAATCTTCTATTTATTGCCGTTCTCTTGTCTTTTTTGCTTTCACTTTTGGACACATGTGTGGCCAAAAACACTTACAGTAGGGACGAACTTATTCGGTTGGGTGGGCGTCTAAATTTCGACTTTTCGGGCACTTTTTATACCGCCTATGATATACCGAGCGAACTTCAAAGAGATCCGGCATCCTTGTGGACAGCTATTCTTCCTAATAAACGACGGCAACGGCGCCGTAAGGACAGAAAACAGAAGCGTGGTTGCCGTGCAGGTAGATGTGTGAAGCGTGCTAAGTCTAAGCAGCAAGATGGACGCGAGGATGTAACTAATTCCACCATTCATTCCTCGCCGGTCAACCGAAGCTTTACACTCAGCGCACACGAAAAGAAACAACCGCGGCATCTTTTGAAGATCTCGACAAAGACAACAAAGAGTTCAGCTAAGTCAAATGATTCAGCAAAGCTAAAATTTGGTCTTTTAAACATTAGATCGCTTGCTCCAAAAGCTTTACTTGTTGATAACATTATTCGTGATTATAAACTTAACTGTATGGGTCTTTGTGAAACCTGGTTACGCCCGGATGAGTATTTAGCGCTAAATTATGCTTCTCCCCCAGACTACGAGAGTAGCCATGTAGCACGCACGTCAAAAAAGGGTGGCGGTGTCGCGCTCATTTCTGAAAAAAAACGCTCAAATTTAATCCTCGTACCTCTAATAATTACAAGGCGTTTGAGGCTCTTGTGATGCGGTCCTCTCTATTGTCAATTTATGTAATAACTATCTATTGCGCACCTGGGCCGTACACAACTTTCTTAGACGAATTTGCTGAACTTTTGTCTGAACTAGTAACCTATGCAGACAAAATTATAATTATGGGAGACTTTAACATTCATATGAACTCCCCACTCAGTTCACTTACTATTGCGTTTAATTCTCTAATTGATGCATTTGGTTTTAATCAACTGGTTGATTTGCCAACCCATAAAGATGGGAACACGCTAGACTTGATTCTGACTCGAGGAGTTTTAACCTCAAACATCATGGTGTTACCGTGTACTACGGTTATCTCGGATCATTATTTAGTTACATTTGAGGTGCTAGCTAAAAGTAGTGTTAAAAAAGCTGAAGGATTTAGAGGACGCAATATAAGCACTGGCACAGTTTCTGAGCTCTTTGAACTACTTCCTGGAGCAGTTGCGTCCTTTCCTTCATACAATGGCCCGATAGACTCACTCATAAATGATTTCAATACCACCCTGACTAGTGTCCTGGATTTAATAGCGCCCATGAAGCTAAAATCACGTCCTAAAAGACGCACGCCTTGGTTTACTGATGAAACTAGAACCCTTAAACAAGAATGCAGGAAATTGGAAAGAAAATGGCGCACTACCAAGCTTGAGGTTTTCCATCAAACATGGTGTGACAGCTTGTTAAAGTATAAAGCGGCCCTTGCCTCTGCAAAATCGGCCTATCTTTCGAAGGTGATTGCGTCTCAAAAGAACAATCCCAAAGCACTTTTTGAAACTGTAGCATCGCTTACAAGGCAACAGACTACTGCAGATAGTTCGACGCACTCTGCTCATGACTTAATGGTCTTCTTTACTAAGAAGATTCAATGCATACAGGAAGAAATTGCTAAAGAAATTATTAATACCACACATACTAAAGGGCTGAAATCTACAGATGCACGACAGGGTGGCTGTCCTGGGAAATTGACCCGTTTTAGTGAACTGTCACTTGATGATCTCAAACAGGTGGTGAATGCGGCCAAACCGACAACTTGCCAGTTCGACCCGCTCCCAGGTTCACTTATTAAAAGTCTTTTTGGCGTCCTTGGACCTTCAGTTCTAAATATTATAAACATATCACTCTCCTCAGGTGTAGTTCCAGCAGCTTTTAAGTCCGCCGTTATTAAACCCACACTGAAAAGACCCAACCTTGATCCAGAAATCTTAAGTAATTATAGACCTGTGTCAAACCTACCTTTCCTCTCTAAAGTACTTGAAAAAGTAGTGGCACAGCAGCTGAATGATTTTATATCCGAGAACAATCTTTTTGAATTAATGCAATCAGGATTCAGGGCTAACCATTCTACTGAGACAGCTCTGATCAAGGTAACAAATGATCTCCTACTGGCAATGGATTCTGGCGCTTCATCACTTTTGCTGCTGCTGGATCTTAGTGCTGTTTTTGACACAGTGCGCCACAATTTCCTACTAGAACAGTTGGAAAAATGGATTGGTCTCTCAGGAACCGTCCTCTCGTGGTTCAGATCCTACCTCTCAGATAGGACGCACTGTGTTAAATATGGTGAAATGACATCTGAGCCCTTTAACGTTACCTGCGGTGTTCCGCAGGGATCAGTGCTTGGCCCCCTTCTTTTCAGTATTTACATGCTTCCATTAGGTGATATTATTCGCAAGTACAATATCAGCTTCCACTGCTACGCAGACGACACTCAACTATATCTTCCGTTGGAGGAATCTCACACACTAAACTGTGGAAATTTGGAGGCCTGCCTCATTGAGATAAAAGAGTGGATGTCACTCAATTTCTTGCGTCTTAACTCTGAAAAGACCGAAATGTTAGTCATTGGTCCATCTAAATGCCGTGATATATTCTCAAAAATTGCTGTGAACATTGACAAATGTCACATCACACAGAGTGACTCAGTTAAAAATTTAGGTGTCATATTTGACCCTGATCTATCCTTTGAAATGCATGTAAAGAAAACTACTAGAACCGCTTTCTTCCATCTTCGTAACATCGCTAAAATCCGTTCAATACTGTCTCAGTCTGATGCGGAAATTATAATTCATGCGTTTGTCACCTCCCGTCTCGATTACTGTAATGTACTACTCTCTGGTCTCCCGAAGTCTAGAATCAAGTCACTTCAGCTGGTACAAAATGCCGCAGCGAGGCTTTTAACTAGGACAAAAAAGTACGATCACATAACACCGATTTTGGCTAACCTGCATTGGCTCCCAGTTAGCCATAGATGTGACTTCATGGTTCCTTTAGTATTGTACAAAATCATACATGGACTTGCTCCCTCTTATCTTTCAGATCTGATTTGCCCCTACGTCCCGGTCCGAAGCCTACGATCTGAGAGTGCTGGTCTTCTGGTGATCCCAAGAGCAAAGAAGTGTTCTGCTGGTTCGAAAGCGTTCTCCATCCGGGCACCGGTGCTGTGGAATGCTCTTCCCCCTGAGATCCGATCTGCAACCTCAGTGGAAATGTTTAAATCTAAACTTAAAACTCACTTCTACTCCATAGCATATGAATAACCTACTCTTCTCGTCGGCTGAAAAAATACCGTATTTTCCGCACTATAAGGCGCACCTAAAAGCCTTTATTTTTTTCAAAAGCTGACCATGCGCCTTATAATACAGTGCGCCTTATTTATGGATCAACATTAAGTTTTCCAACTAACTTGCAGCCGCCGACTAGATTTTCCCCCGAACGCCAAGTAGTACGCGGTGGATGCTGGGATTTATTTACCGGCGTTTCATTGGCTAACCAATGTGTCAATCATCATTTGAATTGATCTTTATTGGCTAAAGTTATTCGGAGGTCAAGAGGCGGATCCTTTTTATCATTTACAGACTGCCATTGGCTCAAACGGCAAACAAAGCCTGCAATTGGCCGAAAAAGACGCGTCAATCATCATTTGAATCGATCACTATTGGCTAAAGTTATTCGGAGGTCAAGAGGCGGATCCTTTTTATCATTTACAGACTGCCATTGGCTCAAACGGCAAACAAAGCCTGCAATTGGCCGAAAAAGACGTATCAATCATCAGTTGAAACGATCACTATTGGCTAAAGTTATTCGGAGGTCAAGAGGCGGATCCTTTTTATAATTTACAGGCTGCCATTGGCTTAAACAGCGAAACAAAGCCTGCAATTGGCCGAAAATACGTATGCGTATAGCATGTGGCTGACGGCATAGAGAAAGCATTTTTTTCTATTCTGTATTTGTAAATATTGTATTCTCCTGGATTTACTACCCTCACGGATATAAGAGGACATTGCCTGCACATTATTATGAACACAACGACTTCGGTGAGCTACTCCGGCTTTCTATATTATCCCTGTATCTTGTTTCAGACTGAACTCGATGTTTCTGTGATAAGCGGTGCAGATAATGGATGGAATGGAGTGTCTATTTTTAAATTCAACTCAATTCCAAGTGTTTATTGTCATATGCACAGTAAAGTTGCGAGCGAAAAAGAAAATAGATACGAAGGAATGGTTATCATTTATTGAATCCCAAGACTTTAACCTTCCGAATGATGGAACGATGCATTTTAGTGACATCTTACGGACACCGCATCCGCACGTGTTCTCGACATGTATTTGCGTCTTTGCAAGCTTTGGGAATGTTAAGGGGGTAATAAGTTGGACTGAACTATCTGACTGTTTTGTCCACGTTCCCATTGTAGCGCCTTATAATCCGGTGCGTCTTATGTATGTCAAAAATAGGACCAAAAACTATTTTTTCGGGGTGCGCCCTATAACCCGGTGCGCCTTATAGTGCGGAAAATACGGTAGTCTGTGTAATATAGTGTAATAATCTGTGAAGCCCTTTGAGACTCTTCGTGATTTAGGGCTATACAAATAAAAATGACTTGACTTGACTTGACTTGAACACACCCCTTTGAACTTTTTGCCCAATTTGCTTTCGGAGCGTGCCTATTATGAATGCTGGGTCCTGTTTGTTTTCTGAGAATCTACTGCACCTACTGGTAACTTGATAGATAGATAGATGAATACGTTCCCTCGTAGGGAAACTCACACTTCCAGCCGTATCCTTTTATTGTTTATTAACAGATTAACAGAATGGCCTTGGGGTGCTGTGTAGTTTAGCAACAGTGGAGTGGATGACGTCACACGCTAAGCCAAAATTTCGACATCACTGCAGCAGATGGAAATCTTTGTGCCCAGGGTTACACCACCTCGTGTTCACGTAGATAGCGAGTCCACCTCCTCTCTCGCTTCCTGCAGGCTTTTGTGTCTCTCTCTGCCCTAACAGCTCTGAAGCCAGGTAGCTACACGTTAGCCTCCGGGATGCGAGACTTGAGCCATGTTTCCGCAAAACACAGCAAACTGCACTCCCTGTACGCTTTGATGTTTTTCACCAGCACAGCCAGTTCATCGGTCTTATTTGGTTGAGAGTTCACATTTACCATGATTACAGACGGTACCGAAGGCTTATAACGGCGCTAGCCGCTTAGCCTTCACCTTAGCTCCGGCTCTGCAGCCACGATTAGGCCCCCTCATCACGTCGGCACGAGAATTCTTCAGGGCAATGAGTTGATTCCTCGGATAAACGCATTTTTGTGCGTTAAAACCCATGTCCATAGGATAGAAAGTAATCCAATTTGTGGTTGTCAAACGGGACGAAAAACACATACACATAAGATACAAGCAAACAATCAACATAGTGGCGCGCATGGATGCTGCGGCTTGTAGCTCTTCAGCTAATTTTCTATTTATTACTGTCCTCTTGTCTTTTTTGCTTTCTTTTCTGAACACATGCGTGGCCAATAATACTTATAGTCGGGAGGAACTTATTCAATTGGGTGTGCGTCTAAATTTCGACTTTTCGGGCACTTTTTATTCCACCTTTGATATCCCGAACGAGGTACAAAGGGATCCAGGATCTCCGTGGTTGGCCAACCCACTTACAAAGCGACGGAGACGGCGTAGGGGCCGTAAACAGAAGCGGGGTTGTCGCTCGGGTAAATGTGTGAAGCTAAGCGAGCTACATCGGCGAAACGGCAGAGGACACGAAGATGTGCCTAATTCCACCAATATTTCTTTATCGATCTTGCCTATAAATGGACACCTGAGACTCAACCGACGCCTGAGACTCTACATGCCCGAACGGCGACATTTTGCGACGATCTCTACAAAGACTCCAGCTAAGTTAAACGATTCACCAAAGCTAAAATTTGGTATTTTAAATACTAGATCGCTTGCTCCTAAAGCTTTACTTGTTGATAATATTATTTGCGATTACAAACTTAACTTGATTGGTCTATGTGAAACTTGGTTGAGACCGGATGAGTTTTTACCGTTAAATGAGGCTTCTCCTCAAGACTACGTGAGCAGCCATGTAGCACGCTCTTTGAAGAAAGGTGGCGGTGTCGTGCTCATTTCTGAAAAAATACTCAAACTTACTACCGTACCTCTAATAAGTATAAGGCGTTCGAGGCTCTTGTTATGCGGTCCTCCTTATTGTCAATTTATGTAGTAACTATCACGCACCACGACCATACTCAGTTTTCTTAGATGAATTCTCTTAACTGTTGTCTGACCTAGTAACCTGTGCAGACAAAATAATAATTATGGGGGACTTTAACATTGATATGAACTCCCCACTCAGTTCACTTACTGTTGCGTTTCGGTCTGTAATTGATCAAGATGGAAACACGCTAGACTTGGTTTTGACTCGAGGAGTTTCAACCTCAAATGTGACGGTGTTACCGTGTACTACCGTTATTTCTGTCAAGTCTAATCGTTTTTATTTAATTGTGTATTTCTCTGTCTTCTATGTTACAAATAATCCTGATGTGCTTGACTTATATTACAACTCGTTTTCTGCTTTGTAACTATTTTTGAACCGAAGGATATGACGTCGTTTGTCATTACTACGCATGTGCGAACTTTCAAACGTAAACGTATGTGTGACGTCATTGATACTTTCTGCGCATGCGCACGTTTTGAACAAAACCGGGTTGCACCACGAGAAACACGTGAGACGCTAAAACTTTTTTGAATTCGTCTACCACTGCGCAGTTAATAAATTCTAAAACTACATTTTGCCTCTCTTACTGATCACTTGGGGTTAACCTACGAAAATATTAACCCTAACATTTTTGGTGCCGAAACCCGGGATGATACGTAGTATTTTGAAGTTGAAAACGAAAAAAAAAAAAACCAATCCAGTTTACCACGTGGTCTAGAACAAAGGAAACTTTTTTTCTCGAGATCAACTTCAAACTCAGCGGCATCGTCAACGAACCAGGATGAAGTGGTCGGTAAGAGATGCATTTTAATATAAAATTTGGAATAATTTTAAGAACGAAGCCATTTTTATAGTAAGATAAAATAGAACATGACCCAGCATAGCGATCGTAGTGTTGGAAGGGCGCCAGATGTGGGCTTGAGAAGCCATTACAAACCTTAGCTAAGTAAATTACCCATAAGGCATCAGAATAAAATACGAAGTATTTTAAATACTCAAACTTTTTGTTTGAGACGGGTGGATTGCCTCGGGACGGGAAATGCCCAATGCTAACCCATGTTTGGGACGAAAGTGGGAACGAGTACGGGGGGAGGGTACAGAAACGACCCCCCACTTTTCCCATGGATGGTCTTTTGTTGGGAACAAAAGACCGGATCCATCTGTGGTCATATAAAATAAAGTTTAAGTAAACTGCATGGCTTAATAAAAAAGTGTACACGGTTTAAAATTAATTTTTTTGTGTGGGCCCACTCTGTCTTGTCAAATGTTTTATGTTTGTTCAATGTGTAAATGTTTGTAGTCTTTCCTGTATTCTTTTTTTTTCTTGTTTTATGTTTGTTTGTACTGTTTTTTTAATCAGCCCACGTAACTGAAAAGAAAGAAAAATAGGAAAATACGAAGAAAAGTGCCGCAAACGAGAAAGCGCGCGCATTTTCAAAAGGGAAACGGAAGCGCACATTGCAACGAGAGAAACGTTATTTTTTAACAGTAAGACCGTTTAAAATATGTTGTTTTTGGGTGGAACCGATAGAACATTGCGTTAGGAATCGAAAACGTTCGTTTTTTGGGAAATCGGCGTTTGGCGCTAACGGTGTACAACATAACGCCTGCGGGCCTAAGGGGTTCCAAAAAATATTTTTTTTTCGGTCCGAAATTTTTTTGTTTTTTCAATTGGAAAACGATAAATTTAGGTGTGCTAAGTTTAGAAAACTTATGTTTGAGTTATTTTAGATGCGTTAAAAGAAGTTAATGCCAGAATAACACTTACCAAAGATACAATAACAAAAATAAAGATAGAATATTCCGGTTTTCAGTTCTAAATTAGAAAATTAAGGACTGCAAAGACGGGGGAAGTTATTGCCAAATTAATACAATAAAAAAAATTTTTTTTATTCGATGAATTTTTTCTTTTTATAAAACCAGGGTTGTTGTATTTTTGTTTTTCTCTTTTTAGTTAAAGGAAGAAAATGGGTCAGACCAATAGAGATAAAAGGTGTTTTGTACAAAATTATCGAAATAGAGCGAATAATTATTTTCAATGAATATGGAGAGAAAATTCATTGAGGGGAATAAAAATGATAAAATGACTCGTAGATCAATACACGTCATTTTTATCATTTAGGCTGGTAACCTGAAAAGGGTGTTAGAAAGGGCAGAAGAAAAAAGTGTTATGTAGGGAATGTATTGTTGGCAAAGCATGTAAGGAAGTTGTTAGATGGGGCGGCAGTGGCTCAGGAGGTAGAGGACTCGTCTTGGGATCAAGAGATCGCAGTTCGAATCCTGGCTCCTCCGTGTTACATGTCGAAATGTACTTGGGTAAGACACTGAACCCCTAGTACCCCCAATAAGCAGGTTAGCGCCTTTCATGGCTGCACGGCCGCTATTGGGAAATGTGAAGCACAATGTAAAGCGCTTTGGGAAGTCTTGACTTTAAAAGCGCTATATAAATGCATTTCATTTCATTAGATGGACAGTAAAAGTTCGAAGTTCTGAAGAAAGGTTTTAAAGGAAGTAGGCACGAAGATCAGATTGAAGGCTGAATTAGTTCACGAAAGGATGGAGACACAAGATGTGGACTGATCAGAGCGAGAAAAAAAGAAAGGATATTGCAAGTAGATAAGAGTTGGTAAAAGGAAGTGAAAAAGGGTAAAGAAAGTGAATCGTTAAGGAAAAGAGCAAGTGGAATACTAGTAAGAGAAAGAAGGAATGTAAAAGGGAAAAGTTATTTAAAGAAAAAATAATTCGCTGAAAATTGGATATGAAAAACTTGAGACAAAAGTATGAAAAACATCACATTAGTGTTTTTGGAGTTCCTCATAGTCTTGAAAAACACTATATAAATGCAAACCATTTATAATAGATTAGAATATACCGTTACCGACATAGTTACAAAATGGGTTAACATATTGTGACTGACAATGAGAATTGGTATTACACTCCATCTACAAAGTAAGATAAAGGAGCAGAGAAGGTAAGGTTATAGTTATAATTGATACAATATTTACACAAAAATTAATTGCGTGTAAGACGTTACATGCAGTTGAGGTTTGTGTAATATGCATTGGGTGAATAGTCATCATAGTGTAAAAAATTTGTCAGCATTGTGCAAAACATGTGACAGTATTATTATAGATGAGCTATACAAATTAACGGAAATTATTTAAATGATGAAAATCTATTTGAAGGCAAATGAACATAGATATGCTATCGAACACTACACTATTTTGTTGCCATAATGGGAAATATTACAGACTAGAAAATTGTTAGGGAACTATCGTGAAAACACTGCAAAGTATCTAAGGTAAAGTTTGATTTTACAGTAAAAGTGTTGCACTAACAATGTTTTGAGTTCTAGAATTTCGGTTCTTGTCTCATTTGGACTCAACAACTCGCTGAGGAGAAAATGGAAGAGCGATCAGCGAAAGGTAGCACTATTAACGATGATGAAGATATTACATGTGGTGAAAATGGTAAGTGAAAAATTTTTATGATATTAAAGGAATATGTCATCAATAAAGGTGTTACAGGTGAGAACCAGAAAAGTTTTGTGTTCATATTCGGCCGGTATGAACCATAACTATGACGCGTAGATCTCATCCCATCAGCTACACCGCTTGTCCTCAATGGGGTATCAAGAATGTTGGAGTCCATCACAGCGACCGTCGAGCAGCGATTGGAGGACACCCTGAACTGGTTGCAAGCCAATTGCAGGGCACACAAAGATAGACAATTCACTAGCTTATTCACACGTAGGGAAGCTTTGGACCAGCCAGTCCACATGAAATGCATGTTTTTGAATGAGGTAAGTAATCCGGATAGCCGGACTGAAATAATGAGATCATGCAGGCTCCACACCAGAGCCCTGTGGCTGATTGGAACACACACACCTGTTCCCAGGTCCTTAGTAATGCAGCACACGTGCTGGCCAATGCGCCACCGTGCTACACACACATATATTATATATATATGAAACAATTTTAATACTGAACTATCAATAATGATAATATAATAGGGATTTTGAATTCCCTGTACTAGCTTGTTAAAAGATTTATAGATCTTGGGAGAGATCTAATAACCCTGAAATTTAGTGATACGAAGATCGAACTTATGAATCGGTGACAACAGGGGTCAGCAATGAATGATTGGTGAAAAATTAATGCCATTGATTGCGAAAAACTAATGGAATGGTAGCTGTACGTACGTAGTGTGGTTGCACAGCAGCTTTTTATTGGTCGGGACAAAATCGGGCTTGTTGATTGGCTCGCGTTTTGCCTCAAGCACGTACGTCGTGGATGAACATACGCACACGTTGTACACCACTACTACTACGCTGTATTGATTGTAATCTTCGCACGGTTATGGGACCGAAGGAAAAAAAAATGGTTAGATTAGATTAGAGGGATCAGTTTGTTCGGCCATATTGACACGGCTAGTATGCCATTAAATTACTAATTAATGGCTAGAAATCCAATAAATACCCATTAATTGGCCTTGCCGAAAAAGAAAAAAAAAACCAAAAAATTAATTTTAATTTTTTCGCACTTGGATATTGATTTTTTTCCAAAAATCAATTGCTGATGACCCCTGGGTGACAAATATAGTAGATATCTGCGTATTCTTTCAGTTTTGATCATCGAACTATTAATTTATTTTCTGCATTTGTTGATGGTAATTGTAAATAACAGGCTTGTCTTCTTTTTTTTCCACTTTTCTGCTTTCTGTGCTCTCTTTAACATCTTAGTAGTACATAATTGGTGACATCAATCATCAAACCAAATGAGCCGTAAAAGCAAGCTCTCTTTGATGCATTGAACAAGGAAAAAAGCCGTTTGTCTAATAAAAAGACTGACCTTCGCGCGATAAGAATTACCAACAACAATGACGTAATCTCGAAGCGATGAGATCTCGTTAGCTAAGATCGGCGTGCAGGAAAATAAAACTCGTATAACAAAAACTCGTACAGAAAATAACGATTAGGTTGTAATGTGATAAATCTTTGTTAAAGAGTAACTAAACTAAATGATAATGACAATTTAAAGGGAAAAAAGGTTGCGTCCCCAGCATAAATGACGTGGGGAAATGAAAACAATGAGTGTTTAATACAAGATAACTATACAGAATAGTTTAAAAAGAATATTTGAGTAACCGAACTAATCACTTTTTGTTGAAGATGCGAATAGCAAAGGGTAATAACTTTAAGACATGTAGTTTTGCTCCTGATAAAGCAGGGACGAAAAAAAACAATGAAGATGACTGAAAAAAAAAAAAACGTCCATAATTTTAGTGTTCATCTTCTCGTTCGTAAATGGACAAATTCAAAAGAGGCGTAATATGTAGAGGTTATTTCCTTAGTTATTCTCGTATTCAATAATAGATTACTCTGAATAGGTCATTTGAACCATTTCAAATAATCAAAATTTTGAAAGTTTGAAAATGACGACAAAGTAACACAAAAAAGAATTGGAGACTAGAAATCATAACGTAGCTGAAGCTATTTCAGTCACTGAATCTATTTTTTTTTCTTTTAAACAGGAAAAAGAGAAACAAGTAGCAATAGTTGGACCAGATCGTTAATTTGTTTAGCTTTAATCACAAGGGATCTTGAAAGGATGCTTAGAACGAAGACTAGTGCGTAGAAACGAAGATTGTTGCGCAAAATAAGAGATAATGAAAATAAAATGGATACACTCAACAAGATAATTCATAAGTGACGGGTATGTATTGTTCTATATTGAATCAATAACAAAAGATTGATTATGATTACAGAGAGAACAAAATACAATTAGAAAACTTATGACATTAAGTTCGATTTGGCATTTTTGAGAATTTTTTTTTCAGACCTTTTGAGATTTTTGATATTTAGTGTGAGAATTTGGAATTTTGACAAATTTAGCCCAAAAGGAAATTGGGAGGACAATTGATTACACACTGAATTTTTTTAGAATGAGCGTTACAATTGACAAATGATAAACAAATGTGTAACAAATGCTGACTTTTGGTTGAGTTGAAAAGAAACTGTTTCTATGGAAGAGCATTTTTAGAACACAATGAGAAACTGATCAATCTGTAAGAGGGCCATAGGAAATAATGGATTAGTTGATTTCGAGACAATTCGGGCTAAATTAAGAATAATTGCATGGGAAATAAATGGATAGAAATTAATTAAACCAAGATAATGTCTACGAGTACTTAAATTTAGAGAAAAATTTAAGACATTGAATAATGCGGCCAATTTATTAAAAAATCCCACTACATAAGCACAATGGAATTTACGAGACTCTTAAGTGTCTGAATTCCACCAAAAGACTCTTTTTGAAAGTCCATTTACTCTTCAAAGGACATACCACCCTGTCAAAAAGAAATCATGGACAAAAATCATTTGCTGAAAGAGCCAAAGACATCAGTCATGCATTATCTGCGCCGCTTATCAACAGCGAGGCCAAGGGAGTGAGATGGAGCACATCCCAACTACGCTCAACAACGACATCATGGGAGTGTTGGGGGCACATCCCAGTTGCTTTTCAGACAGCTAACAGGAGATTCCTGCAGTCGTTGCCAGTGGAACTGACAGAAAAGTCAATAAAGTCATTTTGTGTTTGACATGGACACATTTTTGAAAAACTATTTTTGATGGGCCAAAAGCAACATTCAACTGGTGAATGAAATGTGGAATAAGCAAATCAAAAGACTGAAAGACAACAACATTCAAGAACACGTCTGCTTGAAGTTTTATAGAGTCTTGTTAATACAAAGTGTAAATGTATTTGAGGAAGATTGATAAATTAATCTTGCAAATTTATAAATGTGTCTGATTTCACTCCTATTCAAAGATTGGGAACTTAGGTTTTAACTCAGGGGGGAAGAATTGAGACATTCAGTAAAAAATAAGTTAAAACCTCGTTTTTTCCGAAATTGATGAAAAATTGTCTTCTGAATATGCTCTCCATATAACGTTTTTTTGAGATTCAAATTACGAAATTTGGACGAATAGAAAAATATTACACAAAAGAAATGTTGTAATATAACAAATTTACAATGGTTATCAAATTGATCAACAAAAATCGATTTAAATAACCATTCACCATTAGAAAATCGCCCACATTGAGAACATTTTGGGATGGTATTTTTCATTTTTGGCAAAATCATTCACTTTGAGCGTGAATTACCTGCTTTCTTTGCAAAATACTGTTATTTTGAACAAATTTACTTACTGAAAAGATAATACATAGGTTATGATTTTTACAAAAGGCAAAACAAAGGGTGAATCATAACAATAGAAACGTCTTTTCTTGGGTTAAATTGATAATTTAACAATCTATCCTGGTCATCTGCCTCGAGGGGAATGGCCAACAGCAAAATAACACATTGAAAATCAAAAGAAAATGCAAATAAAAGGTGCATACAAATTTTTTTCTCAAATGTGATCAATCTACAAAAGAGAACACTCAAATCAAGGTAAATGATTCTGACAAGGATGATGGTTAGACTGATTCAGTGACTAGATTTAGTGAAAAAGCAAAATTTGAAATTTAGACCTGACAATTTAAAAAATAAATTGTTTATCTTCGAGTTAGCATTTTGGGATAGAACGCTCAAAATGGATAGGGCATCTTATAGTGGGGATTTTGATTTCACTTAAAATAAATATAAAGACAACTTGAGAAAATATACAAATCTATAAATGAATTTTTTTTTAATTAGCTTTGAGCCATGAAGTCTCAAGAGGGGGGGGGAAGAAATAAGAATAGTACATTCTATTAATAAAAAATTTTTTAATTAAGTCCTGACTATCCTTTTTCCTATCTATAGCTTTCCCGGAATATTCAGTTCTATGATATTCATTATGCTTCTCTCATCCATACAGGGGATGGTGACCCCTGCTGAACAGATGACTGAGTTCTGTCTGCCCAGGGAGCTTCGAACCTAACTTTTCTTCCCAAGGGCAGCTGTCAGGACTCTGGGGAGTGTTCCAGCACTCGCGCCATCAACTGTGTCTCCACACACGTCCGCCTCGACGCAGGAGGCTGTTGTCATCTCAGGGAAGAAGCTAACTTGCCAGATCCGAAAAGAGGAGCAATCCAATGTGGACAACTGGATGGTGTCATCTCATCTACAAGCGACACATCATCACGCCAGGAGGTCATCACCATGACGACGGAACTCTGAGGACCCGGCGCTCAAAGGACAGAAGTAAATCCAGCCTGATGAGACAGCCCTGGTGGTCGCTCCGTTCCCCAGAATGCCCCCCGTGCCAAAGCCCCCCTTGGGTCCCATCCCCCTTCACAGTCCCCTCCAAGCAGGGTCCACCCGAGCGCCTGAGCCAGCAGGCCTTCGTCATCGAGTTCTTCGACGATAACCTTCGTAAGAAGCGCTCCCAGTCCTTCACTCATAACCCTGCACACGCCGAGTCCTACTCTGCCCTCAAGACCAAACTGGAGCGACGCAAAGGTGACGATCGCCCGGCGTCTATTCATGGCCACGTGGCCTCGACCCAGCAGGTCACCGTGCCGTTCAAAGGCCCCGGGGGCCATGAAGTCATCCAGAGATCCAGTTCTCTAAAATGGGAACAGGCTGATGCTGAGAAATCTCGCTCAACTTCAGCCATCTATGTTCGTCATTTCGGCAGTGTCGGAAAGAAGTCCTACCGTTAAAGACCATATACATTTTGCTAGTAATAAAAGGTGTGGGGATTCTTACGGTACTCATGCTCATGAAAAACTGCATCAAAAGCTGCCAATAGTGCCCTAATCTATTCTTCCGAAAGAATAGGCATTAGATTCTACAATGATATCTAGAGAAATGGTCGTAAAAGTACCAAAATGAGAATCCTAACAACTAAGGGAGGAAATGAGATAAGGTTCAATTTCTTCTATCGTAATGTTGAAAATTTTGGACTTTGCGGACTGCTTTGTTTTATTGGTATCAGTTCCCATACACCGAATTTTAATGGACTTAGACAGCATTGTCTAAAAGAACTCATCCCTACCAACAAAGGGAAACCTCTCTATTGCACACGCGAACATCTGAGTGGGTAAGCTAATCGAGTCCCGCTCACCAAGTCATTCAGGCCCTGTGGAGACCAACGCACAGGCAGGGTTTTTTGTTTTGTGTTTTTTGTATTATGGTTTTTGTTCGTTTTATCTGTGATTCTTATAGTTAACTATCGCACATTACTACAACGTTTTCTAGCATAAGAAACACTCTCGACCTCACGAAAATGAGGTGGGAGGAGGGGAATTTTTCTCCTTTACGAAGGTTTTTCGCCCCTCCACGAAACTACTAACCTGTTGTTTTTCTTAATGATGTGTTAACTTGAAAATCTATGGTATTATCACTGATATCCTTCGAAATCCACAACAGGGGGGAAATGTCAAGTCTAATCGTTTTTATTTAATTGTGTATTTCTCTGTCTTCTATGTTACAAATAATCCTGATGTGCTTGACTTATATTACAACTCGTTTTCTGCTTTGTAACTATTTTTGAACCGAAGGATATGACGTCGTTTGTCATTACTACGCATGTGCGAACTTTCAAACGTAAACGTATGTGTGACGTCATTGATACTTTCTGCGCATGCGCACGTTTTGAACAAAACCGGGTTGCACCACGAGAAACACGTGAGACGCTAAAACTTTTTTGAATTCGTCTACCACTGCGCAGTTAATAAATTCTAAAACTACATTTTGCCTCTCTTACTGATCACTTGGGGTTAACCTACGAAAATATTAACCCTAACATTTTCTGATCATTATTTAGTTACATTTGAGGTGCTGGCTAAATGTAGTATTAAAAAAACTGAAGGATTTAGCAGACGCAATATAAGCACTGGCATAGTTTCTAAGCTTTCTGATCTTTCAGGAGCAGTTGCGTCGTTTCCTTTATATAAAGGCTCTATTGACTCACTCATAAATGAGTTTAATGCTACCCTGACTAGTGTCCTGGATTCAGTAGCGCCCATACGGCTTAAATCACAACCTAAAAGACGCACACCTTGGTTTACTGATGAAACTAGATCGCTTAAACAAGAATGCAGGAAATCTGAAAGAAAATGGCGCGCTACGAAGCTTGAGATTTTCCGTCAAACCTGGGGTGACAGCTTGTTAAAGTATAAAGCAGCCCTTGCCTTTGCAAAATCAGCCTATTTTTCGAAGGTGATTGCGTCAGAAAAGTATAACCCCCAAATCCTTTTCAACACTGTAGCATCGCTAACAAGGCCACAGATTATCCCAGATAGTTCTACTCATTCAGCCCATGACTTTATGGTCTTTAATAAGAAGATTGAATGCCTACGGGAAGAAATTTCTAAAGACACAGTTAATACATCACATATTAAAGGGCTGAAATCTATATGGTGGCTGTCCAGGGAATTTTTCCCGATTTAGTGATCTGTCACTCGATAATCTTAAACAGGTGGTGGATACGGCCAAACCGACGACTTGCCTGTTTGACCCGCTTCCGGGTTCGCTGATTAATGGTCTTTTTGGGGACCTTGGACCTTCGGTTCTAAATATTATAAACATATCACTGTCCTCAGGTGTAGTTACAGCGGCTTTTAAGTCCGCCGTTTTTAAACCTACACTGAAACAACCCAACCTTGATCCAGAAAGCTTATGTAATTATAGACCCGTGTCAAACCTACCGTTTCTTTCTAAAATACTTGAAAAAGTAGTGGCACAGCAGCTGAATGATTTTATATCCGAGAACAATCTTTTTGAATTAATGCAATCAGGATTCAGGGCTAACCACTCTACTGAGACAGCTCTGATTAAAGTAACCAATGATCTTCTACTGGCAATGCTGCTGGACCTTAGTGCTGCTTTTGACACTGTGGACCACAATATCTTATTAGAACGGCTTGAAAAATGGATTGGTCTTTCAGGAACCGTCCTCTTATGGTTCAGATCCTAGTTGAAAATGTAGGCGTCATATTTGACCCCGATCTGTCCCTTCAAACACACGTGAAGAATATTACTAGAACAGCTTTTTTCCATCTTCGCAACATTGCTAAAATTCGCCCTATGCTGTCTCAGTTGGATGCGGAGATTATAATTCATGCGTTTGTTACCTCCCATCCTGATTACTGTAATGCATTACTGTCCAGTCTCCCGAATTCCAAAATCAAGAGTCTTCAGCTAGTACAAAATGCTGCAGCGAGGCTTTTAACTAAGACAAGAAAGTTTGATCACATTACTCCGATTTTAGCTAACCTGCATTGGCTCCCTGTTAGCTTAAGATGTGATTTTAAGGTTCTCTTGGTATTATACAAAATCATGCATGGACTTGCTCCCTCATATCTTTCAGATTAAATTTCACCCAATGTTTCGATCCGGAGCCTTCGTTCTAAAAACGCTGGTCTACTAATAAACCCAAGAGCCAAGAAGAGTTCCGCAGGTACGAGAGTGTTCTCTATCTGGGCACCGGTGCTGTGGAATGCTCTTTCCCCTGAGATCCAATCTGCAACCTTAGCGGAAATGTTTAAATCCAAGTTTAAAACACACTTCTACTCTAAAGCATATGACTAACCTATATATTTTGTCAACAATATCTGTGTAGTATTTGTTATTGCAACATCCATTGCAGCCTAGTCATCCTGGAAGGGAGATTATCACATGTGCGGTTCCTTCTCAAGGTTTCTTCGTTTTCCTCATGTTGAGGTTTTTGAGTTTTTCCTTTCCCTCGTGTAGGTTTTAGATCAGGGGATGGTGTCAGAATAGTCTGTAATAGTAGTCCGTGGTTTGCATTAACCTGTGCAGCCCTTTGAGACTCTTTGTGATTAAGGGCTATACAAATAAAAATGACTTGACTTTACTTGACAAATAGAGCAAAATAACAAGGAGCTGCTTGTGTACATATACATATATATATATATATATATATATATATATATGTCATGATCCTAACATTCTAAAAGTGTAGGAAACGAAGCGCCAATTTTCGTACGTAATCGGACACGACGGGTGACGACTGTGTCTCGAAAGAAATACACGCGCCGCTTCAAAAAAATTACATCTTTTCACTCCAAAGGTAATAAAATTTGACTTCTTTCAATAACGTTCGCGGCCAAGGTACACCGGGGCAAAACGTGAATTTTTACGACCGCCATAACCTTGGATTTTTTTCCCCAAGCCAAATATCTGCTCTTTTTTTTCGCCGGGTAATTGAGTCGGGCCGATTCGCTATGTCATGACGAAAAAACGACCCTTCACAAATGATGAATTGGAATTTTTGTCCTCTGCTAAGCTAGGCAACGGGTTAGCTGTGTCGTATTTGGATGAAAGTGAGCGGGTTCGAGAAAGCTAGGCAGTCTAGGGTAAGCTAGCCTTTTTCGACCCTGACTCCCACCTGTTTTTTGCTCACGTCTCCCCCGGCTTCGACCCGTTTTTGATTCTGACCACGTCTACACTCCCGTCTCGGCTTCCGACCTCTTTTGTCCTCGACTACGTCTACTCCCCTTTCCTGGCTTACGACTCACTTCCGACCAAATTTTTGCTCTCCTGTCCCGGCTACTGACCCGTTTTTCCGTTCCCGACACCGACATCGCTTGCCACAGAAGATCCATTTACGCGTTCAGAGTGAATTGCTTCCCGCTTCCAGCGATCCCTGGATCGTGGGCGCAACCCTTTCTTTTTCTTCTAATAAAACTTGTGAGAAACGTAACGCTAGTGGGTCCTGTCTCCGTTCTGGTCCTGACAAAGCAGGCTAGGTTAAGTTAAGTCTACTATATTAGGATACAGACTAAACCGGTTATAAGGAGTGTGAGGTTCTGATTAGGTAATTTTCTTTCATATTTCACATTATAAGTGACGCATAATCACAATGCCAGCTAACCAGGCAAGTTTAAGTTAACCCTACTAAGGTAAGATACATTATGATAAACATATTGTTGTGATAATGGAAACATTTGGTTGTGCTGTCCTCTTCCAATGAGGTCATTTTCTGCCACTGGATGGCATTAGTTTTCCATGTTCGACATTGGTGATAGATACTTAATTTTTTTTCACATTTTTGTTCGCACTACAGATATGATATGCTAGCATGTGCTACTGCAGTCAAAACAATTTTATCATCAAGATCACTAATTGACCGCACTAAGATAAGCGAGTCAAGTGAAGTGCAAGACTAGCAAGCCAAGCTATTAGCCCTACTATATCGAGAGACAAATTTTAAACGATCAAAGTTAGTGATGTTCCGATGAGGTCATTTTCTGCCACTGGGGGGCAATAGTGTTTCATGTTGGTGTCATGATTACTGATGCGAGGCACCTGAGTCTGCTCCTTTGACGCCAACTGCCTCGGACGCTGATTGGCTGCTTGTTTCTTTTTAAACCCCCGTCTTCCTGTCACTCGGTGTCAGTCCGTCTGCGAACCTCAGCTACGCTAGGCAAGCCTTCCGACCCTGACTCTCTCCAGTTCTGATTCCTGTTTGATTCCCGCCTCCGACGCAGTTTCTGAACTTGGCTACGTTCTGCTCCCCCGTCCCGGCCACCGATCTGTTATTTTCCCGCTGCCATCGTTCGCAACGGAAATACCACTTCCGCGTCTGACCAACCTGCTCCCCACGACCAGCAATCTACGGATCGTGTATACTATCCTTTCCCTTCTTCCTAATAAAACTAAGAGAAACGCACGCAAGTGGCTCCTATCTTCGTTCTGGTCCTGAAAGTTGGACTCGTTCAGATTTTTCCACAAGACTGCGACGATATGCTAGCATGTGCTGCCGACGTTCAAACAATTTCGTTTTCGAGTTCGCTGATCGTTCCGCTCCTCTGAATGGACCGCGCTAAGCTAAGCGAGGCCGAGCTAACACGCAAGCTAAGCGCCTGGTAGGGTTTGTAACACGTTGGGAAAAAAATTGCTGCGCAAATAAAAAATGTAGCACACGAGTATCAGGTGTCATTTAATAAAAGGCTACGCTCAAATATTAAATCAAGGGCGCTTAAATCACTGCCGAGCGCCGTTAACTCAACAGAGCGACTTTATACGCTTTGTGGGGGGAAAAAAAATGCAAAAGTTTCACCACCGCAGACTGTCTGCTCTTCTCCGCCTACAATCGGAATTTTGCTCTCTGCAGCAGCAAGAGAGAAGCGGCCGTATGATGTGGCGCATGGCGTCACGACGATGATAAAAGCTGAATTACGAGAGGCCTCGGCAGCGGCAGACAATTTCCATCGCCGCAACAAATCTTCTCTTTTCGATTCCGAGTGGTGGCGGTCCTCTTCTGCAAGGGTTGCAAAAGTGTGCACACCCCGAGGTAAGGGATCACCTGAAATAACATCCCATATTTTACCCCATTTGCACGTTCTAAATATAGTTTATCCCAATTCTTTGAGATTTTGTCCCGGTGTCAGAGCCAGAACAGGAAACAGGACCCACTCGCGTAATGTTACTCACAGTTTTATTGGGGAGAACAGAAAGGAGCGCACACTCGATCCGGAGATCATTGGTCGCGGGGAGTAGGTTGCTCAGCCACTGAAGTGGGACTGCCAAGCGGTGGCAGTGTCGGGAACGGAAAAAGTCAAAAACCAGGAGAGGAGTAGCCGTGGTCGAGATCAAACAGATCGTAGCAGGAGAAAAAACAAGAGCAAAAACACAGGACAGACAAAAAAAGGGCTTGCTGTGTCAAAACTGAGATTCGCAGACGGACCGACAAAAAAACGACTGACAGGACAGGGCTTAAATACTTACAGGGAGCCAATTCGTCAACGAGCTTCAGCTGGCGGGGCCAATTGGGCGCCATGGCAACCGTGACACCCGGTTGTTAAAAAATAATTAAACCACTTACTTAGAGGAACAGTGTGTATTGTTTGACCACTATATGTCCCTATATTGTGTACTACCGGGGTCTCCAACGCGGTGCCCCCTATGAACAGTTAATTATTTTTATTATTAACAACTTAGTGACAACACGATCAATCCTTTTTTTATAAAAGCATATCAAACTGGTGCCCTTTGTGTTAATCAGTAACAAAAATTAACGCTCAGCTTGAAAGAGGTTGGAGAAACGGAAACAGGACCCACTCGCATAACGTTACCACAAGTTTTATTGAAGGAAGAGAAAGGGTTGCACTCACGATCCGGCGATTGCTGGACACGGAAAGCAGGTCGCACTGAATGCGTAAGTGGATCTTCCGTGACGAATGATGGCGATGTCGGGAATGGAAAAATGGGTCAGTAGCCGGGACAGGAGAGTAAAAACGTGGTCGGGTTCGGAAGAGAGTCGTAAGCCAGGACAGGAGAGCAGACGTGGTCGGAATCAAAAACGGATCGTACTTCGGGACGGGAGAGCAGACGTGGTCGAGATCGTAGCGGTAGACAAAGAGGAGCAAAAAAAAAAAAACCGGGACAGGCGTGAGTCAGGGTCGAAAAAGGGCTTGCCGTGTAAAAACAGAGATTCACAGACGGACCGACAAAAGGGGACTGACAGGACAGAGACAGGGAGCCAATCCATCAACAAGCTGCAGCTGGCGCCACCCGGGCGGGGCCAATTGGGCGCCATGGCAACCGTGACAGGTCAGACCTAAATACAGGACAAAGAAAAGACGGAATACAAGGGACGTGATCAAACCCCAATAGACGGGTGTTTATTTAACACCAAAAAAAACTTTACTAGGGAGAAAGTAATGTGGGACTGGAACTGTTAAAGAGGGAAACTTGAAAGGGAGTCTTAGGGTGGTGAAAATCCTGAAAGGGAGATTTGGCTGGAGTGGTAGATCCTAGGACAAAGGGAGAACTGAAGAAGGAGGTCTGGAGAAGCTTGAAATCGTGAAAGGGATATTTGGGAGTACCTTGATAAAGGTGTTTGGAGTGGCAGTTTTGGAATGGGTATACAAGGAACTAGGAGGGAACTGAAGAACAAAGTGGTGAGATAGTCTCTGCCGGTGACTGTCTTCAGGAATCAAAACGACTCAGCAGCGTGAACTGGGAGCCCTGAGCTTTTGTAGTATATGTGGTATCATGAGATGAGAACAGACCAGGAAACCCCAGAGCATTCGTTTCAGTGTTTTATTAAGGAAGTGTACAGGGTTTGCGGGAGACGTGATGGCCGTCAGACGTCAGCAGCGGAGCCGGAGAGATAGCTTCGGATCAAGTGGCCAATCGAAGTGCATAAGTCAGGCAGGTCGAGTTTACCGGGGCTGGAGAGGAGATCGAAGCGTGGGACGGAAAACAGGTCGGGTCGGAGGCAGGCAGAAACAGGTAAGCAGAGTTTTAAATATACGGGATATCAGGAGAGTCACACAGAGTTACAAATTGTACACTCTGACGAGGAGGTCTGGGCGTAGCGTGCTTAAGAGCGAAGTGCCAGCCAATCAGAAGGCACCCACATGATTGCACCTGGTGACCAGAGTTAGCAATCATGACATGTGGCTAATTGGAATTACCTTGGGAGAAGGAATAGTGAGGTGGATGGAAAATGGGATAAATCTGCCTTCTTTGGCTGCAGGTGTGAAACCATGACATACATATGGGCAGTGACATACTGTATTTCAATATTAGAACATCTGTTATTTCACTTTTCCCACCACAGAACAGAATAATGCGGTGTCCCAGGGGTTAACTGTACGTCGTAGGTGGCGCTGTTGCATGTTTTCTTCACAACCGTGGCGATTTGCTGGAGGTGTTAAGAGGTAGATGAAGTCACCAGTAAAGGAGCCCCCTTTTGCCCCCGGGCACCAAAGCCTCCTGAGCACACACAAGGAGGTCCTCTGCCTCACTGCCGGCGCTCTGTTTTTGTTGCCTGCGCCCATAACTCTTAAAAACATACAAACACTTGGCTCGTAAATGAGCTGTTCATCACTCGGTGACAGCAGAGGTGAGCGCCGGCCGGGCCAGGTGAGGCAGGGCGATCTGGCCCCCGTGGAAAAAACTTGTGCAATCTGTCGCCGCCTGGCAACTCCGCTGTTAGCTTTGCCTCCAGCTGTTTCTTTACAGACGGCGGCCCACACACACCTAGCGCAGCTCGCTAACCCAAAAACAAGCATTTTCTGTAATCGCCTCGTCCCTGCCAGAAAAAAAGGCACAGAAATAAGTTTTCCTCACTAATTATCCGACTTGTACAAGAAAACACGGCTTTGTTGACAGTGTGTTTTATCTGTTATGGTTCACCGCTCTGGCTTATTTTCGTTTTTCAACCGCCATTTAGCCACATTTGGTTTGTGTTTGTAAATGCAACGTTTGTTGTAATAATACTGAAATGCTGTCCGATTGAAGGCGCTTTGCACGTCGTGTTAAAAATAGAGTTCAATTCGATTTGAACTTGAAAGAAAATACAACTGTCAGGACCAGAACGGAGACAGGACCCACCTGCGTTTCTCACAAGTTTTATTGGAAGAACGAGAAAGGGTCGCACCCACGATCCGGTGATTGCTGGACGCGGGAAGCAGGTCGCTCTGAACCCGGAAGTGGATCTTCCGTGGCGAGCGATGGCGGAGTCGGGAACGGAAAAACAGGTCAGTAGTCGGGACAGGCGAGCAAAAACTGGGTTGTAAGTGAGTCGTAAGCCAGGAAAGGAGAGTAGGCGTGGCCGGGGACAAAAGAGGTCAAAAGCCAGGACAGGAGAGTAAACGTGGTCAGAATCAAAAACGGGTCAAAGCTGGGGGAGCAAAAAACAGATGGAAGTCAGGGTTGAAAAAGGCTTTCCTAGTGTCAACTGAGGTTCGCAGACAGACTGACAAAAGGGGACAGACAGGAGTGGGTTTAAAAAGGACATGGAGCCAATCAGAGTCCGAGGCAGATGGTGCACAATTAGCGGGCACAGGTAATTCACGTCGGTAATCATGACAACAACAAAAGTAAAAAAAATTATATACGGAACAAAAGGGGGGCAAAAAATCTCAACGTGTCCACCAATGTTCGGAAATCCGTACCCTCACAATATCCTGATCCATGCAGTCTATTTTGGTTGAGCTCTCTGGGGCCTCCCGCACATCATGGGCAGGTAGAAGGGAGAGAAGACCAAGTTTCGCTTCTAAGATAGTAAATCCGAATATATTGTAATTACGAACATAAATGCTTAGAATCTTTTAAACAAGCAAAGCTCTCCAGTGCCTCACACACATGACAAAGAGATAAAGAGGAAACACAACCTAGTCGTGCTACTACTTGTATAGAAAATCAACAGATGTTCTAATTACAGAGCGGTAAGGAAGAGACACGATCAGGTAGTGTGATAACTTCTTTAGAAAATCAATGTATATTCTAATCACAGAGAGGTATAGAAGAAAAACAACCAAGTTATGCTATTAATTCTGTAAAAAAACTCAATTTCTCTTAAATACAGAGAGTTAGAGTGGAGCAGTGTCTGAAACTCATGAGAAAAAGTTAGCGGACACCAGGGCAGACAACTCTGAAAAATTGCCTGCCCAGCCATCAAGTTGCCTGCCCCATTTTTCACAACTTGATACACAATAAGACGACAAATCTTAAAAAAAACATTGTTGCAAAGTATTAAGGATTGATAATCAGAATATATAACAGTTCAATACTTTAAAATTAAGTTGTAATAAATCTACTTATAACATTCATTGCATGTATATGACATCACTGTTTTCCATCTGCCATCAGTATGTACCTGTATTGACTCATTTTCATTCATGCAATGTTTGCGTTGCTTCGTCTGCTTCAAGCCACGTGAACTCCTCTTTTCACGATGCTTTTAATGTACGTTTACGTTTTGTTGCGTCATCAATTTTGAACCTTTCTTCTGGGGCTGAGGTTTTGGCTTGATTCCTAACCACTTATCATTTTTTCTTGTGTTCTCTGAGCGTCTACTTTGGAAAACCATATGCAAATGCACGACCCTATAACGCTCTGCAAGTTATTCGATGCAGGCTTCTGATTGGCTGCCGAGTATGCAAATTGAAAAACGAACCAAAATTCTGAAATTTCCAAATCAAACGAAGATTTTGAAATCGGAATAAACTAAACGTTTTATTTGATTTGAAAAAAAAATGCATTTTTTTATTCTTTAAAAAGTTGTCGGCCACCCAGGAGGTTTTGTAAGTTGTACGCCCGACATAAAAGATGTACGCTTCAGGCCTCCAGGCAGATGTTATTTCAGACACTGAGTGGAGACTAGACCGAATTGTCCTACATCATTAAAAAAAATCACGATTTATTCTAATATCCCAAAAGGTAGAGATTAGACACAACCAAATGGTCTCAGCACTTCTGTAGAAAATCGGAATATATTCTTATGAGGAACAAAAATGCTAGCATCGTAGCATCGTTTGATTGAATATTATAGTGTGACTAATCGGGTTTCTTTTTTCTATCAGGCCGTTATGTCATGATTACCGTTTGGAATTACCTGTGCCCACTCATTTGGCGCCAGCCGCTTCGGGCTCCGATTGGCTCCCTGTCCCTATTCAAACCCAGTCCTGTCACTCTCCGGTTGTCAGTCCGTCAGCGAACCTCTGTTGTTACAAGGCAAGTATTTTGACCCTGACTCCCGCCTGTCCCGTTTTTGCACCCGTTTTTCCACCTGTCCGTTCCTGATCTCCCTGTCTGTCTCCGGCCACGACCTGTTTATGATTCCGACCACGTCTGCTTTCCCGTCCTGGCTTACGGCCTCTTTTTGTCCAACGACTACGCCTACTCTTCCGTCCTGGCTTTCGACTCGTTTCCGACCCCAACCACGTTTTTGCTCTCCCTGTCCCGGCAACTGACCTGTTCTTCTATCCCTGACACCGTTATCGCTCGCTACGGAAGATCCACTTCCGTGTTCAGATCACAGTCCGAGTGCGAGAGCGACTTGCTTCCCGCGTCTAGTGAGCACCGGATCGCGGGCGTTGCTCTTCCTCTCTCAATCTCAATAAACTTGTGAGAAACGTTACGCAATTGGGTCTACCCTTTGTTCTTGACGTGACACGATTAAGGTGACATTATAGTCGGCTATTACCTTGCATCTCTATTTCTTCTCATCAAATTTTGCATTTTTTTTTTTTTGATTGATCTCAAATTCATTTTAGCCAGATTTGTATTCGATTAACCAAGTGTGAGAAAAGTTGAAAATGAGAATACACAAAATGTATGTTTTTATAATACAGTAATTGGCGTGTTTAAAAATATTTGTTCTAAGGACGGCTCGTGGCGGTGTCCGTCCCCGTGATCGAGGCCCGTGACGACTGGCGTGAATAATTGCCGCGTTGAAACGGGCCCACCGCTGCTAAATAAACCGGCCATCTTTTTGTTTTCCTTGTGTGGTCGCGGAGGGGCGGGTGGGGCGTTTCTCGAGAGGACTTTTGTTTGCTAATTCATTAGCGTCCGCCGACTTCGCGGGGGCGCAAGTGGCTGTGGAAATTCCAATTTATTGAAACGTCTTTCAGCCGTGTGTTTCTTGGAGCCGCTCTGCTTTTGTGGCTGCGGCGGGGGTCGCCGGGGGGGTTAATGTGTGCAGTTTGTGGCAAAGTCAACCACCGTCGGGTTTACAGCGAACACCTTGTCGCTTGTGCGGCTACAAAACGCAACCGCCGATATGTTTTATTGAGTCAACTGGAGGGGGCTCTCTTTTTCAAAACACCAATATTCATTTTTGACTGACGAAAATCGAGGTTATAATATTTTGGCACAGGGTGGCAGATGAGTCACGAGTGTCATATAGCCAGTTGAATTTATTGTTTTGTTTAAAAATTAACAAATATCGTAATTGTCATGTGAATCACCTGTGCCCACTCATTTTGGTGCCAACTGCCTCGGACTCTGATTGGCTGACTGTCACTATTTAAACCCACTCCTGTCTGTCACCTGTTGTCGGTCCGTCTGCAAACCTCAGTTCACTCTAGGCAAGCTTTTCGACCCTGACTCACTCCTGTTTTTGCTCCCGTCTGTTTCCTGTCTTCAACCCGTTTTTTTAATCTTGACTACGTCTACTCTCTTCCCCTGGCTTTCGAATCATTGCCGATCTCAACCACGTTTTTGCTCTCCTGACCTGTTTTTTCCGCTCCCGACACCGCCATCGCTCGCCACGGAAGTGCCACTTCCACGTCCAGAGCGACCTGCTCCCCGCGACCAGCAATCATCAGATTGTGTGTGCAATCCTTTCCCATCTTCCCAATAAAACTGAGAGAAACGTACGCAAGTGGGTATCTGTTCTGGTCCTGACAGTAATAGGCCAGAATGAGTGTTAAAAATCGAGGTTTTGATTAGAGGTTGAGTATTGGGCAGGCTGATTATCAGCACCGGATTTGGGAATTTGAAGAATTTCAGTATTTGCTTTTTTTATTTATTCGACGGGCCAATTATTAAATCTCAGATGTAGCCAAAACTGTCTCTCTATTGGAAATAGTTTGTATGGCATTGTACTATGAAGCTCAAAAGGACAGGTGCGTGCTACACCTAAACAAGTCAGTATGAAATCTGTATTAGTGCAAGGATTATGTATTTATTGTGGACATTTATTATGGGCCTCGTAAAGAATTAATGTTGCGTTTCCCAGTGGTAAATTGTCATAGGAAGAACCTCTTGCAACTGATAATGTAAGCAAAAATGTAAGCCTTTTACCCAACTTTCACGGTTGCCATGGCGCCCAATTGGCCCCGCCCGTGTGGCGCCAGCTGAGGCTCGTTGACAGATTGACTTTCCGTCTGTTTAAGCTCAGTGCTCTCACTCTTCCTTTGTCAGTCCGTCAACGAACCTCTGCCCCTGTGGGTTCTGATTCCTGTTGGTATTTTGTCCTGTTTCATATCGGTTTCCAGTTTTGTTCCGATGTATTTTTGTCCTGTTCATTATTCTCGCCAGTTTTCGTTCCCGTGTAGTTTGTCCTGTTTAATTTCGATATCCTATTTCAATATCAATCCTGTCTGTCTCTCCCTGTCCGGTATCGACCCCATCTGACTAATATCTGCTCGGGCAATTGGTATCGATCTCGTTGGTCTTTGGCTTCCTGTCTTTCCACGCCAGATTGCTGCCTAACGTGCATGACTCGCCACCTCCCATAAAATAAAAGGCTTGTGCGCGTACGTCACGCGTTTGGGTCCTGATACTGTTCCGGTTATTGACACTAACACCATATGGGGTGAGATTTGTTTCAAAAATATTTACACACGTGTTGTTCGGATCCATACATGTAATAGTGATTTACTCAAGACCCATAAATCATATGTCTATGTTTGTGGATCACAAAATACATAATTCACACCGGATTTATCCTTTTAATGGCTCTGGAAAGATTGGAGGTTTGAATATTTTAGTTCTTAAACAGTGCTAGAGTTTGGCCATGAAAATGGTGTACGAACCCTGCATAAAGTAAGGAAATATTCAATACTCATTTGAGTCACCGAAACGTCTTCAGGAATCAACATAAGCGCGCCCAAACCGGCAGCGGCAGCGCTAGCAGCCATGTTTTTATTGACAACAGGCATCATTGTGGGGTCGCGCTACTAATGTCTCCAAGGTGCGGGCCGCCGTCTCAAACGGGCCATTCGCTCCAAAAACAATATTGTCGGGATTACGCCTTCATCTACACCTTCGACATCCATCGGACAATTATGCTCTATTACCGAGGAATGACTTACACGGAAGAAAATACATGGCGGTACCGAGACGAGCCGGCACTGGCGGCGTTGTGACACAGGGCACTCTAGTAAAAGAAAAGCTATAAAGGTAGTTTCTGAACAAAGTCGAACTTGGAAAATGTTGAAAATCCATCCCATTGAAAAGGAATTGAACAAATGTGACATCCATTATCACAAGCTAGGAATGGAGACAGGACCCAATAGCATTTGTTTTACTCAGTTTTTATTAAGAAAGGGAGCAGTGCTTGCATCCACGATCTGATGATCGTCGGTCACGGGTAGCAGATGGCAGGAACGCGGCACTTCCGTGTCGAGCGAGGGTAGTTGTTGACAGCGAGAAAACAGGTCGATGGCCAGGAGGGGGGAGCAAAACAGAAACGGGTCCAGAAAAGAGGTCGGCAACCGGTATCAGGCAGGAAACAGGGTAAAACAGGTCGATGGCCGGGACGGAGGAACAAAAGCAGATATGGGTCCAGAAAAACGTCGGCAACAGGTATCAGGCAGGAAAACAGGGCAGGATAATGTTGGAGAGTACAAAAGCTTGCCTAGCTGAGAGCATAGGTTCGCAGACGGTCTGACGGCTTCCTTTCCGAAGTTTAAAAAAGGGTTCAGCAGCCGCAGGTGCCCCGAATCAGTAATCATGACATTCATACTTGTTTTGTACTAAGTATTTCAAGCTCTTAGCAGCTCCCGACTTTGACACAGCGTTAAATTCCCGACGGGGCAATGTGAAAAACATCCCAGATTCAAAGACTGATCCTTCTCAAACACAGAAACGATGACTGAATTGATCCATTATTCTTGTGGAAGCATGTCAGACGCATTAAGGTGAGTTTTCGACATCTGGTTTGATCGTTCGAGCCTACTGAGGAATGCTCGGCCTCCTTAAATTATATTCATTTATTTTTTTCCCAAACCAGAGGTGCAGGCGATACGCCAAATCCAGTTAGAGCATAAGAAACATTTTGAAGGACATAAAGCGAACCATAACTAGGTAAGTGCATTTGAAATCACATCCATCAAAAATGGCAATTTTTGGAGTATTACTGATACTTTGTAAGTTTCGAAAGGTATGCAATCTAACCATTTCACGGGAGGTATCGGCACTAGTAATGGCCAAAATTTTAATGCAGTATTTAGTAGAACGAGAGCAGTCGTGAGCAAATTTTCATCGTAGGTTCACATCCACTGTGAGAGAGATAAACTAAAAAGAACAATCCAGAAAACACGATGCTTGATTTATAACGATTTATTTTTTTGATACAGCTGCAAATAAGTGTTTGAACACCTGTGTATCATCTAGAATTATGACCCTAAATAGACCTGTTAGTCCGCCTATTAGAAGTCCACATGCACTCCATGTATCATCCTGAATCAGATGAACTAGTTTGAGGTCCTTAGCTGCATAAAGACACCTGTCCACCCCATACGATCGATGAGACTTGAACTTGTAACATGGCGAAGACCAAAGAGCTGTCCAAAAACACCAGAGACAAAATTGTACACCTCTGCAAGGCTGGAAAGGGCTACGCTACGCAGCAATTGCCAGTTAGCTAAGTGAAAACCGTCCACTCAATCTCAATCGGAGTGGAGCCCCATGCAAGATATCACCTCGTGGAGTCTCAATGATTCTAAGAAAGGTGAGGAATCAGCCCGGAACTACACAACAGGTGTTGGTCAATGACCGAAAAAGAGCTGGGACCACCGTTTCCAAGGTTACTGTAGGTAATACACATAGACGTCATGGCAAGAAAGGATGTATCAGCACTAGTAATGGCCCAAATTTTAGTAGAACGAGAGAAGTTGTGAGCAAACTGTGAACTTCTAAAATGCATCCTCTGAGCCGGAGTTGAACCAGTGACCTAAAGATATCAGTATCAGTCACTACAGTCCTCCGCTCTGCCAACTGAGCTATCAAAGCATATGCAATTTAACCATTTCCCTGGGAGGTATCCGCACTAGTAATGGCAAAAAATTAAACGCAGTATTTAGTAGTAGAGCAGTCGAGAGCAAACTATGGACTTTTAAAATGCATCCTTCGAGACAGAGATGAACCAGCGACCTGAGGATCTCAGCATCAGCGACTACAGTCCTCCGCTCTGCCAACTGAGCTATCGAACGGTATGCTATGCAATTATTACACTGGGAGGTATTCGAACTAGTAATAGCCAAACATGAAATGCAGTAATTCGAACGAGAGCAGTCGAGAGCAAACTGTGGACTTGTAAAATGCATCCTTCTAGCTGGAGTTGAACCAGGAACCTACGGATCTCAGCATCAGCCAGTCCAGGCCTCCGCTCTGCCAACTGAGCTATTGAAGGGTATGCACAGGTTTGGGTAGGGTTACTTTAACTTGATTACTTTCAATTACTTTTGGATTACTCCAATACCAAATATGCTAATAAAAGACAAAAGAAACTAAATATGAATAAAATTACTAAATTTTGTGCAGTCTTGGAGAGTAACGGAATACATGGAACGGCAAAAATGATGTTGGCAAGCTGATTGGATTTATTTTCATTTTGTTTCTGTCACATTTTATGTTAGTTTTGCCAGAGATCAAAGAGATCAAAGCCAGGAGAGAAAGCTTACCACATGTTGTGAGTCATACTTTTATTCATATTTAGTTTCTTTTGTCTTTTATTAGCATATTTGGTATTGGAATAATCCAAAAGTAATTAAAAGTAATCAAGTTAAAGTAACCCTACCCAACCCTGGATATGCAATTAAACAATTTCACTGGGAGGTATCGGCACTAGTAATAGCCAAAAATTAAATGCAGTATTCAGTAGAACGAGAGCAGTTGTGAGCAAACTATGGACTTCTAAAATGCATCCTTCCAGGCAGAGTTGAACCAGCGATTACAGTCCTCCGCTCTGCCAACTGAGCTATCAAAGGGTATACTATACAATCATTAAACTGGGAGGTATCGGCACTAGTAATGGCCAAAAATTGAATGCAGGGTTCAGTAGAATGAGAGCGATCGTGAGCTAACTATGGACTTCTAAAATGCATCCTTGGACCTGGAGTTGATCCAGCGACCTAACGATGACAGCATCAGCCACTACAGTCTTCCGCTCTGCCAACTGAGCTATCGAAGGGTATACTAGTCAATTATTTTACTGGGAGGTATCCACACTAGTAATAGCCAAAAATTAAATGCGAGGTTCAGTAAAACGAGAGCAGTTGTGAGCAAATTATGGACTTCTAAAATGCATACTTCGAGCTGGAGTTGAAGCAGCGACCTAAGGATCTCAGCATTAGCCACTACAGTTCTCCTTTCTGCCAACTGAGCTATTGAAGGGTATAGTATTCAATCATTTTACTGGCAGGTATCGGCACCAGTAATAGCCAAAAGTTAAATTCAGGGTTCAGTAGAACAAGAGCAGTCGTGAGCTAACTACGGACTTCCAAAATGCATCCTTGGAGCCGGAGTTGAACCAGTGACCCTAAGGATCTCAGCATCAGCCACTACAGTCCTCCGCTCGGCCAACTGAAATACCGAAGGATACAATTTCACCATTTCACTGGGAGGTATCGGCACTAGTAATAGCCAAAAATTAAATGCCGTATTTAGAACGAGAGCAGTCGCGAGCAAACTATGGACTTATAAAATGCATTGTTGGGGCGGAAGTTGAACCAGCAACCTGAGGATCTCAGGATCAGTAACTACAGTCCACCAGCACACGTCAAGGGCAGTCTTAAGTTTGCATATGACCATTTAGATAATACAGCGGAGTCATGGGAGAAAGTCTTGTGGTCAGATGAGACCAAAATAGAACTTTCGGTCATAATTCCACTAAGCGTGTTTGGAGAAAGAAGAATGAAGAGTACAATCCAACAATCCGAAGAACACCATCCCTACTCTGAAGCATGGGGGTGGTAGCATCATGCTTTTGGGGTGTTTTTCTGAAACATTGGACAGGACGAGTGAACTGCATTAAAGAGAGGATGATTGGGGCCGTGTATTGTGAGATTTTGGGGAACAACCTCCTTCCCTCAGTCCGAGCATTGAAGATGGGTCGTGGCTGGGTCACACGACAACGACCCGAAGCACTCAGGCAGGAAAACCAAAGAGTGGCTCCGTAAGAAGCATATCAAGGTTCTTGCATGGCCTAGCCAGCCTCCAGACCTGAACCCAAACGAAAATCTTTGGAGTGAGCTCATCCTTCGTGTTACTCAGCGACACCCCAGAAACCTGACTGATCTAGAGAAGATCTGTGTGAAGATCCCTCCTTTCAGTGTGTGCAAATATGGTGAAAGACTACAGGAAACGTCTGACCTCTGTAATAGGAAACAAAGGCTACTGTATCAAATATTAACATTCAGAAAGAGAGATACAGACATAACAGAGAGAGATATAGATGGATAGATAAATAGATTATTTATTTTTTTATTGATTTATATTATTTTTCTTTTTGTTTTCATTGACAAAGCAAAGCAACAACTTCAATCCTAATACACAGCGTTTGTTTTTATTTTAAAGGGGAATGAAAAATATGGATTCAATGAATCAAGCTGTTATTTAATGTACCACAGAAAAGCCAAAACAATTTATTTATCCATGTTTGTGTTTGGAAAAAGGCCCATCTCAGTGTTTTCCTTTACGGGAATGGCACCGCCACATCTCTTGGCTGTCCTTCAGACGCGGAAAAGTTATGAACATAAACACGCAGCCGGCACAGGTGAACGGGAGGCACCGACCCCCTTCTTGTCCAATGGAAACCCAAACAGCTTTTTCAGAATGAAAAGGCTCGTTGCTAAATATAGGCCGACCCAGCGGGAGTCGACGGCAACCGGTGCCATTTTCAACAAGGACGAGCCCCCGGGTCGGTCGGCCGGCCGAGCGGCGGCCGACGGCGTACGCTGGTGGTCCGCCCGTCGTTTCTGCACCGGCTCCTGTGTCAACACGGCCAGCTTGCGGCGAAAGGCGCCACTGTGCGATCGGACACTGGCGCGCTGTGTTGTCTCCGATGGCCCGCCGGGTCCACCGGTCCGGTCCAATAACCCCCCTGAGCCCCTGCTGCCAGGTCTTGGCCTAGTTCTGGTGGCAGGCCTCGGTGTGTTATAAAACTTCTGGGAACCTTTGCTGTGGGCAATGTTGGACTTCAGGCCTATGTTACTTTAGGAAGACCTCAGGGAGTAGCCAGGGATTTCCTAGGGGAGCTTCGGCTAGTTTAAGTGCCCAACCATTTCAGAGGTGTCTACCCAATCTGACAGACTTCGGTGTCCGATGTTATAACCCTGCCTGGAACTTATACTGTCAGCCATATTAGACCTAAGGCCTGTGTAACTTTAGTGAGTCACCAGAGAGTCCCTAGGGAGGCTTCAAGGAGTTTAAGTGCCTATTCTATCTGACAGACTTTGGTCTCTGATGATATAACCACTGCTATGACTCAGGGAGTCCTCAGGGACTTCCCCAGGAGTCGCAAGGCAGGGGTCTCCAACGTGGTTCACGAGGGCGCCAGGGTGCCCCCTCATAACAGCTGAGGTGCCCGCGCACCTGTTCAGAAAATAGTTCACCAATGCTGGGTCATTGAGATTTTCTTGTAAAATGTTTTTCTAGTGGTTGATTGAGTATTTCTGATTGTATGTTGCATGTTTTTATACAGTTCTCTGAGTTGCCTTTTGCAAAATTTTGAGAAATACTTTAAAAAAAAAAAAAAAAATACAGAGACCCATTGCTATTTCGCACTTCAGTTTTCGCTGGTTCACACCTTTGTGGAGGGAAAAAAGCGTTTTGCACAGCAAAATCTGAGCTGTTTGGCCGGAACCCCTTGACCTGAAATCTCCGATGCCGATTGGCCAATTCATTTTAAAACAGCTTTCATACTGTATTTTAACAGGACATATTCTCTGAATTCGGGCAGCACGGCGGCGCAGTGGTTAGCGCATGTGCGGCACAGTTCGTGTCTTGGGAACCTCCTGCGTGGGTTAAAATCCAGCTCCAGACTTCCTGTGCGGAGTTTGTATGTTCTCCCCGTGCTTGTGTGGGTTTCCTCCGGGCACTCCGGTTTCCTCCCACATTCCAAAAACATGCATTTCAGGTGAATTGGCCGGTCCAAATTATCCCTAGGCGTGAATGAGCGAGTGAGTTGTCTGTCCCTGTGTGCCCTGCGATTGGCTGGCAACCAGTTCAGGGTGTCCCCTGCCCACTGCCCGATGATGGCTGGGATGGGTTCCAGCACCCCCGCAACCCAACTGAAGATAAGCGGTGTAGCTAATGAAATGAGATGAGATGAGTCATTCTCTGAATTCTCCTGCATCATGTCGCCTAAACGATGCAACCCTCTCTCTTTGAGTCGGTAGGTTGGCAAGACTACTCTACTAAAGCCCGTCCCCCAAAAAAGGTGCAACAATACAATACGGATTTCTACTTGTTGCAGGCGGTTCTGGTCCCCGATTACTGCGCAAACCGAAGGATCTGTACAGCTTTCTTTTAGACAAACTCAGCGTCTTTTCAACGTATTTCAAGCTATTTAGAGGGGGGATCAAGAGGTCACAGGTTTGATTCCCACCTTTTCCATGAGACATTTTTGTGATTAAGGGCTATATAAATAAATGTGACTTGACTTGACTTGTGATATGTTGAAGCGTCCCTGGGCAAGGCACTGAATCTCTAATCCCCCCGATAGCAAGTAGTTGCCTTGCATGGCTGACGCTGCTATTGGTCAGTGTGCAAAAAGGAGTAAAGTGTGAAGCACACTGTAAAACGCTTTGGAAGGTCTTCATTGACTTGAAAACCGCTACATAAATGTAGACCTGTCACAAACCAGAAACGGAGACAGGACCCAATAGCGTTCGTTTTACTCAGGTTTTATTAAGAAAGAGAGCAGTGCTTGCATCCACGATCCGATGATCATCGGTCACGGGTAGCAGCTGGCAGGAACGCGGAAGTGGCACTTCACTGTGTCGAGCGAGGGTAGTCATTGACAGTGAGAAAACAGGTCATTGGCCAAGGCAGGGGAGCAAAACAGAAACGGGTCCAGAAAAGAGGTCGGCAACAGGTATCAGGCAGGAAAACAGGCAAGATAATGTCGGAGAGTACAAAAGCTTGCCTAGCTGAGAGCATAGGTTCGCAGACAGTCTGACGGTTTCTTTTCGGAAGACGGGAGTTTAAAACAAGTCCAACAGCCAATCAGGTCCTGTGGCTGTTGGCGCCAACGGGGCAGCTGCATGACAAGACCATTTCAAGCTGTTTTTGCTGGTTTGTTGAACAAACACAGAGGTGCATGATATTATCTCCTTGTGTACTATAATTCTCTGGTCTCTTAAATCCCAAAAAAGGGGGGGATGTTTCTTGCGTACCTTGCATGTTTATATACAGCTTTTTGAGTTGAATTTTATAAAAATGTGTTTTTTTTCCAGTAAATACAGAGTTCTTTCGAAAGTAACTTTGGCATCTTTTAAATGAATTTTCAACGCCTTTTAACCAGTTTTTGCTGGTTTGCTGTATAAACACGGATGTGCTGATGCATGACATTATCTCTTTGTTCATTGTAATTCTCTGCTCTCTGGACTCCTCAAAATGGGTGGGAATTTTCTTACTGTACGCGGCTTTGTCATGATTACTGATGCGGGGCACCTGAGTCTGCCCCGTTGGCGCCAACAGCCGCAGACGCTGATTGGCTGCTTTTTTAAACCCCCGCCTTTCTGACAACACTCATCGAAACGTTTGCGAACCTACGCCACTTTTGTGACTCCTGACTCTATCCTGCCCTGTCCTCCGTCTGATTCCCGTTGCCGACCTTTTTCTGAACCCGTTTATGTTTTTGCTCCTCCGACCCAGCCATCGACCTGTTTTTTTCTCCCTGTCAACAACTACCTTCACTCAACATGGATGTGCCACTTTCGCGTTCCAGCTATCTGCTACCCGTGACCGAAGATCATCGGATCGTGGAGGCAAGTCCTTTTCTCCTTATAAATAAAAGTAAATAAAATAAAATGAACGCAATTGGGTCCCGTCTCCGTTCCTGGTTTGTGACAGGCTTATTGTTATACAGCACTTGGAGTTGCATCCCTGGTGCCGGAAAAATACATTTGAATTCGATTTAAACTTTGGCAGCCTCCCCAATTTTTGATTTCAAAACTTTCGTGACTTTCGCCTAGGTTCCCGTTTTGTTTAAGACAACGTCAAGAGCAATTATTCCGTTTTTGCGCTATTTCTTTCCCCACAGACGCCGTTCCCACCTCTTTGGCGGCGGTCGTGTTACACGTTGCTGTCTTCACGGCGTTTACACGGCACGACAAGGCGTGACTACACCGCAATATTCCCGGCCGCTTTAAAGGAGCGCTTTATAACCTGTGGAAATGATTCATCAGGCGCAAGAACCTATGCATTTATCACGTCGGGCGGCCAAAAATATCAAACCGGGCCAGGAAATCACTGAAGGCTGGATGTTTTATCAACCAGCCAAGCTTTTTGGGGGATAATATACCATAAATCATCAGGATCAGGTCCAATAAAATTCCAGATTCATCAAGACTGAGGAAAAGTGACAGAGGAGAAGGGCGGCCGGTTGGACAAACGGCTGCTTCCCCCTCGTCCACTGAGCTCAACTGTTTGCTGCTAGCCCTCCGAGACCACGACCTGCGCCAGGTCGCTTGGCATGCCTTCGATAATGTCGCTTGCTCGGCATCGTACATGCTAATGAAATGCTGCTATGCTGAAAAACAGGTTTTAGTCAACCAGGGCAATATATATCCAATATATAAATTGTATTTCCAATTGAATTTTAAAACGAGAACGTGTACAGACGCTGCCCTACTTACGGACGAACGTTTGTGAGTTGAATTTGTTTGTAAGTTGCCTCAGTTCTATATTTTTGTCAGGACCAGAACCGAGACAGGACCCACTTGCGTGCGTTTCTCTTGGTTTTATTGGGAAAAAGGGAAAGGATCGTACACACGATCCAGAGATCGCTGGTCGCGGGGAGCAAGTTGCTCAGACGCGGAAGTGGCATTTCCGTGGCGAGCGATGGCGCTGTCGGGAGCGGAAAAAACAGGTCAGTAGCCGGGACAGGGGAGCAAAAATCGTGGTCGAGATCAGAAAATGGGTCGAAGCCGGGAAAAAGACGGGAGCCAGAACAGGAGAGAGTCAGGGTCGGAAGACTTGCATAGCGTAGCTGAGGTTCGCAGACGGACTGACAACCGGTGACAGAAAGACGGGCGTTTAAAAAGTGAAAGGGAGCCAATCAGCGTCCGAGGCAGTTGGCGCCAAAGGAGCGGGCACAGGTGCCTCGCATCAGTAATCATGACAATTTTGTTTGTTTAAGGTTTATACAAGCCTGTTTAAGGAAGAGAAGCATCACATCCCTGAAATACATAACTTGATGAGTAATGCTGGCATGAGCTGCTGTTGAAGGCCAGTGGCACTGAAGTAAGAAGCAGGAGCGCCCAACAACAATAACGGCTAGCAGCGGGACCTAGCGTGCAGCGAAGTGGCTAACATGAGTGTCTATAGATTGAAACTGTGGGAAAAATTGTGGCAAGGTCCTTAACAATGGAACTCATCTGTGGAAGGTGAGTGACACTGAGGGACAAAGCAGGGGAGGCTAACAATAACGACGACTGATAGCCTGCAGCCAAGTGGCTAACATAGATAGATAGATAGATAAATAGAGAGAGAGAGAGAGAGAGAGAGAGAGATAGATTGATACTTTATTCATCCCCGTAGGGAAATTCACACTTCCAGCAGTAGTGTTGATTATTAACAGATTAACAGGATGGCCTCGTGGTGCTGTGTTGTAGTTTAGCAACAGCGGAGTGGATGACGTCACACGCTAGGCCAAAAGTATCTATCTATCTAAAAAGCCTCAAAATGGAGTTAAAGATTTCCGATGAAGGTGGAAAAGACAAAAACGGCAGCTAAAAACGTAGGTGATCCCAAAAATCCGATTCAAACGCACGACGGAAATGCTTTCGAACAAGCCCCGTCCATAAAAGTTTATTTCTGTTTTTCATCAGGAGCTCCTCAACCCCCCTCCCGTCGGTGCCCACATCTGTTCCTCGCCCGAGCGCTCGGGGGTCCGACTATCTGCCGGAAAAATCGAGCCGCTAATGACGTGGCGACGACTCCGCCCCCTCCCTTCACCCGCCTCCTCTTCCTGCCGCAAACTGGAGCCAGGACACGCGTCTTACATGTTTTCGTTCGCAGTCATGGATGCCGCCGCCGCCGCGCTCAAACAATCCTTCTTTTCATGCCGGCGGGCGGTAGGGAGGGCACGCGCGTCTGCTCGGGTGGGTGGCGGGAACACGGGATTGGGAACGGGAGAGAATTCGGGTTCTTTTTTTCCCAAGGTGAGGCCCTCACGGGAGATGACTGCTCGCTGCCATTAGTTTAAGTGCCGGAGTGTCAGCTAACCCGACACTGGCACCGGGCGTACTTAATGCCAGATGAGGGGAAGGGGATTGAGGAGGGGGTGTCCTTGAAGTCTTAACAAGCACCACGCTGCAGAAACAAACCTTTATTCGCTGAAAAGGCACGCTTCCCACAAAGTCTATGTGAAATCCCACGTTAGAGTAATGTCCTTTTCACTCGATATTTAGGTTGTTTTTTGGTTGCTCTTCAGTAGTTCCTTTCTTTTATTTTCCGTTTTTTCGTTTTTTTCTTGTTTTTTGTCATTTATGGTAGAATTTTGAACCTTTATTAGTTTTTTTATTGGGTTATTGATTTGGCGGGGTATTATTTTTGTGGGCCATTTTTCCAGGTTGTGGGCAGCACGGCGGAGCAGTGGTTTGCGGTGTGCGGCACAGTTCAGAGGTCATGAGATCGAACCTTCCTGTGTGGAGTTTGCATGTTCTCCCCGTAGGTTGCGTGGGTTTCCTCCGGGCTTTTCGGTTTCCTCCCACATTCTAAAAACATGACATGTTGATTGGCCTAACCAAATTGTCTCTAGGTGTGAATGAGTGAGTGAGGTGTCTGTCTCTGTGTGCCCTGCGACTGGCTGGAGACCGGTTCAGGGTGTCCCCTGCCCAATTCCTGAAGATAGCTGGGATGGGCTCCAACACCCCCGCAACCCTACTGAGGATAAGCGGTGCAGAGAATGGATGGATGGATTGTTCCGAGTTGTAATTTTTTTGATGGTTTGTAGTTTTGAATTGTGATCATTTTGCATTCGTTTTTTCGGGTTCGTTTTTTATTAGGTCTTTGTTTTGGTCGTTTTTGAGTGTGTGTTTTAGTAGTTTTGGGTCATTTTTAGTCCTATTTGGTATTTTTTTCTTAAGGGTGGGAGGGTCCGGTTGTTCCTTTGTTTTTTTCTTTTTGTTGTTTTTTTTCTGATTGTTTTTCAGTCATTTTTCATCTTTTGGTTGATTTTTGGTCAATCTTTTGGCCCTTGAATGGTCGTTTTGGCTGTTGCTAACCTGACACTGGCACCGCCATACCTCATGCCAGATGAGGGGAAGGGGATTGAAGAGAGGGTGTCCTTGAAGTCTTAACAAGCAAGACGGTGCAGAAACAAACGTTTATTCACAGAAAAGGAATTTAGCACAGTTACCTTCTTGAGCTTCCATCCTAAAAAGACGTACTGTGTTAAATATGGTGAAATGACATGTCGGAGTTATATATTAATATAAATCCATTGCTGGCAAAAATATTGCCAGCATTTATTTTAGTTGAAAACTACTGCACAAATGTAGTGAGCCCGCCCTAGCTGTATATCATGAACTGACAACATCCGGTCAGTAGGCGTGGTTTATTGAAAAGTCGCACATGCGCAGGGAATAGATGGAGTCGCGCATACATATTACATTATATACAATAGATAAACATTAAAAACGTATTAAAAACAATGAAATTAGACTGAAAACGTAGATTGAGAAAAATGTGACTGTGTGTGTGTGTGTGTGATGATTACTTGCATATTGAAAATGGAAAAACAGGTTAATTTCATAGCATAGGAGTCTGAGAAATACACAACTAAAAGTAGCCTACTTTACATGACATCTCAACCCTTTAGTGTTATCTGTGGTGTTCAACAGGGTTCAGTTCTTGCCCCCCTTCTTTTCAGCATTTACATGCTTCCATGAGGTGATATTTCTGCAAGTATAATATCAGTTTTCATTGCTACGCAAATGACACTCAATACAATCTTCTGATGGAGGAATCGGCCACACTAAACTGAGGAAATTTGGAGGCCTGCCTCACTGAGATAAAAGAATCAATGTCACTCAACTTCTTGCTGAAAAGACCGAAATGTTGGTTATTGGTCCATTTAAATGCCGTTACTTGTTCTCAAAAACGGCTCTGAATATTGACAAATGTAATATCACCCAGAGTGACTCAGTCAAAATTTAGGTGTCATATTTGACCCCGATCTGTCCTTACAAACACAAGTTAAGAATATTACTAGAAAGGCTTTTTTCCATCTTTGCAACATTACTAAAATTCGCTCTATGCTGTCTCAGTCGGATGCAGAGATTATAATTCACGTGTTTGTTACCTCCCGTCTCGATTACTGTAATGCACCACTCTCCGGTCTCCCGGGGTGGTACTAAATGCTGCAGCGAGGCTTTTGACTAAGACAAGAAAGTTGAAGTCATGTTTATATATGACGCCCCTAATCAGAGGGAGTCTCCAGTTTTCAGATTTTGGGTGGGTTTTGGTAGTTGTTTTTGAGTGCTTTTTGGCCGTTTTCAAGTGCTTTTATGGTCTTTTTTGGTCGTTTATTGATCACTGTTTTTTGTTGTTTTTTTTGGTCATTTTTGGAACCTTTATTGTTCATAAAGTGGTTTTTGAGTCATTTTTTCGTGTCAAATTTTTTGGGGGTCTTTTTGGGTCATTGTTTGAGCTATCAATTTTCAGTCGGTTTTTTTGGTTCTTCTTTTTGAATTTTCTGTCATTTTTTGAAAGGGACGTTTTTTCAATAAGTTTTCTAGGTCATTTTTTGTTGTTTTTCGGTCATTTTTGGATCGTTTATTGTTCATCAAGGGGTTTTTGAGTCCATTTTTCTTTTTACGGGTCATTTTTCATTTTTTGGTGGTCTCTTTGGGTCATTTTTCGCCTATCCATTTTCAGTCTTTTTTTTTTAAATTTTCTGTCGTTTTTTGAAAGGGTGTTTTTTTCAATAATTTTTCTTTGTCGTTGTTTCATCATTTATGGGTCATTTTTTGATCAATTTTCCGAGTTTTGGGGTCATACTTCGGTCGTTTTGGGGGGGTTTTGGGTTGTAATTTGGTTGACTTTTGGTCGTTTTTTTAATAAGGTTTTTGCTAGTATTTTGGGTCTTTTTGGTCTTCTCTTGGTCAGTTTTTGTCGTCGTTTTTTGGTTGTTTCTCAATCAATTCGTCACGGTTGCCATGGCGCCCAATTGGCCCCGCCCGTGTGGCGGCAGCTGCAGCTCATTAACAGATTGACTTTCCGTCTTTTTAAGCTCAGTGCGCTCTTTCTTACTGGTTCAGCCCGTCAACGAACTTCTGCCCCGCAAGACGTGGGTTTAGACTCGGTCCTGTCCCTGTTGGTATTTCCTGTACTGTATTGTTCCCGTTTATTGTATCTTGTTCAATATTGTTTTTCAGTTTAGTTTCCTTCTATTTTTGTCCTGTTTATTATTTTCTCCAGTTTTCGCATCTAGTTTGTCCTGTTTATTTTCGATATCCTGATTCATTATCTATCCTGTCAGTCCCTGTCAGGGAGGACCAGAACAGAGCAGAAGACCCCAGAGCGTTCGTTACAAGTCTTTTATTTGGGGAAGCGTACAGGGTTAGCGGGAGACGCGATGACTGTCGAACGTCAGCAGCAACGCCGTGAAGGCAACTTCGGGACACGTAGCCAATCGTAGCGTGGGACGGAGGCAGGTCGAGTTTACCAGGACTGGAGAGAAGATCGTAGCGTGGAACGGAAGCAGGTCGGATCGGAGGCATGCAGAATCAGGTAAACAAGAAGGCACAGGTAATCGGGAGAGTCTTACGGGGTACAGAAGTAATCCTCCGACAAAGAGTTCTCCGCGTAACGCGTTTAAAAAGGGAGCATTAACCAATCAGGAAGCACATTCCAGCGCGCCACATGATTACCCCAGGTGGCTCCACTTGGGTAATCATGACAGAACCCCCCCCTCAAGGAACGGCTCCAGAAGTTCCCCAGAAAAAAAATAATAAACCCACGGCACGTCACAGGGTAACACAGGAAAATCAGGAGAGTCAACTCAGAAGACTCGGACTCAGGGCGGGCATGTTCAGAAGACTCGTACTCAGGGCGGGCAGGTTCAGAAGAGTCGGACTCAGGGCGGCAGGTTCAGAAGAGTCGGACTCAGGGCGGGCAGGTTCAGAAGAGTCGGACTCAGGGCGGGCAGGTTCAGAAGAGTCGGACTCAGGGCGGGCAGATTCAGAAGAGTCGGACTCAGGGCGGGCAGATTCAGAAGAGTCGGACTCAGGGCGGGCAGGCAGCGGAGTCGAAGTCGAACGGGCAGGCATGGGAGTCGAAGTCGAACAGGCAGGCATGGGAGTCGAACAGGCAGGCATGGGAGTCGAACAGGCAGGCATGGGAGTCATTGCGCAGTCATACGGCCGGAGGTGCCTTAGCCAATTTTGCCACGTCGGAAAGGACTTGCCGAACTGCACATTCTGAAGGAGAATTGCGCTGCCGATTCAGGCTTTCATAGTGGTCAGGGGGCAAATGTACGAACGCGGGGTCCATTCTGGTCGGAGGATTCTGTCAGGGAGGACCAGAACAGAGCAGAAGACCCCAGAGCGTTCGTTACAAGTCTTTTATTTGGGGAAGCGTACAGGGTTAGCGGGAGACGCGATGACCGTCGAACGTCAGCAGCAACGCCGTGAAGGCAACTTCGGGACACGTAGCCAATCGTAGCGTGGGACGGAGGCAGGTCGAGTTTACCAGGACTGGAGAGAAGATCGTAGCGTGGAACGGAAGCAGGTCGGATCGGAGGCATGCAGAATCAGGTAAACAAGAAGGCACAGGTAATCGGGAGAGTCTTACGGGGTACAGAAGTAATCCTCCGACAAAGAGTTCTCCGCGTAACGCGTTTAAAAAGGGAGCATTAACCAATCAGGAAGCACATTCCAGCGCGCCACATGATTACCCCAGGTGGCTCCACTTGGGTAATCATGACAGAACCCCCCCCTCAAGGAACGGCTCCAGAAGTTCCCCAGAAAAAAAATAATAAACCCACGGCACGTCACAGGGTAACACAGGAAAATCAGGAGAGTCAACTCAGAAGACTCGGACTCAGGGCGGGCATGTTCAGAAGACTCGTACTCAGGGCGGGCAGGTTCAGAAGAGTCGGACTCAGGGCGGCAGGTTCAGAAGAGTCGGACTCAGGGCGGGCAGGTTCAGAAGAGTCGGACTCAGGGCGGGCAGGTTCAGAAGAGTCGGACTCAGGGCGGGCAGATTCAGAAGAGTCGGACTCAGGGCGGGCAGATTCAGAAGAGTCGGACTCAGGGCGGGCAGGCAGCGGAGTCGAAGTCGAACGGGCAGGCATGGGAGTCGAAGTCGAACAGGCAGGCATGGGAGTCGAACAGGCAGGCATGGGAGTCGAACAGGCAGGCATGGGAGTCATTGCGCAGTCATACGGCCGGAGGTGCCTTAGCCAATTTTGCCACGTCGGAAAGGACTTGCCGAACTGCACATTCTGAAGGAGAATTGCGCTGCCGATTCAGGCTTTCATAGTGGTCAGGGGGCAAATGTACGAACGCGGGGTCCATTCTGGTCGGAGGATTCTGTCAGGGAGGACCAGAACAGAGCAGAAGACCCCAGAGCGTTCGTTACAAGTCTTTTATTTGGGGAAGCGTACAGGGTTAGCGGGAGACGCGATGACCGTCGAACGTCAGCAGCAACGCCGTGAAGGCAACTTCGGGACACGTAGCCAATCGTAGCGTGGGACGGAGGCAGGTCGAGTTTACCAGGACTGGAGAGAAGATCGTAGCGTGGAACGGAAGCAGGTCGGATCGGAGGCATGCAGAATCAGGTAAACAAGAAGGCACAGGTAATCGGGAGAGTCTTACGGGGTACAGAAGTAATCCTCCGACAAAGAGTTCTCCGCGTAACGCGTTTAAAAAGGGACCATTAACCAATCAGGAAGCACATTCCAGCGCGCCACATGATTACCCCAGGTGGCTCCACTTGGGTAATCATGACAGTCCCGTTCTGTCCGGTATCAACCTGGGCAGTCTGAATCTATCTCATCGGACTCTGGCTTCCTGTCTTTCCACGCCAGACTGCTGCCTAGTGTGCATGACTCCCAATTTCCCGTAAATTAAAAGGCTTGTGTGAGAACGTCACGTGTTTGGGTCTGGTTCATGACACAATTGTCGTATTTTTGGGTTCTTTTATAGATTTTTGGCCATTTTTCAGTTTTTTTGGTTTTTTTCCCTGTTGTTTTCAGTCAGTTGTTGTTTTCTTGTTTGTTTTTGGTATTTGGTTTTTAGGTCAATGTTTTGGGGTTTTTGTTTGTAACTGTTTGGGGGTTCTTTTTGGGTTGTTTTTCGGTCGTTTTTTTGATCATTCTTCAGTCATCTTTTTGGTCCATTTTCTCTATTGGGCTGCGTTTACGGTTGATTTTTGTCTTTTTTGTTGTTGTTTTTGGGTTGTTTTTTTCTTAGTTTTTTCAGAGGTCGTTGTTTTGGTCGTTTTGGATTAATTTGTGGTTGTTATCGGGCAGTATTCTTTGTAAGCTTTTCGGTTGTTTTCGGGGTCGTTCTTCGCTTGATTTTTAGTAATTTTGGGAAGGAGGTTGTCGTCCTTGGGTCGTTGTTTTTTGTTGTTTTTCGGTGATTGTTTGTTTTGTTTTTTTCTTTTTTTTTTCTTTGTTGCTAACGCGACACTGGCGTACTTAATGCTAGATTAGAGGTGGGTGTTATTGAAGAAAGGGGGGGGTCCTTGAATTCTTAACAAGCAAAACTGTGCAGAAACAAACCTTTATTCACAAAAAGGGGGAGGGGAGGACAACTGAACAAGGTTACCAAGAAAGTGTACTTTAAATCCCACGTAGCGGAGATTGAAAGTGGATGGGGTAGAGGAACAACCCCCCCGGCCCCTCTACCCCCATGCCATGTTGCTGACAGTCATTTTTTTTTATTGCGCTCCGAACACGGCGGGAATCGAAAACAAAGTGCTGCTTGTCGCGCCCAAAAAAAAGGGGGGGGCCCGCTTAAGAGGTGTGGAATTATTGGAGCTAAAGCGGCTGACTTTGGCACATGTGTCCAAATCCACGAGTGCTAAAATCAAATAAATAAAAATCACCTTTTGAAAGATTTACATTTCAATCAGGGTGTCGTTATGAAGGAAAATATACCTACTATTCTTTCAAATATTTGAAAAAAAAAAAAGTTATATAATTGAATATTTTATCATCGATACATTAAGGGGCAGCAAGGCGGCGCGGTGGTTAGCGCGTGTGCGCCACAGTTCTAAGGTCATGAGATCGAACCTTCCTGTGTGGAGTTTGCATGTTCTCCCTGTGCTTGCGTGGGTTTCCTCCCTCATTCCAAAAACATGCATGTAAGGTTAATTGGTTGGTCCGAATTGTTCCTAGGTGTGAATGAGCGAGTGAGTTGTCTGTGTCTGTGTGCCCTGTGATTGGCTGGAGACCGGTTCAGGGTGTCCCCTGCCCACTGCCTGAAGATGGCTGGGATGGGCTCCAGCCCCATCGCGACCCTACTGAGGATAAGTGGTGCAGATAATGGATGGATGGATGTTACATAAAGAATATCATGTCTTTTATAATAATTAACTCCTTAATTTTCAAGGTGCCGTTTAGCAGTTGATCTTATTTAGTTCTTTTTGTTTCGGATGCCATTTTAGGAAATGAGGACTCCTGTGGTCGGTAGGCGGGGTTATAGAAAAAACACGACCAATGTCCAGGAAAAGCAATGGATCGAGCGAAGTTCCGACCATTTTTTCTAACTGACGTAATTATTATGAAATATGTTCTTACTACTCCTTAAAATATTTTAATTTAAAATGTTATGATACTGTCATGAAATCGATAATGTTGTTTTATTTCTGTCAAAAGCCAGAAACGGAGACAGGACCCAATAGCGTGCGTTTTACTCAGTTTTTATTAAAAAAGACAGTCGTGCTTGCATCCACAATCTGATGATTGTCGGTCACGGGTAGAAGATGGCAGGAACGCGGAAATGGCACTTCCGTGTCGAGCTAGTGTAATCGTTGACAGCGAAAAACAGGTCTATGGCCAGGACGGGGGATCAAAACAGAAACAGGTCCAGAAAGGAGGTCGGCAACAGGTATCAGGCAGGAAACAGGGCAGGATAATGTCGGAGAGTACAAAAGCTTGCCTAGCTGAGAGCATAGGTTCTGACAGGAGTTTAAAAAGAGTCCATCAGCCAATCAGGTCCCGTGGCTGTTTGCGCCAACAGGGCAGCCGCAGGTGCCCCGAATCAGTAAACATGACAATTTCAGACCATCATACCTTTTTTTCTGAATTTCTTGATTTACGTGGTTTAATTCAAAAAAAGGAATGAATAAACAAGTGTGTTTATTTTCTTTACAATTAGATAATATATATTTGTCATGAACTGGAACAGGACCCAAACGCGTGACGTTTCTCACACAAGTCTTTTATTAGTATTTTACGGGAAATGGGGGGTCATGTACATTAGACAGCAGTCTGGAGTGAAACGATAGGAAGCCAGACGCCGACGAGATTGATACCAATTGCCCGAGTAAATATCGGACAGATGGGGTCGATACCGGACAGGATGGTACAGACAGGATTGATAATGAAACAGGATATCAAAATTAAACAGGACAAACTAGATGGGACCGAAACTGGAGAGAATAATAAACAGGACAGAAATAGACAAAACTGGAAACCGATATCAAACATGACAAATATAAACGGGAACAATACCAGACAGGAAATACCAACAGGAAACAGGATTGAGTCAAAACCCACATCTTGCGGGGCAGAGGTTCGTTGACAGACTGACAAAGGAAGAGTGGGAGCACTAAGCTTAAAAAGACGGAAAGCCAATCTGTCAAGAGCCCCAGCTGGCGCCACACGAGCGGGGCCAATTGGGCGCCATGGCAACCGTGACAATTTTTTTTTTTGTAAAATTGTGGAAATAAAAGATATTTTTATAATAAGTATGATGTTCTCTAACCTAAGAATTATAAAATTATATTTTAAAGTTACTGTAGGAATTCAAAAACTTGAACTAAACATGACCTGACCTTCCATAATATTGAAATTTCAAAAGTTGTATTTAAAAACATTTAAAAAATATTGAATAAATAATAAAAAAATAATGAAAAACAACAATTAAAAAAGTAATTAAAAAATACAAAGGAACTTATGGAATTTTGGAACTTATAGGCTGCTGTCACGGGTGCCATGGGGCTCAATTGGCGCTGCCTGTGTGGCGCCAGCTGCAGCTTGTTGACAGATTGGCTCCCTGTCAGTATTTGAACTCTGTCTTGTCAGTCTCCTTTAGTCGGTCCGTCTGCGAATCTCTGTTTTTACACGGCAAGCTGTTTTTTGCGTGTCCCGTTTAATAACTTGTTTGTGTCCCGCTACAATCTGTTTTGATCTCGACCAAGTTTGTTCTCCCGTCCCGAAAAACAAACCGTTTTTGATCTCGACCATGTCTACTCTCCTCTCCTAGCTTTCAAGTTGTTTCCAATCCCGACCACGTTTTTGCTCTTCTTCTATCTACTGACCTGTTTTTCCGCTCCCGACACCACAACTTCCGCGTTCAGAGCGACCTGCTTCCCTCGTCCAGCAATCCCCGGATCGTGGGCGCAACCCTTTCCCTTTCTTTTAAATAAACTTGTGAGAAAGGCTACGCGAGTGGGTCCTGTTTCCGTCCTGGTCCTGACAGGCTTCCAAACCCCCAAACCTTAAGAGCGGCTAAAACTATAAGAACACCCAACCCGGTCCGGATTTCCCGCCTCCCCCAAACAGCCGGCACGGCAAGCAATTCACTTTCCCGTGAGAAGGTGGCAAACGTGCCAGGCGGGAAAAGTAATGAAGTGTCGGAGCGCCGATAACATCAGCTGAGCAAGGACTTTTCCCAGTTTCGGAATGCGCGGCAGACGAGGAGCCGAAAGCCCTCCGACGCCTCGAATAACCGAATACCACCCGACATAGGCTACACCTGCTCATGCAAATTTGGCAAGGACGGGGCACTTTTTTCGCCCAAGGACTCAAAGGAAGCAGAAAGCAAAACTGAGGTGCGCTAAGTAAACACGGACTAAGCGGGGACGTCAATGTTAGCTTGATTTTAGCGATTCAAAGTGACAAGTTAATGCCGGCTTAGCCATCCTTTCGAGGCGCTACGGCACAAAATTCCATTTCACTTTCACAAGAACATTCAAGAAAATTACATGCGTTCATCTCAGCTTGTTGTCGTCTGGTTCCGAAATCAAGATGGCCACCGGCCGCAATTTCCATTGAAGGAAAAGGACAACGAGGAAGTTTACCTGGAATTTAGAGACATCTGAGCAAACGGGCTTAACGACACACCTCAGGTACATCATGTTTGAACACAAACTTGATCTAATGGAACAAAACATGGAAGGAAGAAGACGCATTATATGTTGGAATACCAATTTGTTTTGACGGAACAAAACATGAAAGGAAGACGACACTGTCAAGACCAGAACGGAGACAGGACCCACTTGCGATATGTTTCTCTCAGTTTTATTGGAAAAAAAGAAAGGGTTAAACCCACGATCTGATGAACGCTGGGCGCAGGAAGCAGGTCGCTCCGAACGCGGAAGTGGGACTTCTGTGGCGAGCGATGGCGGTGACGGGAATGGAAAAAACGAGTAGGTAGCCGGGACAGGACAGCAAAAAACGTGGTCAGGATCAAAAAGCGGGTTGAAGCCTCGAAACAGACGGGAGCAAAAACAGGTGGGAGTCAGGGTCGAAAAAAGCTTGCCTAGAGTAAACCGATGTAACAGGGGAGTAACAGGACTGGGTTTAAATAGTGACGGAGCCAATCAAAGTCCGAGGCCGTTGCCAACAAAGGAGTGGGCACAGGTGCATCACATCGGTAATCATGACAGACACAGGAAACATGACCACACGCGAACAACAAGAGTGCCAAGACAACGAGACAGTGAAGCATAATGTTGGAACAGTAACAGGCACGAACTGGACAATACAGGAAAGGAAGACGGCACAGGAAATGGACCTAATAATAATGGGAGTGCAAAGACCATAATACATAATATTGGAAGACTAACTGGCTTTAACTGTCACGGTTGCCATGGCGCCCAATTAGCCTCGCCCATATGTCACTTTTGCCATGGCGCCCGGATTGGCTCCCTGTCAGTATTTAGACTCTGACCTGCCAGTCCCCTTTTTTCGGTCCGTCTGCGAATCTCTGTTTTTACACGGCAAGTCCTTTTTCGCCTGTCCTGTTTTTTTGCTCCTGTTAGTCTCCCGTTACGATCTGTTTTGAGCTAGACCACTTCTGCTCTCCCATCCCGAATTATGACCTGTTTTGATCTCGACCACGTCTGTTCTCCCGTCCCGAATAACGACCCGTTTTTCTTATCTTGACCACGTCTACTCTCCTCTCCTGGCTTTCGACTTGTTTCAGATCCCGATCACGTTTTTGCTCTTCTATCCCGGCTACGCCATCGCTGCCCACAGAAATACCATTTCCGCGTCTGAGCAACCTACTCCCCGCGACCAGCGATCTCCGGATCGTGTGTACGCTCCTTTCCCTTCTTCCCAATAAAACTGTGAGAAACGTTACGCGAGTGGGTCCTGTTTCCGTTCTGGTCCTGACACTAATTGGTCAAAGGAGGACAATGCAGGACATACACTTGCACCCTTCTCACGGCATTTTACCAACTGTACAACATCAACGACAAATTATTTTGCATTCCCAAAAATTTCACATAATTCCAACTTTGAGGTATTGGCGCATATGACCCTGCGAGTTAAGCTCTTCATAGATGCCCGTCTGCTATTGGTGGAGGTCATGCTGGTCTGCTAATGCTTTGGAGTGGGGCAAAGATGCTATTGGCTCAACGCCCTCCCATGATCCCTTTCTCTCTCTCTCTCTTTCTCTTAATTACAGACTTGTCTTTTGATCGTCCTGGTCGGCCACCAATCGACTGAACAAATTTTAATTTGGTCAACCGTGGGTCCCAAGGCTTGCCGTGATGCTGAAGGAAGAAGCAAAATAACAATAACCATGGAAACGAAGCTTGCACACACATCACTTCTCTCGCTACGGAAAATGGCCGTTAGCAGTTGACAATTCTAAAAATCAAAACGTTTTAAAATTTTAAATCAAATTTATTTTTTGATCATTTTTCGGTCTTTTTATTTTTGTTTTGTTTTTCATATGGTTGTTTTTAGAGCATTTTGAGGTTGTTTGGTTACTTTAGGTAGGGATTTTCTGTCGTTTTTGATTTTTTTGTGATAGTTATTTGTCACGGTTGCCCATGGCGCCCAATTGGCCCCACCCGTGTGGCGCCAACTGCGGCTCGTTGATAGATTGGCTTCCCTCCTATTAAAACTCAGTGCTCTCACTCACTCTTTGTCTGTCCGTCAACGAACCTCTGCACCCGCAAGACGTGGGGTTTGACTCTATCCGGTTTCCTGCTTATGTTTCCTGTCCGGTATCGTTCCTGTCTATTTTGTCCTGTTTAATATCAATCTCCAGTTTCGTTCCCAGCTATTTTGTTCTGTTTGTTATCGATCTCCAGTGTCTGGTAGCGTTCCCGTCTAGTTTGTCGCGTTTAATTTTGATCTCCAGTGTCTGGTATCGTTTCTGTCCCTCTCGTCCTGCTTGTTATTGGACTCCAGTCTCCAGTTCCTTGATATCAATCCTGTCCCTCACGTCCTATCCGGTATTGACCCCATCTGTCCGATATCTGCTCGTACAATTGGTATCAATCTCGTCAGCCTCTGGCTTCCTGTCATTCCACGCCAGACTGCTGCCTTACGTCTTCTGCCCAACGATCGCCGAATCACTGGCGTTTTGGGTTAAGGTGCATGACTGCCCCATTTCCCGTAAAATAAAGCTTGCGTGAGAAACGCCACGCATCTGGGTCCTCCTCCTGTTCCGGTTCTTGACAGTTATTGTCATTTTTCCGTCGTTCTCCAGTTGTTTGTTTAACTTTGGGTTGTTGGTTTTCTCTGTAATTTTTCAGTCGTCATTTTTTCGGGCTGTTCTTTGTTTATTGCATTAATACATTCTTACATTCACCACCTCCTCCCCCTTCTGCATCCACCTCCTACTCCACTGTACCATTTCAGGTCACATCATGTTAAACCATAGAGAAATCGAATTTCATTACTATACACATGAGTAGTACTTACTAAAGACCATTTTGTTATTTGAATATTTTATCTGCAGTACCGTCGGCTTGTACCCCCTGCTATATGGCAATTCACTTTGCAATCCCCACCCCAGGAGGGATTCATGTTGGATCCTGGTGGTCTACAGCTTGCCAATTGGCTGCTTATTGTATAGATTTTTTGTGTGCGTGTATGTCCTAAGCTTTGTATTTTTGACGCCTCTGACTTTGACACGAACAGGTGCTTTGACGTTTCGCAGGCTGGTTTGAAAACCGAGTGCTCTCACATCGGGGCTGCTTATTCTCACGTAGGGCGGCCTCCTCGCCTCCGGATTTACCAGGAGAGGAAATGGCACCGAGGGCGGAATCGACTTCTGGGCTACCGATCGACGAGCGTTCGTACACGCTGCCGACAGTTAAGCTAAGCAGAAACGGGTCCGCCCGTCCCAAACGTCCGCCAAGCTGAGAACGGAAACGTTTCTTTCCTGCGAATCGGAGACGCTGGCACGCTTCGACGTGAGCTCGCCCGCCTACCCGCTACCTTGGAAAAGGCGCTCACTCAATTTGCCCATACCTGCTCTTTATTCATGAAGTTGGAAAGTATTAACCAGGACAAAATATTTCAAATGTACGTTGTTCATTAATATACCGCATGCTTTAAAGCCCTAGTGAGCATTATGTAGCGCCCCCTAGTGGTATGAAATTTCTTTTTATTTAAAAAAAATAGGCAAAAAAATGATAGGCAAAAGCACATGTTGTCAGGACCAGGACAGGAAACAGGTAGCAGAACCCACTCGCGTAACGTTACTCACAGTTTATTGGGGAGAAGAGGAATGATTGCACACTCGATCCGGGGATCATTGGTTGTGGAAGTAGATTGATCGGAACAAGGAAGTGGTCAAAATCAAACAGATCGGGGCGAGAACAAAACAGGAGCAAAACACAGGCAAAAACGGAGATTCGCAGGGTTTGGCAAAACAAGAGCAAAAAACACAGGTAAAACGGGGATTCACAGGGCTTGGAAAAACAAGAGCAAAAAACACAGGCAGAAACAACAATTCACAGGGCTTGACATGTCACAACAGAGTTTAGCAGGAGACACTGGGCGACTCACAGGACAGCGTTTGAGTAGTCAGGGAGCAATTTGTCAACGCATTTCAGCTGGTGTCCATGGGCGGGGCCAATTGGGCGCCGTGGCAACCATGACAGAGCCTGGTGCCACACGGCAGGGACCAATTTGGCGCCATGGCAACTGTGACAACCGTGTTTCAGTGGTTCTGTAGTGCAGTGGTTAGCACGTTTGCCTAACACATGAGACTGGGTGAAAACATTTATTGACCTGGAGAGGGATGGGTGCCCTCAGGGTGTACAAGCCCAGGACACACCTCTGGAATTGGTGCCCCTACAAACCTATTGGTTAAAGGAGCCAACCAACCAACATGTATTCCACATTTGTACTGTATTTTCCTTCTCTAGCCACTCATGTGAGCCACTTTGCTGCAAGCTACGGTTTGCCGCTATTGTTAGCTAAAGGGAGTCGAGTTTTCAACATTTTGAGGAAGCCGTTTTTAAACGTCAACTTTAAGCCAAATGAAAACGTACTCTGGTTTCTCCAACCGAATTTGCCCAGTGGCCTTCTTTTCAGCACATGATGTCTTTTGGGTGTTGGGATAAGTTAGTGTGTTTTAGACATGGTTTAGTCCAAAAATAGATGTTGGAAATAGTATTTAGCCCATCCGTGTCAAGACCAGAACGGAGACAGGAACCACTTGCGTTACATTTATCTCAGTTTTATTGGAAGAAAGGAAAGGGTTGCACCCACGATCCGGTGATCGCTGGGCACGGGAAGCAGGTGGCTCTGAACACGGAAGTGGGACTTCTGTGGCGAGCGACGGCGGTGTCGGGAACGGAAGAACGGGTAAATAGACAGGAGAGCTAAAAACGTGGTCCAGATCAGCAACGAGTCGAGAGCCAAAGGAGGAAAGTAGATGTGGTCAAGAGCAAAAAAACGGGTCGAAGTCTGGAAACAGACGGGACCAAAAACAGGTGGGAGTCAGGGTCGAAACAAGCTTGCCTAGAGTAAACTGAGATTCGCAGAAGGACTGACAACAGGTGACAGAAAGGAGTGGGTTTAAATAGGGGAGCCAATCAGAGTCCGAGGCAGTTGGCGCCAAACGAGTGGGCACAGATGCTTCACATCAGTAATCAATGTGCACCACAAGTCCAACTGTAGTTGTCTTTGTCATGATCAGGCAAGGCCGGGGAAGTGGATCCCATAAATACGGGCACAAAATAAGGTTTCAGAAAAGTATATATTTACAGAAAGAAATCGGTATCAGATAGCGTACGAAAAAACAGAGCAATGAAGTTTATCTGGATTTTCAGAATGCAAAGACATCAAAGCTACGACAACACAAGCTTGATTACAAATCATGTTGAGACACTAACTGTCAGGACTAGAACAGAGACAGAACCCACTAGCGTCCGAGGCAGTTGGCGCCAAAGGAGCGAGCACAGGTGATTCACATTAATAATGACACTATTGACAGAACAAGATCGTAGATCATAGATAGGAACAGCTCAAAATAGCCCAAAGTATGTGTAGCAGCAAGATAGCGACTTCTTTTGATCGGCGCTGGATTCCTTCCTTTGAAGGTACTGGAAAATTCTTCCTTGAAAGTGCTTGAAAAGTGTACACACCCTGGATGAAACACTTGAGACGTCTGGACTCGACGGACAAAGTTTTTGTGAGGTCAGCGAGGCCATTAAAAAGTGGGCGTGTGGGAAAACCAAATCGAACAGCAAGGTCCTGAATACTAATAGCTGGACAAACAGGGCTTCGGATTTTTCCTTCTGTCGGACATCTGCAACTCCAGTTTGGATCGTCGACACGTGAAAACGTTTGCCGGGACGCGCACCCGGCGGTCTGAAATCCACCTCGCTCAGGTGCTATGCCAATTCCTTTACAGGAAACGCCGGCTAATGAGCTCGGCGATCCCGCCTCGCCGGATGATTCAGTGTCCTCGGGAAGCAGGAGAAAGACGAGCTCGCTCGCTCGGCCTTGAAATTCAATTTCGGCGTGGAAATTGTGACGGCGAGCAAATCATCGTTTCGCGCCTTCTTGAAACATGGCCGGCTCTACGGTCCGTTTGGGAGGAACTTTTGACTCCGACGGCTTGGAATCTTCCCAGTTTCAGTTGTTAACATTCCTATCTCTAGATATTGTTTTTCTTTGAAATGAGTTGGAAGCCGCTTAATTCCTGCTCTAAATTAGATAGATAGATAGATAGATAGATAGATAGATAGATAGATAGATAGATAGATAGATAGATAGATAGATAGATAGATAGATAGATAGATAGATAGATAGATAGATAGATAGATAGATAGATAGATAGATAGATAGATAGATAGATAGATAGATAGATAGATAGATAGATAGATAGATAGATAGATAGATAGCATGAGGAAGAAATTATCTCCTCAGTCTGTCCGTGGAACAAGACTGTGACAGCAGTCTGTCGCTGAAGCTGCTCTTAATTAAAATGTGAGTTACACAAATAAGTAAGTGAATGGTAAAATTGGGTAATTTTCATATAATTTATATACTTGTCATATATTTACTAAAATATTGTACAGTATATTTTCTCATGCCTTCACACTTCCAGGGCTTCATTTTGTTTGACCTCTTTTGTTACCATGTGAATAATCTTTAAAATGCAGGCAAGGAAGAGTAAAGAAATGATAAAAGGGGGTTATAGTCAAACATCTTGTATAGTTATGTCAGGAACCGGAACAGGATCAGGACCCAATTGCGTGACGTTTCTCAAAAAAACCTTATATTTTACCGGAAATGGGGAGTCATGCACATTAGGCAGCAGTCTGGCGTAGAATGACAGGAAGCCAGAGGCCGACGAGATCGATTCTAATTGCCCGGGTTGATATCGGACAGATGGGGTCGTTACTGGACAGGACAGGACAGACAGACAGGATAGATAATGAAACAGGATATCGAAAATAAACAGGACAACAAGACGGGAACGAAAGCTGGAGAGAATATTAAACAGGACAAAAATAAACGGGAAAAATACCAGACAAGAAATACCAACTGGAAACAGGAACGAGTCAAAACCCATGTCTTGCGGGGCAGAGGTTTGTTGACGGACTGACAAAGGAAGAGTGAGAGCACTGAGCTTAAATAGCAGGGAAGCCAATCTGTCAATGAGCCGCAGCTGCCGCCACACGTTATCCTATAGTTATCCTATAGTTGCTCTTTCATTTCTATATATTTTCTCATGCATTTGGTTTAACTTTGGGACTTTATGCTTGCTGACTTACTCCAGTGCGTTGGGGCGTCATTCATATTCTGGTGGGTGTGAACTTCGTCCTGTTTGACCGCTTATGTTTTACAACAAGGTGTCAAGATAGAAATGATCTGTCAGGACCAGAACGGACGCAGGACCCACTTGCGTTGCGTTTCTCACAACTTTTATTAGAAGAGAAAGGGTTGCGCCCACGATCCGGGGGATTGCTAGTTCTGAACGCGGAAGTGGATCTTCCGTGGCGAGCGATGGCGGTGTCGGGAATGGAAGAACGGGTCAGTAGCCGGGACAGGCGAGCAAAAACGTGGTCGGAAGCGAGTCGTAAGCCAGGAAAGGAGAGTATACGTGGTCGGGGACAAAAGAGGTCTCAAAAACAGGTCAAAGCCGGAGGACCGACAAAAGCAAAAACAGGTGGAAGTCAGGGTCGAAAGGGCTTGCCTAGTGTTCGCAGCCGGACTGACCAAAGGGCTATAAACAGATACGAGTTGGTGCCAAAGGAGCAGGCACAGGTTATTCACATCAGTAAGCATGACATTATCATATATTTTCTCATGCATTCGGTTTTACCGTGGGAATCTGCTTGCTACTTTCGAGGACCTGTTTACCTTTTTGTGTCTTTGCAAGTTTTTCAGGCTAGCAGACTGTTCAAAATGTAGACAGGGATGAGTAAACAAATAAGAAATTGTCAAAGATTTTATTTAGTTATTATTGTTTTTCTCATTTACTCAGTTTTATTGTGCTTGTCGGTTACTCTGTTGTGCGGGCCTTTTCCTGTTTTAAGTTTTCCTGTCTTTACAAGAAGATGTGCGATACGAAGGTTATTATAGAGGTACTCATTTATTATCATATCTTTTCTCATGCATTCGGTTTTCCTTTGGGACTTTTGCCTGATGACTTCTCTCAAGGGCTCCATCCCGTTTGACCTCTTTCTGTCTTCCCGAGATGTTCAGGGTGCGAAACGATTTAAAATGAAAGCAGGGAAGAGTAAACAAAGGATGAAAGTGTCAGGACCCGAACGGAAACAGGACCCAATTGCGTAACGTTTTTCACCAGTTTATTGAGATAGAGAGGAAGGGCAGCGACCGCGATCCGGTGCTAGCTAGACGCGGGAAGCAAGTCGCTCTCGCAATCGCATTGTGATCCGAATACGGAAGTGGATCTTCCGTAGCAGGCGATGGCGGTGTCAGGGACGGAAAAACAGGTCGATAGCCGTGACAAGAGAGCAAACTCATAGTCAAGAACGGAAGGGAAAAAGTCGTAACCCAGGACGGGAGAGTAGACGTAGTCGGCATCAAAACAGGTCGTAGCTGGAACGGTAGAGCAGACGTGGTCAGGATCAAAACAGGTCGTAGCCGGAGACAAACGAAAAAGGCTTGCCTAGTATACACTGAGGTTCGCAGATGGACTGACATCAGAGGACTGACAGGACTGGGTTCAAATAGTGACAGGAAGCCAATCAGAGCCCGCAGCAGTTGGCGCGAAATGAGCGGGCATAGGTGAATCACATCATTAATCGAGACAAAAAGGGCTGAATTGTCAAAAAATATTTTATTATGCATTGAGTTTCACCATAGGACATTTGCTCGCTTACTACTCTGTTGGGGGCAGGGGCCTCATCCTGTTTAGCTTCTTCCCGTCTTCACAAGTTGTTCAAGGCTGTTTAAAAAGCAGGAGGCGGGTGTGTTAAGCATTTTTGCGGTTTCCTCGTATTGTCTGTTCGGCTAGACGCAATGTCTGTTGAACACGTAAACATGATGCAAACGCTGTCAATAAACTGCCAAGGGAAAAGCAAATCCGAAATGGAGTGTGAATCAACTGAGGTCTGTGGGCCACACGTGACCCCATAAGCTTTTAAAACCGGCTTGCTAAAGAAAAAAGGGAAAAAAAATTAAAAATATGAGAAATAATTTTAATGCATTTACCTGTTTTTGTAATTGTATTCATATGGTATACATTTATTTATACAAACTAAGTTTTTTAAACCGACCTGCAAAACCAAAATAGTGAAAGTAGAAGGTTACAAATGTACTACTTTCTTTTTTTTGTTTGCATTTTTCTGTTTTCTACTTTTATCTATATCGTACACGTTATTTCCATCTGTTTTCTGCACTCTTTATCCTCATTAAGGTCACTGGGGTGCTGGAGCCCATCCCAGCTATCTTAAGGCAGTGGGCAGGGGACACCCTGAACCGGTTGACAGCCAATCGCAGAGCACACAGAGACAGACAGTTCACACATAGGGACAATTTGGTTAGGCCAATCAACCTGACATGCATGTTTTTGGAATGAGGGAGGAAACCGGAGTGCCCGGAGGAAAACCCACACAGCTACGGTGAGGACATGCAAACTCCACACAGGAGGTTCGATCTCATGACCTAAGAACTGTGCCGCACACGCCAGCCACAGTGAGAACATGCAAACTCCACACAGGAGGTTCGATCTCATGACCTAAGTACTGTGCCGCACACGCGCTAACCACTGCGCCACCACCTGCCAAACCAAATGAAATGAGATGAAATGATCTGCATTTATATAGCACTTTTTCAAGTCAATGAAGACTTCCCAAAGCGCTTTACAATGTGTTTTACACTTACCCATTCACACACACTCACACACCAATAGCGGCCATGTAGCCATGCAAGGCGCCAACCTGCTTATTAGGGGCTTCGACATATAACACGGAGGAGTCGGGAATCGAACCTGCGATCTCTTGCTCTACCTCCTGAGCTAATGCCGCCCCAATGGAGTATAAAAGTAGAATGTTACAGAAGTACTACTTTCTCCCTTTTTGCATTTTCTGTATTTCTACTTCTATCTATATTGCACATGTTGTTTCCATCCATCTGTTTTCTGCACTCTTTATCCTCAATAGGGTCACGGGGGTGCTGGAGCCCATCCCAGCTATCTTAGGGCAGTGGGCAGGGAACACCCTCAACTGGTTGCTAGCCAATCAGAGGGCACAGACAACTCAGCCACTCATTCCCACCTAGGGACAATTTGGACCGGCCAATTCACCTGACATGCGTGTTTTTGGAATGTGGGAGGAAACCCACGCAGGCATGGGGAGAACATGCAAACTCCACACAGGGTGGCTACGGTAGATGAGGCTATGGTAGCTGGAATTGAACCCTGGACTTCCACACTGTGGGGCTGCGTACTAACCGCCCAGCCGCCCACACATATATCAAGAAAAAATGCTTTCCTCCAAAAATCAAATGTCAAGAAAAATAACACACTTCTGAAATAACCCTTTCGCATTTTGATAGTTTCATTTCATTTTATCGATTTTAGTGATTGGACATTAATAATTTGTTTTCTTCATTTTCCCCCTGCTGAGGTTTTTGAGTTTTTCCTTGCCCTCATTCAGGTTTTAGATCAGGGGATGCTGTCATGATAGTCTGTGGTTTGCTATAGTCTGTGGTCTGTGCAGCCCTTTGGGACTCCTTGTCAAGAACCGGATCAGGATCAGGACCCAAACGGGTGACGTTCTCACATAAGCCTTTTATTTTACGGGAAATGGGGCAGTCATGCACGTTAGACAGCGGTCTGGCGTGGAAAGACGGGAAGCCAAAGACCGATGAGATCGATTCCAATTGCCCAAGTTGATATCGGACTAATGGGGTCGTTACCGGACAGGACGGGACAGACAGGATATATATTGAAACAGGATATTGAAAATAAACAGGACGACAAGACGGGAACGAAAACTGGAGAGAATAATAAACAGGACAGAAATAACAGGAACGAAACTGGAAACCGATATTAAACAAGACAAAAATAAACGTGAATAATACCGGACTGGAAAATACCAACAGGAAAACAGGACCGAGTCAGATCCCACGTCTTGCGGGGCAGAGGTTCGTTGACTGGCTGACAAAGGAAGAGTGAGAGCACTGAGCTTTAATAGAAGGGAAGCCAATCTGTTAAGGAGGGGGGGGGGGTAATTTGGCGCCATGGCAACCGTGACACTCCTTGTGATTAAGGGCCAAACGAATAAACGGGACTTGACTTAAAGCTTATGATTTCAAAAACAATTTAACGATCTGTATTCAATAAATTTATTCAGATTGCATAGGAGACCAGGGTTGTTTGTATTTTTGACGTTGATTGCTCACTGTTTGTATCATTGAGAATATTGGACAATCAGGTTGATCTTCTTTGATGTCCTCACCCTTTAGAAAAAAAAGAATGCGCTCCGGGGAGGACCTTTAGAACGGGTTGGAATTTGTGCATCTTCAAGGTTTTTTGTACAGTCCTCTCCTGTTCTCCTTGCAAGTTCAGAGTTCATTTTTGTCTCCCTATTTTAGTTGCCTACTAAACTATAAACTTATTAGATCTAGACACTGTATCAGCAGATCCTTAATATGCAAATATTGTTTCTCCTGGACCCTCTGCCAAATTTCAAAACCCAATGCGGTCCACCCGTCAAAAGTTTCCAGGCGTAAGAGAATGATGCTGCTCCTCCCGAATGTGTGAATAAAGCTTGAGTGTCTGTTGTCTTTGCTGTTCTGGATTGAAATTGGCCCTGCCGCCTTGCTCTGTTTTCAGACCCCGTTTCCCTGACGCGGTGTCGGTCCGTTCGCCAGCAGGGGTGAAATTAGCTGGCCGGGTTTATTTTGCAGTTATCTGTCAGCGCACATCATATCAGACCCACCGCCGGGGCCCATTTGCTTTAATGAAGTGAACTCATTCTGAAAATGTTGACAATCCCGGAGCCAACTTTGATCATTTTTTTTCGCTTCAAGAGACGCTGGTTGTGATTCTTGGCCCCCGCCGTGTTTTCTGTGTAAATGACACACAAAGAAAGCTTAAGAGGTGTTTCTCCACGATTGCTGTGGAAAAGCTGAACGCTGCTTCAAGTGCCGTATTAAGTGTGGTTTGTGGAGCGTGGAGTGCTGCATTCAGGAGCATCCCGGAGTTTTTCTTTTTTTTTCTTCACGCCGCAACGCGGCCTCAGACCGCTGTCGCCGCAACCGCACCGCACGGCTCAGCGAATGTCCCTCACCAAAGTTTCTCTGGCTCTTGTCTGTGGTTACGAGCACTCGAGTATGTTCGTTTGTTGCGTTCGATTGCGGGAATTCCCGTTCACGTCTCTTTTTGGGATCTGTAACGATAACAAAAAGTCAAATACGTTTTTGATTCACTTGCACGTCCGTGCAAAAATGTTCCATTGTTTCACAAATATCTGTCAGAACCAGAACAGACAGAGAACCCAGACGCGTAACATTTTCACACAAGTTTTATTTTACGGGAATGGGGCAGTCGTGCGCGTGAACACAAATGCCAGAGATTCGGCGATCGCTGGGCGGAAGAAGTGAGACAGAGAAGTCAGGCGGGGGAAAACAGGAAGTCAGAGGCAGACGAGATCGAAACCGGACAGGACAGAAGGGATCGATGCCGGACAGGACGGGGCAGATAGGATCGATACCGGATAATGGCTCAAGATATCGGACAGGAAAAGACAGGTGGGATCAATACCGGATACTGGAGACTTGAGCAAGATATCAGACAGGACGAGATAGATGGGATCGATACCAGATACTGGAGTTTGATATCAGACAGGATGAGACAGACGTGATCGATACTGGATACTGGAGCAAGATATCAGACAGGACGAGATAGACGGGATCGATACCGGATACTGGAGCAAGATACCGGACAGGACGAGACAGACGGGATCAATACCGGATACTGGAGAATGGCGCAAGATATCGGACGGGATGAGACAGGCGGGATCCATTCCGGATACTGGAGACTTGAGCAAGATATCAGACAGGACGAGATAGATGGGATCGATACCAGATACTGGAGTTTGATATCAGACAGGATGAGACAGACGTGATCGATACTGGATACTGGAGCAAGATATCAGACAGGACGAGATAGACGGGATCGATACCGGATACTGGAGCAAGATACCGGACAGGACGAGACAGACGGGATCAATACCGGATACTGGAGAATGGCGCAAGATATCGGACGGGATGAGACAGGCGGGATCGATTCCGGATACTGGAGACTTGAGCAAGATATCAGACAGGACGAGATAGATGGGATCGATACCAGATACTGGAGTTTGATATCAGACAGGATGAGACAGACGTGATCGATACCGGATACTGGAGCAAGATATCAGACAGGACGAGATAGACGGGATCAATACCAGATACTGGAGTCTGATATCGGACAGGATGAGACAGACGGGATCAATACCGGATACTGGAGACTGGCGCAAGATATCGGATAGGATGAGACAGGCGGGATCAATACCGGATACTGGAGAATGGCGCAAGATATCGGACGGGATGAGACAGGCGGGATCGATTCCGGATACTGGAGACTTGAGCAAGATATCAGACAGGACGAGATAGACGGGATCGATACCGGATACTGGAGCAAGATACCGGACAGGACGAGACAGACGGGATCAATACCGGATACTGGAGAATGGCGCAAGATATCGGACGGGATGAGACAGGCGGGATCCATTCCGGATACTGGAGACTTGAGCAAGATATCAGACAGGACGAGATAGATGGGATCGATACCAGATACTGGAGTTTGATATCAGACAGGATGAGACAGACGTGATCGATACTGGATACTGGAGCAAGATATCAGACAGGACGAGATAGACGGGATCGATACCGGATACTGGAGCAAGATACCGGACAGGACGAGACAGACGGGATCAATACCGGATACTGGAGAATGGCGCAAGATATCGGACGGGATGAGACAGGCGGGATCGATTCCGGATACTGGAGACTTGAGCAAGATATCAGACAGGACGAGATAGATGGGATCGATACCAGATACTGGAGTTTGATATCAGACAGGATGAGACAGACGTGATCGATACCGGATACTGGAGCAAGATATCAGACAGGACGAGATAGACGGGATCAATACCAGATACTGGAGTCTGATATCGGACAGGATGAGACAGACGGGATCGATACCGGATACTGGAGACTGGCGCAAGATATCGGATAGGATGAGACAGGCGGGATCAATACCGGATACTGGAGAATGGCGCAAGATATCGGACGGGATGAGACAGGCGGGATCGATTCCGGATACTGGAGACTTGAGCAAGATATCAGACAGGACGAGATAGATGGGATCAATACCAGATACTGGAGTCTGATATCGGACAGGATAAGACAGGCGGGATCGATACCGGATACTGGAGACTGGAGTCAGATATCAGACAGGACGAGACAGGTGGGATCGATACCAGATACGCGAGCTGATGCCGGACAGACAGGATCGATACCGGACAGGACAGACAGGATCGATACCGGACAGGATACACAGGCAGGAAACCGGACAGAGTCAAAATACACGTCTTGTGGGTGCAGAGGTTCGTTGACGGACTGACAAGGTGTGAATGAGAGCACTGAATTTAAAAAGGAGGGAAGCCAGTGAGGCAACGAACCGCAGCTGGCGCCAAACGGGCAGGCTAAGTAAGGGCAATGGGCAACCGTGAAAATATCGTCTCTAAAGCCCAAGTTTGTATCATATAATGACCGCCCAGTGGTGTAAAATATGTTTTCCCTTTAAATAAAACATGAATTAGACAATACGCAAAAACACATGTATGCTAGTTTTTCTAGTTTCCTTCTTTAGCCACTCATGTTAATCAGACTACTATACACAACTTGAAGCTAGCATGTTTGGTCACCATCTTTATTGTCCGAAAGCCTGTATGATCAGCGAAGCCAGCTAGTCCCACCGATGCTTTAGCATGCAACTGCCACTTGCCGCACATGGCCAAGGTCGCGTCATTCAGGCATCTTCCACTTTTTTCCACACCTTTTTATCCTCTAGCCACTCATGTTAGCCACTTGGCTACAAGCTATGGCTCACCGCTAGCCGTGATTGTTACGGTCAGCTCCACTTGCTTCGTCCTTTCGTGTTACTCGACTTTCACAGCGAATGTAGCCGAGTCCCGTGATTCAGGGATCTTCTACTTTTTTTCACTGTTGCCTTCTTTAGCCTCTTATGTTTGCCACTTGGCCTGCAGGCTATGACTAGATGCTATTGTTATGGTTAGCTGCTCCTGCTTCGTCCTACAGTGTCACTCAGCTTCCACAGATGTTTATGCATAAGAACTTCACTGACTTCTGTAATTCAGGCATCTCCCCCTTTTGCCGACGGTTTCCCTCTCTAGCCACTCGTTTTAGTCACTTTGTTTAACATTGAATTTTATTTTGGGCATATATTTACTTTTTATGCAAGAATGAATCCTCATTTCTATTAAAATACAACATCAACACAAAATACAAACTAAAATTGTAAAAACAATTTGAAAGAAATTTTGTCAACATTGATCAAACTAAAATGCAGAATTGCAGTTCAAGTTTAATTAATTTAAAAAATAAAATTGTATTTCATACATCTTAACACATGGGATGTAAAAGCAAGCGCGGCAGTCTCCGTGGAGGCGGCCATTTTGTTTAAAAGGGGACTCGTGCTGCCCTCTTAAGGTGAAAAGTCTGGACTGCAGCCATTCTCGTCGCATACTGTATACAAAAGAAAAGATGAAAAACGCTTCATGTATTCCAGCAGTGTTTTTATTTCCTCGTATTCGACGTCTGGAACCTTCGAGTTATCATCACGCTTTCGAAAAAAGATCACATTCGGACCGTGAACCGTTTTTTATTTTATTTTTTAAATGTTCACCTCTTTCTTTGTTGCTGTCCAGGCACGGAGCGTCGTATTCACGTCTACCCAATCACAGCCTCGCTTACTGGCTGCTTTCATCCAATGGCGTGGCGTCGTACTAGTCGGTGGGGCGGACAGACGAGAAGCGAGCGGGCCGATCTTAAGCTAACTGCTAACACCCCCTTTCATCTAAAATTAGCCTCAAACGGCCATTTTCTACCGTGAAAAACAGACTGAGCCCGATTTGAAAAATCTGGACCGACTTTCAACACGGAACAGAAGTGGCTAAGAGGTGAAGACGAGGGCATATTTGTTCATTAGCGCGGTTCCTGCTAGCATTAGCGGCTAGACGCCAGAAAACAACAGCGCGGTTCCGTTATTTCAAAAAAATCTTTCGAACTCTTCGAAAAACATGGCCGAATTTCTTGAAGACCCGTCACTGCTGACGAAAGAGAAATTAAAGTACGAGCTGGCCGCCAATAACGTGGCGCTGCCGAGTGGCGAGCACAAGAAAGAAGTTTACGTGCAGCTTTATTTGAAGAATTTGACGGCGCAGAACAGCAAGCGGAGCCTGCCGGGTCTCGGTACCGCCGACGGGTTCTCCAGCGATGATGAGACGCCCATTCCAGTCGTCTCCAATAAAAGCCGATCGGGAAGGGTGAGTGTGCGGCCGAGTCCTGTTGCATCACTTTGCATTGATTTCCTGACTGCGCAGAAAGCAACCAAGAAAACTGACAAACCCAGCGTGGAAGTGGAGGTGACGGAACTCACTGATGATGATCTGAGGGTGCAGCTCGCAAAGTATGGCGTGGAAGTGGGACCCGTCGTGGGTAGGTCGCAAAATGCCTCTTAACCTTATGTGTATTTAACTCGGAAGAAATCTCGCACCAGACCTGCAGGGAGATGAAACTCCTTTAGTTATATTAAATACAGTTGATTCTGGGCTACGACTTTCGTCCGTTGTGAGGTGGGGATAACAAAGTGGAATAGAAAAGGGTTTATTATCATTATAACACTTCAAATGCAAAAATACAATCCAGGTGTAGCTGGATAATCTACAATAAATGCAAGTTTAGGGTAAAAATATATAATATTCATCTATTTTCTGCGATACTGAACCGATTGCCAGAGTCACATGGTATACACAGACTCACTCGCTCATCCACACGATTAGGAATGGCCAACTCATTTGAAACCCACGGAGGCACTGGGAAAACATGCAAACTCCGTACGGAGAGGCTGCAGTAGCTGAAGTCGTACCCTGGACCGCCACACCGTGGTGCTGTGCGCTAACCATTAAGCTGCAGTGCCCCCAAAAATATATAAACAAATATTATTGAATCTTAAATAATGAACTGAATAATCCCTTGTCATGATTGCACAATCCACTTCTAATGCGTGGTTGACCAGTGTTTTATTTTGCAGCGTAAAGGGTTATTGCCTTTGAGTTGATGCTATTTTTAATTTGTTACTTCTTGACGTATCACTAGTCAAAGTCAGCTTTATAGTCAATTGTGCAGCTTAAACAGAGGATTAAAATTGCGTTTCAGCCCTTGGTGTAATAGTAATTAGCTAATGCCTTCTGTCCCAGATAAAAAATCAACAACATAGTATATTTTAGGTATTACCTACATGTAAGATACTTGCATATGAGTAAAAAACAACGTTATAAATAAATATACACGTGAAGGAGAATTGAAATTTGATTTACTTTCGGTTTGATGAGACTTGAGCTGCTAGCTTGCAGAAGGGGAGGAGAGTTATTGAAATTAAAACTATGATGATTGGCATGTCCTTAGAATACTACAGTATGTTGCTTCCTATCTCCTTATTCTCAATAGTTTAGTTTGAATTTTATTGACACTATTAACAGCAAATAAACAATGTGAGGTTTGAACAATTTTTCTCGCCAATTTAACAGCAATTAAGCATATTCACAATTTCGTTATATCTGACAATATGACGTTTTAACAACTTTTCCCGACATTTTTATCAGCAATTAAACACACAATTTCATTATATCATATCCCAACAATATGAGTTTTTAATCGAAACTTTTAACAGCAATTAAATACATTCACAATTTTATTATATCATAGTTAGTCTGATTGCCGAGTGATTACAGCCTTGGCGTGGGTAAATGTGTGTGCCTTCCTTGTATTTATTGATAATTGCTAGCTTCATTTCTATGGTTAGTATGTTTTTTCCTTCCCCTTTAGCATGACCTCAAGCTGGAGGTCCGTTAACCTATAAATACAGTAAAAAAAGACAGTGTTGTTTAGACTTTACAAACCACTCGTGATTCTAAACTGAATGAAAGGAGAAAGTGTTTGTGGGAAGTCTTTTAGCCAATGACTTATTGACATCTTCATGACACTGTGATACAAACCAATAGCAGAGCAGCATTTTACATAGTGTGGACCAAATACAGGCGGGCATCTTTGCGACATAACTAGTCATGCACAACAAGACAGCAATGTTTGAATTTTATAAAAGTTTTGGGGTATGCAAAATAAGTTGTTGATGTGGTAGTTGCAAAAACGCCAAAAAGTGGGACCTTTACAATCGTATGCAACACTGTAAAGTGAAAACTTCAAAAGGCGGGGGCGCTGTATCCCGGGTTCTTTTTTTTATTTACACTACTTGGGTGCAGTGTTTTGAAATGCTGTCAATGAAGTTTATATATTGTTGTTATTTAACTGCAATTATCTATGATTGTATTTCTTTTCTTGCAGCCTCGTCACGCAAAGTTTACGAGAAGAAGTTGCAGAAGCTTCTAGAAGAGCCCGTTGCTGAAATCCCAACTGATGTCACGGCGTTTCCCAAAGCCGACGCCAACCAGAACGGCAACACCAACTTGGATCAGTACAGCGACAAGGAAGATGGTGACTATTATTTATATTTCTGTGACTGTTCTTTTATATCAGGGTTCAGGAACCTTCTTGAACAATAGATCCATAAAAGTAAAAATATTTGGAATTTTTTTGTGTGTGTGTTTGTGTGTCTGTTGGTGGAGGTGGCTAAAGGGGCTGCTGTGTGCAGAAACCCGGCCACCTCTACCGCTGACCCAATCAAATTGCTCTAAATGGCTTCCTTGCTTTTTAGGGTGTTTACAGCTTTTTTTGTGGGTTTTCATCATAAATTATCTCAGCAATTAACATACATTGTCACATTAATTTCCATTCAATATATTTTATAGCAACCTACTGCGAGAATGGGGTATGTTGATGTGACACCCTGGCCGTAAACTGTAGTTAAGAATGTGTCTTTATATTTACTGGACTAAACCATGAGTCTCCTCTGTGGTTCTTTGGCCAAAGAGAAACGTGCAACAGGTCAATTTTATCTCTTGGTCAGATTTACCCCTGGTATATGAACTCAAAGGTCTCGCTTTGTTATTTCCCAGAGGAGATTACTGGCACCCAGCCAGAGCCGGTCCCTGTGGTGGAGAAGCCGGTGCGCAGCAGAGGAAAAACTCCAGTGACGGTGCGGACCAGCAGCAGACGGCAAACTAAGGTAAAGACTGGTTGAACGCATGCCATATGGTGGCGTTTTGCTGGCAAACGACATGTAAAGGATTTGAAATCCTTGCCAGCAGGTGGTGGAGGAGGTGGCGGTCGCTGAAGACAACCCAGTTAAGCTGAGTGAGAGCGTCGTGGAAGACATCCTGGCCAATGAGATCAGCACGCCCACAGGCATCAGGTAGATGGACATTTGATGACATAGGTATCAAGTCTTTGAAGAACACTTTTTTTCAATAACTATCAGTCGACGTGTTTGAGTGTTTACCAATTAGTAGATTCACTTTTTTACCATTTTATGTAGTTTGAGGTTTTTTTCCCTCCGCTTTTCCCTCGGATTTCTTTAAATCATCCATTTCTCTTTTTAGGTGTAGGGCGTCAAAGCTCGATTTATTTAAAAGCATTTTCAGGTTGTTGTTTTTAGATTTGTTCCATAAAATTAGATTTCAATTTGATTGAAATAATTGCAAAAGAGGCAATATAACTTTCTGTTTCAGCTGTTTACTTTACCGTCACGTTATTTTTCTTCTCCACTAGGTAGAGCTCTCTTTTTTCCTTTTCTCATTTCATCTTATTAGCTGCATCCTCAATAGGGTCGCGGGTTTTTTCCTTTTTTATTTATTTAATCTGTTAGGGTTTTTTTTTCCTTGTTTTTTAGATTTCTGACATTTTTTAGATTAGATCATTGGTTTCCTTCTCAGGTAAAAGACCAAAAGGCTGTCAATTTTTGCATACATTTGCGTATACTCTTGAAAATGTTCTCCTCAGATTGATTGCCTATATAGAAATATATGGGTTAAAGTCAACAAGTTAGTTTGAAAAAATTGCAAAGGAAGCAACAAGTCTGTTTCAGATTTTTAGTTTGCCTACACATTATTTGTCTTCTACCTTGGGTATAGTGATCCTTATTTTATTCTTATATACTTAAATACGCCCCATTTTACTTACCGTATTTTCCGCACTATAAGGCGCACCTAAAAGTCTTAATTTTTTTCAAAAGCTGACCATGCGCCTTATAACACAGTGCGCCTTATATATGGCTCAATATTAAATTCGCAAGGTCTCGCAACTTACTCAACAGCCGCCGACTCGATTTTACCCCGAACGTGGAGTAGTCCGCGGTGTATGCTGGGATTTATATACCGCCGTTTCATTGGCTAACCAATGTGTCAATCATCATTTGAATCGATCACTATTGACTGAAGTTATTCGGAGCCTCGGATTGGCTAGATGGCCAAAACAAACCCTGCAATCGGCCGAGTTTAGCAATGGCGTAGCAAGTCCGCGGTGTATGCTGGGATTTATATACCGGCGTTTCATTGGCTAACCAATGTGTCAATCATCCGTTAAATCGATCGCTATTGGCTGAAGTTATTCGGAGCCTCGGATTGGCTAGAGGGCCAAAACAAACCCTGCAATTGGCCGAAAAAGATGTGTCAATCATCCGTTAAATCGATCGCTATTGGCTTAAGTTATTCGGAGCCTCGGATTGGCTAGATGGCCAAAACAAACCCTGCAATCGGCCGGGTTTAGCAATGGCGTAGCAAGCTTGCTAAAGTACGCCATAAAGAAACATGTTTCATTAGTCTGTATTTGTAAATATTCTACTCTCTTGGATTTACTTCACTCACGGTTGTAAGAAGACCATGATTGCGTATCATTATTGAACGTGAGAACTTAGGTGAGTTTATGCGGCTTTATATTTTCCCGGTATCTTGTTTTAGAACGATCTTGATGTTGCTGTGATGAGTTGAGTGAATTAAACTCAATTCCAAGTGTTTGTCATATGCACAGTAAAGTTGTGAGCGAAAAAGAAAATAGAAACATAGAAATGTTTGGCATTTCTTGAATCCCAAGACTTCAACCTTCCGAATGATATTTGAAATGACGCATTTAAGTGACATCGTACGGACACCGCATCCGCACGTGTCTACGACACGTATTTAATTCTTTGCAAGCTTTGGGAATGTTAAGGGGGTAATCAGTTTGACTGAATCATCTGACTGTTTTGTCCACGTTCCCATTGTAGCGCCTTATAATCCGGTGCGCCTTATCTATGGAAGATATAGGACCTAAAACTATTTTTTGGGGGTGCGCCCTATAACCCGGTGCGCCCTATAGTGCGGAAAATACGGTACTTAAAATGTTTTTGTTTTCACTAACGTTTTTGGTTAAACTATTTGTATGTGTTCTGTGTATATATTTGTAGAATAATTTTGGTACAGTCGTATATTCTCAGTTGGTAATGGTGCCATCATGACGTAAGTTTGCCCCTTTGAGGGCTTTTATGAAAGTGTGATGTTACTTTGTGGACTTTCAATATTCGCGGTTGGTTCTGGTCCCCATTAACTGAGGGATCCCTTTATTTTTTTATGAGTGACCTGACTGTTATTGCTTGTGTTTCAGCGCCACCTGCAGACGTCCCATCCGAGGCGCGGCGGGAAGGCCGCTCCTCCCCAGCGACTACTGGCTGGACGAATCCCGCGTGCGCCTCAGCGTCCGCACCGAGAACCGCTCATACTCTGAGTCCTTCACCCGGGGACTCGGGGTGGCGCCCATCTCCCCCACTGGCAAAGCTCCGGCACGCCGTAGCATCCTCTCCTTCCTTTTCAAGTTCAGCCTCCTGGTGGTGCTGTTGGGTGGGGCCTCCTACCTGATCTACAACCACGAGGAGATGACGGGCCTCCTACCGGAGGGGCTGGTAGACACGTTACGGGACGCCGCCCAAAACGTCACCGCCTACCTGGGCCTCGGCAACAAGTGAACGGCGTGAGGTCTCCCTGGCCTTCCCTGCGACGCTCGACAGAATGAGTTCAAACCACACGGAGAAAAAAAACGGTCTCAAAAAGATTGTGACACAAACTGGATTCAAAGCACACGCTGTTAAAGCGGCTTTAAACTACATGGACTAAAACCGCACTTAAACCACGTCTAACAAAAGCGGATTCAAAGCAAAACCTGTCTCAAACCAATTTTGACAGAAACTGGATTGAACCCACATGATCTTAAACCGTACTCAAACCACTTTCAACAAAGTTGGATTCAAAGAAAAACTGGCTTCAAACCAATTGTGACAAGATCAGGATTCCAATCACATCCAAAAAAGTGCATTTTAAGCAAAACTAGCGTCAAAACAAAATTGACCCAAACTAGATTAAAACCACATGGACTAAAACCACATTTGAACTACATCCAACAAAAGTGGATTTAAAAAAAGAAAACTGGCATCAAACCAGTTGTGACAACAGCAGGATTTAAACCACATCCAACTCAAGTGGATGCAAAGCACAACTGTCCAAAAACCAATTGTGAAATAAACTGGATTGAAACCACGCGATTTAATACCGTACTCGAACCACATTAAACATAATTGGATTAAAAGAAAAAGTGGCTTCAAACCAATTTTGACATGAACAAGATTCCTTTCACATCCAACAAAAGTGGATTCAAATCAAAACTGGCGTCAAACCAATGGCGACATAAAGATGGATTCAAACAACATCAACTTAAACCACATTTGAACCGCGTCCAACAAAAGTGGATTCCAAGCAAAACTGGCTTCAAGCCAATTGTGACCCAAACTGGGTTAAACCACATAAACTAAACCCACTTTTCAATCACATCCAACAAAATTGGATTTCAGGCAAAACTGAACTCAAAACAATTGTGACACAAACTAGATTTAAACCACATAAACTCAAATCACACTTTGAACCATACAACTAAGTGGACTTAAACAAATTGTGACACCAACTGAATTCAAGGTACGGTAACTAAAACAGCACATAACCATATCCAACAAAAGTGGATTTTAAGCAGAACTGGACTCAAACCACTTTTGAATAAAGTGGGTTTAAAAGCACTTATTGCAACCCTCTAACAAAACTGGTTTCAAACTGTTTTTAACACAATTGGTTCCAAATCAATTCGGACAAAATTGGCTTTAAGAAAATTTAGACGTGAAAGTCTGATAAATGACGTCTTATTTGCAACGCCAATGTTGGAAGGATTCGCCGGAGTTTTCTTCAAAATGGCTTGAAATCAGTTTTACCATTTCAATGTAAACCGATTTCGAGCCACGCCTTCATCACCCGGGAAAGCAGAATAGCCGCTTTTGAGCCGTCAAGCAGAGCGCGGTAGCCGGAGACCCATTTTGATTGTTTTATTAAATCCTGTGGAGTGGAGAGGGCAAATTCGTCTCCGTGCACGGTTGTAGATGTATCGGCGGCCATCTTTTTAGTTTTTGTGACCATTTTGTCGATGAGCCTGCTGGCTACGAACGGCAACCGACCGGCGCTCTATTAGGGCCGACTTTTTTTCCGTGTGTGATCCTTTGTCTTGTTTTTTCTTCCATTTTATTTTGTGCTTTTATTTTTGTCTGCGTGGTTTTGAATTAGCTCTCAACTTCCGCCCACATCGCTCGTCACCTCGTTGTCGATTTTCGCCCCCAGGATTACAAAAACTTTGGGGGCCAATTGGCGTTCAAACACGTTCCAACACTCCAGCAAGAAGCTCACTTTGATATATTTTTTTCTAGCACCCTTGGGAGACAACGTTGAAAAAGCAATAGTAAGACTTTGAATCCTAATTGGACTTTTAACCCTTTCTGGCAGCTTCCCCACAATGGACACAAATCTTCATTAAATCATGTGGGTATGGAATTTTTATGCCTATTTATGATCAAGTAGCCTATGTCTTTTAGAATAAACCTCATCCTTAGCGATCTCTGTCTTGTATTTTTTTCCACGACTCTCGGGCATCAATTTGGAAAGTGATCCCGTTTTTGAAATGTGTGACTTTTTTTTTTAAATTAAGTTTGGAAATGCAGCTTTATGATCAAACAAACCAATTTGATGCCTTATTTTGAAGGTAAGATTTGGTCCACTGATAGCAAAGAGTTGGATTAAGATCAGAAAATTGCTGATACGGTTTTGTAAATTCAGCAAACGGCAGCACTAGTGGCGACCTGTCGCCTGTGACCAAGTGGCTAACGTGTGACTAGAGAAGAAAACGAAGTTGTATGAATCACAGAACATTCTCTTGTATCATCAGTTGTGAACAACTTTACATTGACGGACGATGCAAGAGCAATAACAATAGCGGCAAGCTATAGCTTTGAAGTCAGGGGGCGAGCATAAGTGACTAGAGAGGGGAAAGGTGGAAAAGTGATGAAGTTGTATGAGTCACAGCACTTAACATCCGCTTGCATAAACAATCCTGGAAGGCAAGTAGCACTGACAAAGCAGGCGCAGCTAACAATAACAATAGTGACTGGCAGTGAGCCATAGCTTGAGTGGCTAGAGAAGGGAACAGTAGAAAAGCGGATAATTCCTCAATGCCCAAAGAAAATGGCAACCATCACATGCCGTGCTCAGCTGTGTTAAGTGGAAAAATAATGTAATTAGCAAAATTGTCATTCTGGCCTGCGTAATGGTAAAATGGTGCCCAAAGTTTTCTGTTTCCTCAACAATATACCTAATCACGAATTCCTAAGCCCATGAGTCTGAAACATTTTACAACACGCGGCGAGTGTCACTATACTTTCACTATCGCTTTAAGAAAGTAGAAATCTAGTTATTGGTCAACTGCGCATGCGCAGTTTAGATGTACGCGCTTACGTCTTTACGTCATCCTCCACTAAAATGGCGGCGTCCTGACAATTGGTCTCGTATCTTGTTCTAAATAACCTTAACGTGGTTGTCACCAATCATTTGTTTGAATAAAATTAGGATACTATTATAAAGATAGTAATATATATGACCAAGAAGCGCCCTTAATCACGTAATCCCTTCCCGGTGGATTTATACTTTCTTGTCAAGTTTCTTTTGAACATTCCTTAAAAAAACATGTTATGATGAATTGATTCGGGAAATAATGTTTCAATACACTTTACATACATAATATTTTTTTCGCCCACAAAACATCTAATGTAACTACAACATACCCATCTGAGTTGGTATCTAAACTCCGGAACGATAGAGAGCGCACTAAACATTAACTATTTTATTTAAACCACGAAGAAAAAAAACGAACCAATCAGCGTCAATCTTTTTCCATGTTCTCTTGACACCCCCTTCGTGTCCACGTGCTACAACTGAAGGTAATTTCATAAAATTAAACCTTATTTCATCATTTTACGTCATTTAAGTTTGTCATCCTTTAACAATTAACGATTAATTTTGGTCCAGCGTTCGTGGTTTTAGGAGAAAATAGTGGAACTCACTCGTTCTCTCGGGCTAGCTCAAAAGCCGGTAGCCGGATGGACATTTGAAAGAAAAATTATTATTATGATCTACAGTTTACTCAGTTTTCTCTCCTTAGCTGAAAATAATCGTTGTGAATTGATGTTTACATTTCAGACATAGTAAAGTGCCTGAATTTCTGACTTATGTCTGTAATGACGTATGACTGAGCAAGAGAGGATAAAGATCCCAGGGTCTCCTGAGTGACGTCACACATATGATTCTACTGATAACGTCACAAAAACGCAAACAAGATTTTTGTTTTATCGCATAATTGAAATCAGTTTCAACTTTAGATGCGCTAAAATAAAATGAATTTGGGCCGAAACCGAACATGCAAAAACGATTGGCTGATAATGAAACTCCGATAACAATTGTATTATTTCTTTTGCAATGAATTGGTAAAAGCATGTGCAAAACAAAATACGTAACTTGCAGGGATATTTCTATGCTTATTTCAAGAGTTGCAGATATTGTATCCTCATGAAACATCAAATAAGCATTTATGTGCTTACACATCATCCATCTAAACGATATAGTGATAAATAAGGAGTGCCACGTTTGAGTGACCGAAAATGCTAATGGACGCTAATAATAAAAACAAATGTTTTATAGCTGCTACATTGTTAAATTTCTTCCTTTTTTTAATCCCATTTATTTTTAAAACATGTTTTTGGGGTATTTTAATGGACAGGAAAGTTAACAGTAAGGAAAAAACAATCAGGCCATTCATTAGGGCTGCAACAACGTACTGATTAAATTGACTAAAGCGTTGGCAACGACTAAGATAATCGATGTCTGTATGTCAATGCAGATAAAAACGCATGCTTATAGTACCCCCTTGTAATAGGCTTCAGATCAATTATGACGCATAGTTCAAATCCAGTCTATGTGGCTTAAAACCACATCCAACCGAAGTGGATTCAAGGCAAAACTAAACTCATACCGATCGCGACATAAACCGGATTAAAACCACATAGATAGATAGATAGATAGATAGATAGATAGATACTTTATTCATCCCCGAAGGGAAATTCACTTTTCCAGCAGCATCCCTAAGCTGAGAACAATCGAAAATAACTGAGAACAATCGAAAATAACACGGGAGCTGCTGGAGTGGCTGCCATTCGTGACGGCGCCGGAGAAACGATTCAATTTGAATCATGTACAAACAAACAAACAATTGAATCATGTACAAGAAACGAACAAATCTGCACTCGAACCACACCCAACCGAGGTTGATTCAAGCCAAAGTGGCTTAAAATAACTTTTGAAAAGAGTGCCTGCAAAAACACAAACTAGGTTCATGTTTGATTTTTAATTAAAATGACTCAACTAGAGTAAATTGGCTCTGCAGTGATAGCGATTAGAAATTAGCCAAATTCCGACTAACGGCTAACAAATACCTGGAAGCAGAGGGACACAAACTTTTTAGAAAATGTCATGTTGGTAAAAACTTGCTTTGACCTTTATCGCTTTCCTTTTTGTGTGAGAACTGAAACGTAAGCATCCTGGTCTTGCTCAATGAAGCCCCGCGAGTAAATGCCAGCTTCGCAGGACTCGCATCACTTGAAAAAATAATCTTGTTTCCGAGGTCTTGTTTCAGTGTTATTTATCTCCAGCCTTAATGATGCAATTTTTCGGTAGAAAATACTTCAGTGTCGAAAATGTTGTGTATGACCTATCTTAAACCACCACAAAGAAATATATGTTATAACCGTTTTCATTTATATCTCACAGCGATGACGTGGATGATGCATCATTCAATGAAAAGCACCAAGGGTCTTCTGAAGAATTACGTGTAATGTTTCCTGCCATGGACACGGAAAGCAAGAAATCCAAGCGAGGGACGAAGAGGAATAGGACTGACTGCCACAACGACAATCTGGCCAAAAAGTCCAAAGTCAGTGACGATCCCCCAAACAAAGATTCAACCCCGTGGGACACCTGGGAGGTGGACAGCGGCTTCTCAGAGAGCAGCCCGCCGGCCAGCGGGAGAAGTTCACCTTTCCCGGCTTCCTCCTTGCCAGTGGTGGCCCTTGACTGCGAGATGGTTGGCACGGGCACCAGGGGACGCTTCAGCGAGCTGGCCCGCTGCAGCATCCTGGATTATTACGGAAACGTTCTCTTCGACAAATATGTCCGACCGCAACGGCCCGTCACTGACTACAGGACGCCGTGGAGCGGCATTCGGCCCCATCACCTGAAGGACGCCACGCCCTACCGCCAAGCCAGGAAGGAGGTGAGGATCGAGCCACCTACAAACTAACAATGATAATGAAACGCTCCATGTAGACAAAACAAAAAAATAGGCTGTGATGGGACTTTTTAGGTAAAATGAGGGGATTCACTCACTGGGCATTGCTGTCATGTTTTTCGAAGGAACCATATTGAGTTGAGGAAGTTCATTTAAACCAGGGGTCACAGACACAATCCCTACTAGCTAAAATATACTTTAAACCGAATGATATTGTCTCATATGGTGGATAATTGTATTTAAATATTTGAAATAAGCTAGATTTTCTGTTTTTAGCCATATTTTTTCCATTTTGAGTATACTTCCTTATTTTGCTGGGGAATAAACAACTGGGAAATATGGCACAATATCAAGCAAGGTTATTTCCCAATTGGGTAGGAACTCTATATTGTATTTTTGTATTGAATCGTTATTTTCTTTGTGGTCATTTTCATAAAAAAATAGGATCGTGATACTTAAAAGCTTTGCTGTTTTATTGTTAAAACATCAGGGGTGAATTTCATGCGAATTGAAAAAACTGCAACATGACAAAACCTTGTGGCCTCATTATGCAACTCAAAGCATGTTTTTAGATAAATAATAAACGGGTTTCAGATCATGGCATGTAATGCTTGTTTGTGATTTAGAGCTTTCCAAATACATATGACCTGACTTCCTTTCTAGATCTTGGACATTGTGGAGGGCAAAGTGGTGGTGGGCCATGCGCTGTCCAACGACTTTAGCGTGCTGAATATGGTCCTTCCGCGTCATTTGGTGCGCGATACGGTATCCACGCCCCTTCTGCGTCAATTGGCCTGCAGCCCCGGCCGGCATTGCGTCTCCCTTAAAGGCCTGGCCGCCAAGCTCCTTAACAGGCATATACAGGTATGCTTCATATAAATATAACGTTTTTTTTTCCGATAACTGATGAATCTCTGCCTCTGGAGAACCTATGGATTTATGTACATATCTGGATTCTATATTTAAGACAAACCAAAAAACGCAAAATGCAATTGCTCTTATGTAAGGTCTTTATTTTTTTTGACAATTCCAACAAAGTCTTGCATACAACTTGCCTTAAGCTGTAGGAACTCTATACACATAAGAGATGAATAGGCATTCAATTTTATCTTCATCTCTACTCGCGGTGCTAGAGTTAAATGTCAAAAATGGAGTACCATGAGAAAGTAAATGAGAAAAAAACCTAATTCCTTTTTGTGTATGAAGTACATCACAGGTCGTCTAGTGATTAAGATTCAGCACTTTCACCACCGCAGCCCTGATTGGATTCCTATTACTTATGAATTTTTTTGATTGAATAATAACTGCACAAATAGGGTAGTATACTTTAAACCTTGTGTATTACCCCGAGGTTTCTTCATTTTCCTCTTGTTAAGGTTTTGAGTTTTTTCTCGTGTAGGTTTTCGATCAGGGGATGGTGTCATAATAATCTGTAGACTTAAAACACACTTCTATTCTATAGCATATGAATAACCTACAGTGCATCCGGAAAGTATTCACAGCGCTTCACTTTTTCCACATTTTGTTATGTTACAGCCTCATTCCAAATTGTATTAATTTAATCTCTTATCTCAAAATTCTGCACAAAATACTCCATTATGACAATGTGAAAAAGTTTTTTTTTTTTTTTTTTTTTTTTTTTTTTTTTACTTTTTTTGAATTTATTAAAAATAGAAAACTAAGAAATCACATTTACATAAGTATTTACAGCCTTTGCTTAATACTTTGTTGATCCACTTTTGGCAGCAAATACAGCCTCAAGTCTTTTTGAATATGATCCCATAAGTTTAGCACACCTATCTTTAGGCAGTTTTGCCCATTCTTCTTTGCAATAAGTCTCAAGCTCAATCAGGTTGGATGGGAGACGTCTGTGCACAGCCATTTTCAGATCTCTCCAGAGATGCTCGATCAAATTCAAGTCTGGACTCTGGCTGGGCCACTCCAGGACATTCACAGAGTGGTTCTGAAGCCAATCTTTTGAGATTTTGGCTGTGTGCTTTGGGTCGTTATCCTGCTGAAAAATGAACTTTCGCCCCAGCCTGAGGTCAAGAGGGCTCTGGAGCAGGTTTTCATCAAGGATATCTCTATATATTGCTGCATTCATTTTTCCTTCTATCCTGACTAGTATGCAAGTTCCTGCTGCTGAAAAACATCCCCACAGCATGATGCTGCCACCACCATGCTTCACTGTAGGGATGGTATTGGCCTGGTGATGAGCGGTGCCTGGTTTCCTCCAAACATGGCGCCTGGCATTCACACCAAAGAGTTCAATCTTTGTCTCATCAGCCCAGAGAATTTTGTTTCTCATGGTCTGAGAGTCATTCAGGTGCTTTCTGGCAAATTCCAGTCGGGCTTCCATGTTTCTTTTTATTAAGGAGTGGCTTTCGTCTGGCCACTCTACCATACAGGCCTGATTGGTGGATTGCTGCAGAGATGGTTGTCCTTGTGGAAGGCTCTCCTCTCTCCACAGAGGAACGCTGGAGCTCTGACAGAGTGACCATCGGGTTCTTGGTCACCTCCCTGACTAAGGCCCTTCTTCCCCGATCGTTCAGTTTAGAAGGCCGGCCAGCTCTCGGAAGAGTCCTGGTGGTTCCAAATGTCTTCCATTTACGAATAATGGAGGCCATTGTGCTCATTGGGATCTTCAAAGCAGCAGAATTTTTTCTGTATCCTTCCCCAGATTTGTGCCTCAAGACAATCCTGTCTCGCAGGTCTACATACAGTTCTTTTGACTTCATGCTTGGTGTTTGTGCTCTGACATGCACACTCAACTGTGGGACCTTATATAGACAGGTGTGTGCCTTTCCAAATCATGTCCAACCAACTGAATTTACTGCAGGTGGACTCCAATTAAGCTGTAGAAAGATCTCAAGGATGATCAGTGGAAAAAAAGATGCACCTGAGCTCAATTTTGAGCTTCATGGCAAAGGCTGTGAATACTTATGTAAATGTGATTTCTTAGTTTTCTATTTTTAACAAATTCAAAAAAAGTAAAAAAAAAAAAAAAAACCTTTTTCACATTGTCATAATGGAGTATTTTGTTTAGAATTTTGAGATAAGAGATTAAATTAATACAATTTGGAATGAGGCTGTAACATAACAAAATGTGGAAAAAGTGAAGCGCTGTGAATAATTTCCGGATGCACTGTATATTTTATGTTGACAATATCTGTGTATTATCTGTTATTGCAACATCCGTTGCAGCTTGGTCATCCTGGAAGGGGGATTAACCTCATGTGCGGTCCCTTCTCAAGGTTTCTTCATTTTCCTCATGTTGAGTTTTTTCCTTGCCCTCATGGGGGTTTTAGATCAGGGGATCGTGTCATAATAGTCTGTTGTTTGCAATAATCTATGGTCTGTGCAGCCCTTTGAGACTCTTTGTGATTAAGGGCGTGACAAATATGCTCATATTTTCAAAAAGTTGTTTCATCTGATCCAATAACATTGCATGGCTCCCAGCGACTAATAATTTGTCTGTGATGGAGGGCTGCACGCCAGACCAGTTGTGCAATTCCGATGCCATTTTCGATTTTATAAAAAATGTGCGCTTTTTTTTTTTGAGTATTAAACCTTCCTAATTTCCCTATTGTGCTGTTAAAATCCTCTTAAATTATATTTTATTCAACTTGAAATGTTATGACATTTTAGATTAGTCCCAACGGTAGAAACATTTGGTTTTTATTCACGTTTCCAGTACATAAGTGGTCCTTAAAATGAAGACAATGCGAGGGTTAATCATATTGACATCCTTTAACCTCAATAAACAGTGCCCTCTTCTGGGGAGCGTTGTTATGGTCGCAGTCTTCTCACACGAGGCTCACTTGTGGATGTGTAGCATAGTGTGGCGTTAAAACTTGCCTCTGATTGGCCGGTGCTGTTAGAACCCGCTCTTTGACAATTCTGGTTGGTCAAACAAGATGGAACTGTAAATGCTCAAAAAAACCCGCAGTGTCTTGCGATCACACAATCACACGACGTGACATCGCGGTATCAATCCGATTTCGGTTAATCACGCAGCTCTCCTGTGATATCATACTTGACTGTTTTTGATATATTTGGTCATAATCTTGCATCTCTAATAAGTATATTGTCTGATACTGTATTCTTTCAAGGTGGGGAGGAAGGGTCACTGCTCAGTGCAGGACGCCCGTGCAGCGCTAGACCTCTACAAGCTGGTCGAGTTTGAGTGGGAACACAAACTTAAGAGCCCGCTGTCAGGAAACTTCTCGGAGGCAAGATACATGGAAGACCAGTACTGGCCCGACGAAGACCAGTCCGATGCCGAGGAAAACCATTCCTAATTAATTCTTCTCGAGTTGCTCGTTCGCCACCTTTTGTGTACTTCCGGATGGAGATTTTTCAGATTGGGGATCCTTGGGCCATTTGAGGACTCGGTGCCACATCCGGAAGTACCCCCGTGAACGTTACGAGTTGTTCTGGTGTCAGAAACGGGAAGTCGCCTCTGCGCTTCCTATCGGGCTTTCGCTCGCTGTTCTGCTGCTCGTTGACGTTTTCATTAAAAAACTGTAACGGTATTTGACAAAGTCTGTTTTATTAATTGTCATCGCTCGTATGTACTGGACTGTCTCAGAAAATTAGAATATTGTGATAAAGTTCTTTATTTTCTGTAATGCAATTAAAAAAAACAAAAATGTCATACATTCTGGATTCATTACACATCAACTGAACTATTTCAAGCCTTTTATTATTTTAATATTGCTGAATTTGGCTTACAGCTTAAGAAAACTCAAAAATCCTATCTCAAAATATTAGAATATCATGAAAAAGTATACAAGTAGGCTATTCAACTAATCACCTGAATCATCTAATTAACTCGAAACACCTTGCGAGGGTTTCCTGAGCCTTAAAAACACTCAGCTTGGTTCAGTAAACTAAATCACTGCTGATCTGACTGCTGTCCAGAGGACAATCATTGATACCCTCCTGATGGAGGGTAAGACACAAAAAGAAATTTCTCAAAGAGCAGGCTGTTCACAGAGTGCAGTTTCAAAGCATATCCACAAAAAGTCTGTTGGAAGGGAAAAATGTGGCCGGAAACGCTGCACAACCAAGAGAGATGACCGCAGTCTTAACAAAATTGTGAAGAAGAGCCGCTTCCAGAATTTGAGGGAGCTTCAAAGACAGTGGACTGAAGCTGGAGTCCAGGTATCAAAAGCCACAGTTCACAGACGTGTCCGGGAAATGGGCTACAATAGCCGTATTCCCATGGTCAAGCCACTTCTGAACTCAAGACAACGGAAGAAGCGTCTGACTTGGGCTTTGGAGAAGAAGCACTGGACAGTTGCAGAGTGGTCCAAAGTCCTCTTTTCAGACGAAAGCAAGTTTTGCATTTCATTTGGAAGTCAAGGCGCCAGAGTCTGGAGAAAGGCTGGAGAAGAGCAAAATCCAAGTTGCTTGAAATCCAGTGTGAAGTTCCCACAGTCAGCAATGGTTTGGGGAACCATGTCAGCTGCTGGTGTTAGTCCACTGTATTTCATCAAGTCCAGAGTAAATGCAACTGTGTACCAAGAGATTTTAGAGCACTACATGCTTCCATCTGCTGAAAAGCTCTATGGAGATGAGTATTTCATTTTCCAGCATGATCTGGCACCTGCCCACAGTGCCAAAACCACCAGTAACTGGTGCACTGACCATGGCATCACTGTCCTTGATTGGCCTGCTAATTCCCCTGACCTGAACCCCATCGAGAATTTGTGGGGTATAGTTAAGAAGAAGATGAAAGACACCAGACCTACAAATGCAAATGAGCTGAAGGCCGCTATCGAAGCATCCTGGGCATCAATAACACCTCAGCAATGCCACAGGCTGATTGCCTCCATGCCACGCCGGATTGATGCAGTAATCCGTGCAAAAGGATTCCCAACCAAGTACTGAGTGCATCAATGGACATTTTCAAATGTTTGATTTAGTTTTGCTGTTATAAAATTATTTTTTTTTACTTGGTCTGAGGAAGTATTCTAATATTTTGAGATAGGATTTTTGAGTTTTTTTCAGCTGTAAGCCAAAATCAGCAATATTCAAATAATAAAAGGCTTGAAATAGTTCAGTTGATGTGTAATGAATCCAGAATGTATGACATTTTTGTTTTTTTAATTGCATTACAGAAAATAAAGAACTTTATCACAATATTCTAATTTTCTGAGACAGTCCAGTATATTGTGTCGTTGTCAAATGATATCAGTTGTGCTTTTCAATATCTCTTTAACATTTTTTTCATTGATGTTTGAGTCAAAGTGGAAACATCATTAAATGACCCCAAGTATAAAATATTTGGCAGATAACGTGTCTAATTTTAAGGATACGTTTTCTTGATTTCTAATACTTGATTTCGTAAGTCATACTCTGCTCAATATTTCGATTCATCGCTGTTGATGTCTAAATTACCGGATAGCACTGAAAAGGGCTTTTGGTGTCAATGGCAGTGAATGTGTTAAGCATAGATTATTTTTCTGATCAAATATCTTCAAACAAGTTAGGATTTTTCTTAAAATGGGTACTTTTTTGCCATCATTTTATTACTTTAACTTATTCACTGCCATTGAAATCTAAAGTCGTCACAAAATTTGTGAAGTTTAGGATTTTGAGTTTTGCCTCGTCTTCTTGTAGGTTTTAGATCAGTGGATGCTGTCATAATAGTCTGTGTTCTGTGCAGCCCTTTGAGACTCCTTGTTGTTAAGGGCCAAATAAATAAACAGGACTTGTTCTAAGGATTTTTCTTAATTTAAAGTATTTCAACTTGTGAGTCATCTTCTGATCAATGGTCCTTATATTATCTTTTTCCCTCCCAGTGGGAAAGAGATGCTGCCAGTCACTTCAGAATTTTTTTTCTCATGATTTACAATATTTGATTTCAACTGGTTCCTTTTCACCGTTGTCTCCATTCGCCTATGGAACTAAAAAGTATTCATGCCAATGACATCTATAGCTGTCATAAAATGTGTCATCTTGAGGATTTTTCTTCATTTCAAACATTGTTTCTCTTAATAGAATGAGGCATTTTTTCTTCTTTTGACTCATTCACTGCTTCTGGAGTCGCTGATGGCACCGAAATGAGTGGATGCCAGTGACCTTTCTTGCCGTCAATGGCTTGGCTGTCAAATTCTGTTGGCCGCTGACTGTGTTAAGTGGTTTATTTTAACAGTTGAGTGAGTACGTTTTTACACCAGGACCAACTCACTGCGCTATACACGCTGATCACTGCCCTCTAGCGTCCAGAGAGAGAATTTGTTTTGGAATTTAGGAAATAAAGCACAAAGATTTATTTTTCAATACTCAGAAGTTTATGGTGGGCTGGATTAAGTCATCGAATGGTCCGAGGGCCGTTTCTTTGAGCCTGGTCTGTAGCCTAATGGCAAGTATGTGTCTGTAAAATGTCACCGGTCACTGAAATAAATCAGCCATATATCATTGGTAAGCTTTAAGACATGATGACCGTTTCAAAACATTCTCATCACAGAAACATCATCAATCTGAAGCAAGACAGCCGAAAACTATAAAGCCGGGTAGCTCATCAAAGACGTTGTCTTGCAGCCATCACATTCAATGGGAGTACGCAACCATGGAGTTGTTACTTAAAAGACTGTCCAGTGAAGCCAACCCTTCAAAATATTTCCTAACAAAACATGCGATAATGCTGGCAGATTTAAAAAAAAAAAAAAATCTGCCTAAAAGCATTTCTGCATCGTAGGGGGTTCCTCGTAATCCGTTCACCTCACCACATAACTTCCATTTACAAATAAAGTAGACTTGTAAAATTGTCCACAATATAGCTGTTCGCCTCCGTCCTTTTGATTGACACCACTCTCAACCAATAGCAGGCTTCTTTTCACTGTCCCTATCCCCCATTAGCTTACACAGGCCTGTATTGATAAAAACCGGATCAGATTGCCTTTTTTAACTTCAAATATCTTTAGCCAGTAGTAACCGGATGAAACGGTGGTTGACACATTGGTTAACCAATGACATTCCCAACATAAGTGTATGTCATTTTAGATGTGTTTTCAAATCAGTGCTGAAAATAAACGTGCATAAATGTATCTCAGGCTCCATTTTGACACACCATTATTACGCGGATGTGTGCACGATAGTGATAGAGACGCGGAAAGTGAATTCAAACATTTCACAACGTTTAAGAGTTCTACAAAGTCAAACACACGGTAGAAGAGGTTTTAAAGCTGTGCGCCTGTCGTCCCCAAACGGCCACTTTTGAGAACGCCTATACCTACTTTTAGAAAATGTGGAATATACAATGTTCAGTTTTTCAGATTGTGATCGGATTTGACAAGGTTCCAGGGAAGGCTTCAAGCTTTTGTCTCACCCGCTAAGATGCTCATACTACACTATTTCACAGGCAAATTATAAATGATTCTGTTTTTTTCTTTTTCCTCTAAATGCCGTTGCTTGAATGGCATACGAATATCGTTTTCCCGTCACCCAACTGTGTCCTTTAGATTGTATTCTTCACCAGGAGACTCCTGCTGATCCGCAGCTGATGTTGTGACCAGCAGGAAGGCACGAGTCCCGTGTACGGAGGCCCCCGCGACGGTTAAAACACAATGGTTGCATTGTGGTTCACAATCCGCATAACTTGGCTCCTCAAATCGCTTTCTTTCTTGAGCAGATTTGGCGGATTAGCGCTCGACAAGCGGCAAGGGAAAACGTGTGCAGTACCGTGAGTGGGGGACGGGATCAGGTTTTTTTTCAGAGCATAAAAAAGAAAGGGACCTTTTGGAAATCATTGATGGTTATTACATATATTGTCTTATGTGACCTGCAGTATAAAACTGAGAGAAGCACGGGAGAGAAATAAGCCAAACGATGACTTGCAGTTTCAAATATGTCCACTGTGTCACTACTTCCAAAGCTGTATTTGCTGACTACTATTAAACAACCAGAGAACATTAAGGAAACCCACCCTTGTATTGTTTTACTTAAAAGGTACATAGTGTATTAGCTGATCACTATTCGGCACTTTATTGTCTAATGCAAAGGAAAACCAGTCCCAAATGAGCTCAATGTAGCAGCAAGATGCCAGACAAACACGACAGCGACGACGGTATGGATTCTGCCATGTAAACAAAATTCTAATTTTTTTCACCTAGGAATTAACATTGACATGATAATTCATGTATTTTTTCCAAATGAATGTTTTATTTTTTACTGGATGAAGGTTTTTTTGTACTACTAGGAGGCACTTTTCTCTTTATTTTGCTTTCTTTCTTTTTCTCTTTCTCTCACTTTCTTCCTCTCTCTCTCTCGTTTGATCTCCCACTTTCTCTATTTTTTTTCTCCCTCTTTCTCTTTAACTAGTCTGGCCCAGTTTTTCTTCTACCATGTTGTCCCCAAGCTAAAATGAGTTGGACGCCCTTGCATTAAATTAAATCTTCTGTTTAAAAATGACGCCAACGCGCCTGCTCTGGTGGCTTCGCCTCATTTGACTATCGGCAGCTGGCAATAATTTGTTTTGCGTTGTCGTGTAATGTGCTATCGTCGCTCTGAAGGAGACAAGAATTGTTGAGTAGTGGAGAAAATGGAGAAACTGCTTTTGAAAGTACTTAAAAGTGCTTGAATGTGGCCATGAAAAAGTGTAAGAACCCACTTTATCTCATTTTTCATTAAAAAAATACATTTTGTAGCTTACTAAAAGCCTGTGCTTCTCAATTATTTTCCTTAGGCAGGGTTTGTACGGGTGCTCAAAATCCTTAAAAGGCTTGAACTTCAATGTTGTCTTTTCAAGGTTTGGAAAGTGCTTGAATTTTAGGTAAAGCGCTTGTAAATGATTATAATTCTTGCCATGTTTCTTTGGTTAGGTGTTGGGCTGGGGTTAGGAGCCATAGAGTTTGGGCTTTAAAAAAGGTTTAAAATACATTATGGTACCAAAATAGAATTGGAGCTAGGGTTAGAAATTAAGGTTTAGGCTCCTTTTTAGAGTATTGCACTGAATTTAGGGGTTCTGAAATAGGGTTGGGGTTAGGGTTTGAGCTCAGTATTAAGGTTCCAAACTGAATGTCCAGAATAGGTTTAGAGTTAGCATTACGGTTTGAAAGAGGGTTTAATGTAGAACAAGGGTTTGGGCTGAAATTTAAACCGATTTTAGGCTTCCAAAATAAGGTTGGGCTTAGAGTTGGGGTTTGAAACTAAGATTTAGGCTCCTGTTCTTTGGATCGACGTTGGATTTCTTTAATGGAACTGGAAAAAATGGTAAATGTGCTTGGAAAGGCCTCAAAGAGGACTTGAATTTGGCCATGAAAAAGCTTATGAAACATGGCCAGTCCAGGACACGTTGCAAAAGCTCCCTTTTCACAACTCTGTGGAGCCCTCGAACATTACATCACATTCGATGTCCATCGAATGAGGGGGGGGGGCGTAATCTGCGGTGACGCACTAATCCCATGCTACAAAAATCACGGCTGGATGCCCCAACCCGCACACGGACACCCGAAGCTTTCCTTTCCGGTAAGTTCGCCTGCTCCCATTCACAAAAAAAAAAAATCACTTTTTTATTTTTGCATACGTTTTCTTACAGGGTTCGTACGGGTGCTTGAAATCCCTAAAAAATGCTTGAATTTGACTGTTTCCAAAGTCAGGAAAATGCTTGAAATTGTTGCCATTGCCTTGTCTCTCGGCAGTCGGACATTATAGACCACGTAATAAACGAAGAAATTTGAATTTAAAAGTGCGTGAAAAAGATGCCGAAACGCCTGTTCTCACACATTTTGTCGTCGTCGTGTGAAGCGTCACCGCCCCCTCTTGGTCATACCCAAGAGGACAGCTCTATTTAGAAAACCGGCTCCGCAAAAGGGCTCTTTTGGCTCGACTCTTCAGATTTTGAAAACATTTTTTTTTCATGATATATTATCAATAATCATATAAATCACCAAATGATTTAGTAATTAGTCATTTCATGTTCTGCAGGGCTACGCATGAAATATAAAGTAAAATAATTTATCGGCAAAATACAAAACAATTATAGCATTTTGAACACTGAAGAGATTTAAACTGAAACAACACAAAAAAAATCTCAGAGAATGCAAACCAAAAACATTAAAAAATATTTACTATTCAGTGCTATAAGTGATCAAATGCAAAAAAACTAACGATTTACAATTTCAACCAGATTAGACACAGATCCTTTGAAAATAAAGTAAGTAAACCAAAAAGCAATAATAGATCAGCGGTCTCTGAGATTCAATATCATTAAAATGGGTCCAAATCTGGCTAATTTTTCCGCCTTTTATCCAAAAAGTACTTTTTTTGTCTTCCGTATGGAATTCCATTTTCACCCAACACCTATAGAGCCTTTTCCATCTTTGTGTGACATATGTCATGAACCAGAAGAGGATCAGGACCCAAACGCGTGACGTTCTCACACAAGCCTTTTATTTTACGGGAAATGGGGAGTCATGCACGTTAGGCAGCGGTCTGGCATGGAAGGACAGGAAGCCAGAGACAACTTCGATTCCAATTGCCAGAGTTGATATTGGACGGATGGGGTCGATACCAGACAGAAAGTGACAGACAGGATAGATAACGGATCAGGATATCGAAAATTAACTAGACGGTAACAAAAACTGGAGAAAATAATAAACAGGACAAAAACAGACGGAAACTAAACTGAAAACTGATATTAAACAGGACAAAATAAACGTTAACAAAACCAGACAGGAAATACCAACAGGAACAGAACCGTGTCGAAACCCACGTCTTGCGGGGCAGAAGTTCGTTGACAGACTGACAAAGTAAGAGAGAACACACTGAGCTTAAAAAGACGAAAAGCCAAATTGTTAATGAGCCGCAGCTGGCGTTACACGGGCGGGGCCAATTGGGCGCCATGGCAACCGTGACAGTGCAGTGTTGAGGTAGAAATGCAGAATTCATGTCAGTTTATAGCAGCTTATTGACACTAAAATATCATCGAAAGGAACAGTTTAAAATAGCACAAAGTATGTGCTAGCAGCAAGATAGCCGCTTTATTTTAGTCATCAAAGCCAACAACAGAAAAACGATTTCATTCTTTGAATGTACAGGAGAGAAAAAATGCAACATCGGCATTGAAAGTGCTTGATTTTGGCCTTGAAATCAAGTGTCGGAACCCTGTTATCAGTACTAGACCAAAAGGATGAAAATAGCTTTCCAGGATAGTGCTCATAGGTTGGCCTAAGGTTTTTAATTACTTAATCGGAGGCCGCAATTTATTCTCACGCTCAGTTTTAAAGTCGGTAATTCTCCGACCCCATTGTTTACAGCCCAAATCACGGAGCTTATGTCATTGTTGACCTGACAAATCTGCTTGAGCTAAATTTTAACTTTGGGGTCTTAAACTTGAGGTTGGCAAAAGAAAAAAAACATTGTTGTAATTCGATGGATGGATAGAGTTTATGCGTATTAAATGATTGAGGCAAAAGTAGCACACGACATATTTTCATTTTGTGGCAGGGGGGGGTCTTAAACTTCAGGTTAACAAATACAAAATGAAAACATAACCATCAATAAATGGTGGATGAAAAAACGATTGAATTTTACAATAACGATTGAGGCAAAGGTTGCACATGTTTTATACATATTTGAGGGGGTCTTAAACTTCAGGTTCCTAAAAGACAAAATTCAAAAAGCCTTGGATTGATGTTTGTACACAATAGCTGAGTTTATACAAACAACTGAGGCAAAGGGGGCCAAGGAGGTAGGGTGGGGTCTCGTCTTAAACTTGATTTAAGCAAAGATGACACATGATGGATTTGTCTTAAACTTTATTGATCCTTAACTTGGATGACAACAAAAACCATGATGGATAAAGTTTCTAGTAAACAAACGACTGAGGTCAAGATATTAAATGAAGGGGAATGACTTAAACTTTGGATCATAAAAGACCAAAGTCAAAAAGCAATATCAATAACTTGAAAGATAGAAAGGGAGGTTAAAAAATGACTGATGCAAAGCAGCACAAAATGATAGACTGTTTTAATTTCGAATTTTGGGGTCTTAAACTTAGGATCACAAACAACTAAATTCAAAAAGAATCATCAATAATTTGAATGATAGAAAGAGTGGTTATATTTAAAAAATGGCTGATGCAAAGTAGCACACAATAACAGATTTTTTAAATTTACATTTTGGGGTCTTAAACTTAGGATCACAAAGAACTAAATTCAAAAAGAATCATCAATCATTTGAATGCTGGATTAAGACAGTATTTCAGTTTTTATCAAGCAAACCACTGAGGCAATGGTGGCACCTGACTTTTTATTTTATTCATTTAGTCTGGGGTCTTAAACCTTTGGTTCCCAAAATATTCGAAAAGCATCTTCAATGACTAAATAAACAAATTAGGTAAAATGAGCAACAGATCTTTTATCTTTTTTTTTCATTTTTGACTTTCAGATTTGTATAACAACATGAATAATAATACAAAGGTTGAGCATAAAATAATGATATTTAATTTTTCTCTTTTGAAAAATGCAGCAGAAATTACAGAGAATATAGGGTAGCCTACCCCCAAATTATTGAATACAATTGAAAAATATATATTCCTAAATATAGATAATAGGGGTGGGGCAAAAAAATCCATTCATGTACCGGTGTCAGGAACCAGAACAGAAACAGGACCCAATCGCATGATGTTCTCACACAAGCCTTTTATTTTACGGGAAATGGGGAGTCATGCAGGTTAGGCAGCAGTCTGTCGTGGAGTGATAGGAAGCCAGAGGCCGACGAGTTCGATACCAATTGCCTGGACAGGACGGGACAGACAGGATTGATAATGAAACAGGATATCGAAAATAAACAGAAGAAACTAGACGGGAACGAAAACAGGAGAAAATAGTAAACAGGACAAAAACAGACGGAAACAAAACTGGAGACTGAAGGGAAGCCAATTTGTCAACGAGCTGCAGCTGGCGCCACATTGGCTGGGCCAATTGGGCGCCATGGCAACCATGACAACCAGTATATATTTTGATTTTATTTTTGGCGATATTTAAAATGGACATTTCTTCCCGGAATTTCGGGAGAAGTATTTTTTAAATATTGACAATAGTAGTATTGTTTTAGGACTTCAGTGGTATTTTTGTCATATTTTCATGGCAGTATTTTTGTATTATTACTGTAGTTGTATTTTCATAGTGTTTCAGTTGTGGTACTTCTGTGGTCGTATTTTTGTATTATTTTGATGGTATTTTTGAAATTTTCCGATTGAAAGCCAAATAAAACATTAGATCGCTGTTTCTTGACTTTCGAGGAATGGAAATGAAATCAGACCGTCACCGATATCGAATCGTAACACTTGTGGGAGCGCGATATAGAGAATGGCGATATCGATCGGCCTCGGTATCGTGATACCATTCAATTGTGACCAATGGTCTCACCCCTGATCAACATTGATAAAAATATGATCGAATAGGTTGAAATACTCTCAACGAAGAATATTGAAATGTATATGAAAGAAATGACCTATGGCAATGTTTTTTCTTTCAGACTTTCCACCCGAGAGTGAGCGGCCATGGCAGTCGTTGTGAGTAGCAGAAAACCAAATCGGCGACCCGGAGAAAAGACGATTGTTTGGGGGGGGGGCAATAATCGGCGTTCGCGGCCCTCGTGAGGCGGATTACGGCGACGCTCCGCTGCGGATTACGTTGCTTCGACCCAGAAATCGCACACGTGGCCGTCATACTTGTATACTTTGAAAAAAAATGGAGAAGCGGTTGCGTCTTTTGATTTTTGTGAACGTACGAAGCAGGAGTCGCCAAGCTTTTCCAAGCTGAGAGCTACTTTTTGGTGATTGATGAGCAGGGATGGAAATCACGCCCCTATAAATCACTTATTATTTCATATTATATATTGTCTGTGACAGGGACATCTAACTCGTTATTTTTTTATGCTGTTACAATGCCGTTACTGTACTAACGGTCATAAGCGGTGCGTTATATACGTTTTTGTACGTTTTTGTGCATGTTTAGTACGTTTTTATTTGGGATTACGTATGTTTTTGTCTGTTTTAGTGTGTTTTTGTGCGTACGCTTTTGTGCGTGATTATGTACATTTTGGTTCGTGTTTATGTACATTTTCGTTTGGGTTTAGGTACATTTTTTGTGTGGGTTTACGTACATTTTGTGTGTTTAGTACGTTTTTAATTGTGTTTAGTACTTTTTCATTTGTGAGTACGTATGTTTTTGTCTGTTTTCCAGTGTTCATTTTACCTCTGAAAAGTGATGGGTCCTGGGGACTCGCATGCTCAAAATTCTGTTGGTCCCAACAGAGATCTATGGGTCCCCAAAATTTAGTGCTATCGAGGTTGAAATTGTAAATCGGCGACAAATATATAATATAAATCTATATATTCAATCAGTTTTAATCATCACAGTTTATTGGTAATGCAAATCAGTTATCACTTCGAGTTTTTTCAGTTTACAACAATGTTGTACATTATACAAAAAATATTAAATTAATTATATTAATCTATATTTTTATTCAGTTTTAACCATCACAGTTAATTGGTAATACAAAGCAGGTATCACTTCAGATTTTTAAATTCACAATATTGTACATTATACATACTAATATTGCTGAAATATTAATCTCATTATTTCATTAGCTGCACTGCTTATCCTCAGTAGGGTCGCGGGGGTGCTGGAGCCCATTCCAGCAATCATCGGGCAGCGGGCAGGGGACACCCTGATCTGGTTGCCAGCCAATCGCAGGGCACACAGGGACAGACAACTCGCTCGCTCATTCACACCTAGGGACAATTTGGACCAGCCAATCCACCTGAAATGCATGTCTTTGGAATGTGGGAGGAAACCGGAGTGCCCGGAGGAAACCCACGCAAGCACGGGGAGAACATACAAACTCCGCACAGGAAGTCCGGTAGCTGGATTTGAACCCACACAGGAGGTTCCCAAGACCTTAGAACTGTGCCGCAAACACGCTAGCCGCTGTGCTGCCTGCTGAAATATCAATCTATATTTTCATTCAGTTCTAATCATCACAGGTAATTGGTAATACAAAGCAGTTATCACTTCAGATTTTTCAGTTCACAAAAATATTGTACATTATACAAAATAATATTGCTGAAATATTAGTCTATATATTCATGCAGTTTTAATCATCACAGTTAATTGGTAATACAAAGCAAGTTATCACTTCAGATTTTTCAGTTCATATATTCTTCGTGGTTTGCTGTCCCGCCACAGTTGTAATTCCTTCTCAAGGTCCAATCCATTATCATCCTCCTCATAGCGTAACCAGGAATATAATTTAGTCCATTTTGGCAGAAAAGTCCTTTTCTTGCTAGTAGCATTCTTTTGTTTATTTTCTTTCGTCGAGTCGTTCGCTTCAGCACGCGTGTTTTCCTAGTCTCCGCGATCTTCCGAAGAATTTCGCCGCCGTTTTTTCGTGCCGGAATTACTGCCGTTGTTATCACTTTCTGCATTATGTTTCGACTTATGACTGACACTGAAGAAATGACCAATTTCGTATTGATTTTCACCTTCCCTCGACGACAACCACCACAACAATGACGTAATCTCGAAGCAACGAGATCTCGTTTGCCGAGATCGGCGTGCAGACAAAAACTCGAACCGCGAGACCAAAACAACAATGGCGGATCTGCCTGACGAAAAGTTTGGAGTGCGGTAAATCTTTGTTTAAAAATAAAGTAATCGGTTAATAATGACAATTTTGTGTCAAAAGAGTTGCCTCCTGGGGACGCACGTTGATTTTACACTATGCGTCCCCGGAAAAAATGATGCGTCTAGGACGCAGGGACGCGGGCAAACGAGAACACTGGTTTTCACAAACACTTTTGTGTGTGTTTGGTACGTTTTTATCTGTGTTTAGTACGTTTTTATTTGTGATCATGTATGTTTTTGTGTGTGTTTGGTCTGTTTTCGTTTGTGTTTACGTTCATGTTTGTGTGTGTTTATTACGTTTTTTATTTGTTTTTAGTACGTTTTAATTTGTGATTACGTATGTTTTTGTCTGTTTTTGGTACGTTTTAGTGTATGTTTTAGTGTATGTTTATGTACATTTCTGTGCATGTTTATGTACATTTTCGTTGTGTTCACGCAAATTTTTGTTTGGGTTTAGTATGTTTTTATTTGAGTTTATGTACGTCTTGTGTGTGTTTTTGTACCTTTTTCATGCATGTTTTAATTTGGCAAATTTTTCTGCTTTTTTGTCTTATTACCCAACACCAATAGTCCTCTCCGTCTTTGTAAACAAGCGTGACGCATTGAAGCTGCGCGTGCACTGTTGAGGCAGAATTATGTCAGTTTATAGCAGCCCATTGACACAAAAAGATCGTAGATAGGAACAGATCAATGTGCTAACAGCAAGTTAGCAACTTTATTTTAGTTATCAACGCCAAAAAAAGAGCTTCTTTTTTATCGGGGTTGGTTTTCTTCCTTTGAAGGTACTGGAAAAAATGGCCTTGAAAGTGCTTGAAAAGTGCTTGAGTCAGGACTTTAAAAAAAGTGTACGTATCCTGAGCTGTGTCAATGGGAAATCAGCCGTTTTGAAACCTCCAAGTCACACATTTCCGGTCTGGATTTTTAATGCCGTTTAGATTTTGATCCAGAATCTGAGCATGATTCGATTCCTTCAATCTCTCCTTGGGTTTTTGGTGTGGAGCTTTACTCAATTCCTATTCCTTTCCCTGAATGTTTTAGAGCGGAACGTACCGGATGGTCTCCGAGGAGGAGCAGGCTCTCCGGGCCAAGCTGGAGCGCCTCACCGTCAAAGACCACGGAGCGGTTTTCGGACCCAGCTCCAGCCTGCCCGACCACACCCGCCAGAAGGTCCGGTTTTTCGGTTTCAATACAATAGAACCCCCGGGATACGGCATGATCTGTTCGGAGGGGGTAATCCGAAATGGAATTGCCGTATAGCGGGGAAGAGAAACCAATGCTAAATAGCCAAGACCTTCCAAACCTCAGTTACCCTGGATAAAAATCTCAACGTACCAAAGTAGTATAGAGTAAGTACTACACATGTGTAATATAGTTGCTGAGGATTCAACAACAAAAATGACATTTTATTTTTCTTAAGAGTTTGACGTTACTGAAGCTGGCACAGTAAAGTTACAGGGTGGATGCAGGTTCCAAATCAAACCGCAAGGATTTTCATGCCCTTAGAAGACTTGCTTTTATTGCCTCCTTATTCTTGATAGGCTTTGAGTTATGTATCTATCACTCGTCGATTGATTACGGCAGTACAACTTAGAGGGGTTAGCAAATCTTGTGCCTTCTCTGTTTTTCTCCATTTCAACGGTTATTGTTTTCTTCTGTTAGCATCACTGCAAGCATTGGGACCCATAGCCAATAAATACATTATTGGATAGTGTTTTTGAACTAAACGAAAAGCTAAAGGCATTGTGGGAGGTAGTTCAACCGCTAGCATATTACCATCTTAATAATGATGTGGAGAGAACCAATAGCAGACCTGCATCTTGTATGACATCGACCAATAGCAGACAGGGATCTTGGAGACGAAACTCTACATATGCACGAACACCACAAAGTTTGATTTTGTACGTTTTTGGGACCATGAAATAATTTGTTGATGTGTTTATGATGTTTTTGCTCCTCTCTTAAGCATGACTGCAAGCCTTAGTACCAGAGGCTAAACAAATTCAAGTTTGTTACACTCGATTCTGAACCGGATGAAGGGAGGCATTGTGGGAAGTAGTTCAGCTAACGATAGCTACCTAGTATCCTATATGATGTCGACCAATAGCAGACAGGCATCTACAAGATGTAACTCGTCATTGCACGGACACCGCAGTTTTAATGTCTTGCAGGGGGAAAATGACGTAACAAGGGGCCAAAAAATATCTTATTCCACACTGTAAAATAAAAGCCATGTAAACTGGGGGCGCTATATCCCGGGGTTATACAGTATTAAGGAAAAGCCACCTACAAGACCATGCTGAGAGAAACGCAAGACTAAAATGAGCTGCACTTTTAAATATGACCTTCTGATGTCGCCAAAGCCAGGCGCCACTCACAAAACAACCAGAGCTGTATTTTTGTCTCTCTTCCCCCTCTCTCTTTCTTTCTGTCTCTCTTTTCTTTTTTCTTTTCTGCTCTTTCTTTTTCTTACCCTGTCCTTTTCTTTCTCCAGCCCTTTTCCATTTCTCTCTCTCTCTCTCTCTCTTTCCCTCTTTCTCTTTTCTCACTTTCCTTGCCTTTCTCACACTCACTCTTTTTTTTCTCTTTTTTGTGTCTTTCTCTTTTTTCTCTTCTTTTATTCTTTGTCTTCCTCGCACGTGTCCTCCAAGCTAAAATCTGGCACGCCCGCTCCAGGCCAAAGACGAGCTGAACGAGACGGACGAGAAGCGAGTTTCCGCCGTCAAGGAGCTCCGCGGGATGATCAAGGAGAAGGCGGAGTCCGGAGACGAATTGGCCAAGGGGGTCCGGGACACTTTTGGGGAAAAACCGGACGCTCTCCTGGTCCGCTTCATCCGGGCCAGGAAATACGACGTTCCGAGATCCTTCGAGCTCATGAAAGGTACGTCCGAAACTCGGCAGGAGATCCGATCACGGGAAGGCCGGACGAGGTCTCGACCCGCACTGGGTCTCGACTTGGATGAGGTCTCGACCCAGACAAGGTCTGGACCAGGACGAGGTCTGGACTAGGACCTGCTCTTGACCCGGACTGGGTCTGGACCTGGACGAGGTTTCGACCCAGACGAGGTCTCGACCAGGATGAGGTCTTGACCCGGACTGGGTCTCGACCCGGACGAGGTCTCGACCCATACGAGGACTCGATCAGGACGAGATCTTGTACCCGACTGAGTCTCGACTCTGACGAGGTCTCGACCCAGACGAGGTCTCGATCAGGACGAGGTCTTGACCCGGACTGAGTCTCGACCAGGACGAGGTCTCGACACAGACAAGGTCTCGTCCCGGACGAGGTCTCGACCAGGACAAGGTCTTGACCCGCACTGGGTCTCGACTCGGACGAGGTCTCGACTCGGACGAGATCTCGATCCAGACGAGGTCTCGACCAGGATGAGGTCTCGATCCAGACAAGGTCTCAACCCGTACGAGGTCTCGACCTGGACGAGGTCTTGACCCGGACGTGATGTCGACCCGGACGAGGTCTCGACCCGGACGAGGTCTCGACCGGGACAAGGTATTGACCCGAACTGGGTCTCTGCCCGGATGTGGTCTCGACCCAGACAAGGTCTCGACCAGACGAAGTCTAGACCAGGACGAGGTCTCGACCCAGCCAAGGTCTCGTCCCGGACGAGGTCTCGACCAGGACGAGGTCTCGACCCGGACTGGGTCTTGACTCGGACGAGGTCTCTACTCGGACGAGGTCTCGATCCAGACGAGGTCTCGGCCAGGAAGAGGTCTCGCTCCAGACGAGGTCTCGTTCCGAACGGGAGATAAAACAGACTCGGACAAGGTCTTGACCCGGACGTGGCGTCGACCCGGACGAGGTCTCGACCATGACGAGGTCTGTACCCGGACGTGGTGTCGACCCGGACGAGGTCCTCGACCAGGACGAGGTCTTGACCCGGACTCCTTGCCCAAGGTTACGTGCGCTTCAGGAAGGAGTACCCTGAGTTGTTCGAGAACCTGACCCCCGAGGCGGTACGCAGCACCATCGAGGCCGGCTACCCGGGAATCCTCAAGAGCCGGGACAAGTACGGTCGTGTGGTTTTGCTCTTCAACATCGAGAACTGGGACTACGAGGAGATCACCTTCGACGAGGTGAGTTCGGCGAGCCGTCCGTCTTTCCCGACGGGTGACGGCTTTTTCTCTGTAGATCTTGCGGGCCTACTGCGTGATCCTGGAGAAGCTCCTGGAGAACGAGGAGACCCAGATCAACGGCTTCTGCATCATCGAGAACTTTAAAGGCTTCACCATGCAGCAGGCGTCGGGGATCAAACCCACCGAGCTCAAGAAGATGGTGGACATGCTGCAGGTGGGACTGCTTTGACTTGACTTTGATGCGGTGAAGTTTCAAAGCAGCTCTGAAATAACTCACGTTGAAGCAGATTTAAGTTGACTGTAGTTCAAGCTTTCTTTCTGCTTCAGCTTGACATTGACTTCTTTAAGTTATCTCGAATCACAGATGAATAAGCTTTGAGTTAACTCACATTAAAGCAGGTTCCAAATTTTTATGTTTAGGTTTCTCGTTGCTTCAGCTTGACATTGACTTATTTTTCGTTATCTCGCTTTAGAGTTTGAAATCAGCTTTGAGTTAACTCACATTAAAGTGGATTAACACTAACTCAAGTTTGAGGTTTCTTGCTGCTTTAACTTCACATTGATCTCTTTGAGTTATCCAGCAATAGAGCTTTAAATCAGGTTTGAGTGAACTCAAGTTCAAGCTTTCTTTCTGCTTTGGCTTAACATTGACCTCGTTGAATTATCTTGCTTTAGAGCTTTAAAGCAACTTTGAGTTCACTCGCGTTAAAGCGGATTCAAAAACACTCAAGTTTAAGGTATCTTGCTGCCTTAACTTTGCATTGATCTCTGCTTGAAAACAGAGTTGGGCTTGCACATGTAAAACTTTGTTCTCCCTAAAATAAAAGTAAAGGTTTTAAAAACCAACTCAATCACATGAAATAAAATCAAATTAAAGCTTTCTTGATGCTTTAACTTCACATTGGCCTCTTTGAATTAACTCAGATTAGAACTTTAAAGCAGTTTTGCGTTAACTCAGATTTAGAGTACGGTAGTTTTGATTGAACTTAGATTAGAGCTTTAAAGCATATTTGGGTTCACTCAGTGTAATACTTTTTGTAGTTCAAGCTTTCGTGCTGCTTCGACTTCAAATTGAGCTCTTTGAGTTAACTCTGATTAGAGATTTGAAGCAGCTGGAAGTTAACTCTGATTTTAGCTTTAAAGCAGCCTTCAGTCAACTCGCATCAGAGCTTTGAAAGAGTTTTTGTTTCACTCGAGTTAAAGCTTTAACTTGGATCTCCTGAAAATAAAATGTTATTAAAACCTACTCAATGAAATAATCGTTGTGATTGAAAATAAGTGAGCGCCCCGTCGTTGTTCCAGGACTCGTTCCCGGCCCGCTTCAAAGCAGTTCACTTCATCCACCAGCCCTGGTACTTCACCACCACCTACAACGTGGTCAAGCCCCTCATGAAGAGCAAGCTCCTGGAGAGGGTAACGTCCCCTCGCACTTAGCACAGGGGTGGGCAAACTACGGCACACGGGCCATGTGCGGCCCATCGGGCTTGTTCATCCAGTCTCCTAATCCAAAATAGTCAAAATATCATGAGAATATATATATATATATATATATATATATATATATATATATATATATATATATATATATATATAATAATGATAAATAAAGTACTACTAATATAGTTTTTGGGGTCCCAACGTCTTCCCCATTGTCCCTTTGTGTGTCTGTAACATAAATACTGCTACAAAAGTACTATAAAATATTATAAAATCACTACAAAACTAAATATATAATTGAGTGCTTGAAAACAGGGACCTAATACATGAAATTGTGTTTATTCTGGAAAGAAAGATGATAGAAAAACGACTACAGCAATACTATATTGCAAATACTACATAAATACAACCACAGTACTATTACAAAAATACTACATAATACGAGAAAATATGAAAATGCTACAAAAAATACTACTGTAGAAAGACTACAAAGTTACTACAGAAATACTACAATGGAATTATTCAGAAATACTTCTAAAGAAATACTACAGAAATACCACTACAATAATACTATAATACAAATATACTAATTCGGAAATACGACATAAATATAACGAAAATAATACTGCAGAATTACATAATTGCTACTACAGAAATATTATGTCAGAAACACTGCATAAATACAACTACGGTACTATTACAAAAATACTTAAGAAATACTATTGTAGGAATACTCCAAAAATATCCTAAAAATACAACTACAGTAACATTACAAAAATACGGAAACAGTACAAAAATACTACTACAATAATAGTACAGATTCTATTATTGAAATACGGCAAAAATACTGCTGCAGTAATACTAAAAAAATAAAACTACAATAAAACTAAAAAAATTCTACACAAACACTACAAAAATTCAACTGAAATCCTCAAAAAAATACTACAACGTCCACTCCTCTTTTTTCCCGTCCTTAGGTTTTCGTCCACGGTGACGAACTGGAAAACTACTACAAGGAGTTTGACGCCGACATCCTGCCCTCGGATTTTGACGGCAAAGCCGGAAAATACGACGGAAAAGCCACGGCCGCTAAATTGTTTGACTGAAACCATCGTTTTGCCAGACAAATCGGCCGCTTTTACCAAACAAAATGGCCGTCTTCCTGTACAATGCTCAGCCGTAAATTCGTCTTTTTTTTTTGTTTGTTTCACAATTTTGTGGATCTTAGGAACTGGGTTTGGATTTGATTTTGTGTGTGTGTGTTGTAGGGGGCGCTATTGCGTCATTTCAAAGAAACTGTCAATTTATTGTACAGTAAAATGTATATAAACATCAAGTTGTTTTATGATTATTTTTCTTCAACGTTCTTAAAATTGCTCGTATCGTAGAGTGGCAAACTCATTTAAGTTCAGGGGCCACATTGAAGGAAAAACACTCTCTCGGGGCCGGAACGCTTGAGAAGACAGAATGAGAGAGAGGGTGAGAGAGAGGGTGAGAGAGAAAGAAAAAGAGAAAGAAAACAAGAAAGAAAGGGAAAGGATATTAAATAGAAAGAGAAAGAGGGAGAAATGGGGAGATATACATAGAACATAGTAAAGAAAGAGGGAGGGGGGAAATAGCAAGAGAAAGTAGGAGAGAATGATGGGGGAGAGAGGGAAAGAAAAGAGAGAGGGAACAAAAGTCAAAAGGGAAAGAAAGGGGGAGAAAGCAGAAGGAAAAAAATAAGGAGAGAAAGAGAGAAATAAGCGAAAGAAAGAAAAGAGGGAGAGAAACAAAGACTGAATGAAAGAAAAAAAGAGAGAAAAGGTGAAAGAAAAAGAAAGAGAAAAGTGAAAGAAATCTGATAAACACAGTACCAAATTGTGCGCCCCTGTGGCCGATTTTTAGTATTTCAGAACAAAATTATATTCTGGTGAGAAAAAAAAGACAGTCTCGTCCCTGGGTGGGCTCGAACCACCAACCTTTCGGTTAACAGCCGAACGCGCTAACCGATTGCGCCACAGAGACCCGTCAATCCCACTTGAACGCGTACAATGACGTCACGTTCCCCACGGCAGGAATCGGGATATCTGCGTAACGGTCACTGCAACAAGACGATTTATCATCGTTGAGAAAAGTCCCAAAAAATATATTCTTATCCTTTAAAGTAAAGCTGATGAAAGCTCAAAAGGATTTATTGAACAAAACCACACAATTCCAAACACAATTCAAATAAAAATAACAAATTATTTACGAATATTCTTAGTTTTAATGGCTTTTGGTCGGGGGAAAGCTTGCTGGACAAATACCGTATATTGTATGATTTCACATTAAAGAGTGATTATATTTCTCTGCCATTTGAATATGCACTTTGAATGTAAAATGTAGATAAAATGGTAAAGTATTGCCAGTATATTGACCTGGCCTTGACTGACGTCATCTTCACGCGACAGCATTTGCCAATGGCCGACAGGAGACTTGGATCCTCATTTTACAACACCTTTTCATGCGGATGTCATTTTTTGTCAAGTCAAGTCATTTTTATTTGTATAGCCCTTAATCACTAAGAGTCTCAAAGGGCTTCACAGGTTATTACACAGACCATTTTTTCTGACTATTATTACACCATCCCCTGATCTGGAACCAACATGAGGGCAAGGAAAAACTCAAAAAACCTCAACGTGAGGAAAATGAAGAAACATTGAGAAGGGACCGCACATGTGGTAATCCCCCTTTCAGGATTACCAGACAACAAAGGATGTTGCAATCACAAATAATACACAGATATTGTCCACGAAAAGTATAGGTTATTCATATGCTATAGAGTAGAAGTGAGTTTTAAGCTTAGATTTAAACATTTCCACTGAGGTTGCAGATCGGATCTCAGGGGGAAGAGCATTCCACAGCACCGGTGCCCGGATGGAGAACGCTCTCGAACCTGCGGAACACTTCTTGGCTCTTGGGATCACCAGAAGACCGGCGCTCTCAGAACGAAGTCTTCGGACCGGAACATAAAGGGGAAATCAGATCTGAAAGATATGAGGGAGCAAGTCCATGTATAATTTTGTATAATACTAAGAGAACCTTGAAATCACATCTTAGGCTAACAGGGAGCCAATGCAGGTTAGCCAAAATCGGGGTGATGTGATCGTACTTTTTTGTCCTAGTTAAAAGCCTCGCTGCGGCATTTTGTACCAGCTGAAGAGACTTGATTCTAGACTTCGGGAGACCAGAGAGTAGTGCATTACAGTAATCGAGACGGGAGGTAACAAATGCATGAATTATAATTTCCGCATTAGACTGAGACAGTATTGAACGGATTTTAGCAATGTTACGAAGATGGAAGAAAGCGGTTCTAGTAATTTTCTTCATATGTGTTTGAAAGGACAAATCGGGGTCAAATATGACACCCAAATTTTTAACTGAGTCACTCTGTGTGATGTGACACGTGTCAATGTTCACAGCAGTTTTTGAGAATAAGTCGCGGCATTTGGATGGACCAATAACTAACATTTCGGTCTTTTCAGAGTTAAGACGCAAGAAATTGAGTGACATCCACTCTTTTATCTCACAATTTAGTGTGGCAGATTCCTCCAACGGAAGATATCGTTGAGTGTCACCTGCATAGCAGTAGAAACTGATATTATACTTGCGAATAATATCACCTAATGGAAGCATGTAAATGTTGAAAAGAAGGGGGCCAAGCACTGAACCCTGCAGAACACCACAGGTAACACTAAACACAATGCGTCCTATCTGAGAGGTAGGATCTGAACCATGAGAAGACGGTTCCTGAGAGACCAATCCATTTTTCCAACCGTTCTTATAAGATATTGTGGTCCACTGTGTCAAAAGCAGCACTAAGGTCCAGCAGCAGCAAAAGTGATGAAGCGCCAGAGTCCATTGCCAGTAGGAGGTCATTGGTTACCTTAATCAGGGCTGTCTCAGTAGAGTGGTTAGCCCTGAATCCTGATTGCATTGATTCAAAAAGATTGTTCTCGGATATGAAATCATTCAGCTGCTGTGCCACTACTTTTTCAAGTACTTTAGAAAGAAACGGTAGGTTGGACACAGGTCTATAATTACATAAGCTTTCTGGATCAAGGTTGGGTCGTTTCAGTGTGGCTTTAATAACAGCGGACTTAAAAGCCGCTGGAACTACACCTGAGGAGAGTGATATGTTTATAATATTTAGAACTGAAGGTCAAGGACGCCAAAAAGACCTTTAATAAGAGAACCTGGAAGCGGGTCGAACTGGCAAGTCGTCGGTTTGGCCGCATTCACCACCTGTTTAAGATTATCGAGTGACAGTTCACTAGATCGGGACCAATTCCCTGGACAGCCACCATGTTGTGCATCTATAGATTTCAGCCCTTTAGTATGTGTTTTATTAATACTGTCTTTAGCGATTTTTTTCCTGTATGCATTGAATTTTCTTAGTAAAGAAGACCATTAAGTCATGGGCTGAATGGGTGGAACTATCTGGGATAGTCTGTTGCCTTGTAAGCGATGCTACAGTGTCAAAAAGGACTTTGGGGTTGTTCTTTTGTGACGCAATCACCTTCGAAAGGTAGGCTGATTTTGCAGAGGCAAGGGCCGTTTTATACTTTAACAAGCTGTCACACCAGGTTTGATGGAAAACCTCAAGCTTAGTAACGCGCCATTTTCTTTCAGATTTCCTGCATTCTTGTTTAAGGGATCTAGTTTCATCATTAAACCAAGGCGTGCGTCTTTTAGGTCGTGATTTAAGCCGTATGGGCGCTACTGCATCCAGGACACTAGCCAGGGTAGCATTAAACTCATTCATGAGTGAGTCGATAGAGCCTTTGTATTCTTTAATTACAAAAGATAAAATTGGCGTTTTACATGTATCAGTTGCCTTGGACATACAGTGGGACCTCGCTACTTTGCGGTTCGACGTTCGCGGATTTAGAGCTTCGCGGTCTGTAATGTTAAAAAATAATAATAATAATAATAATAATAATATATATATATATATATATATATATATATATATATATATATATATATATATATATATATATATATATATATATATATATATATATATATATATATATATTCAGCACCTCTAGTACCTCACATGCTGACCACTTTTCGATGGTTTTTGATCTGTAAGTGAGTGCCAGTTCCTTGCATGGGCAGTTCCTAATAAACATGCGAGTAACCTCTATTTCAGGGTTGTCAAATGTTTTGCCCTGCTCACTCAAGCACTCAGAGGCAAGGTCAGCTGCTCTGTTTAGTCTCAGCCAGTAGTCATAGGGGTCTTCCTGGTCTTTGGGCAAAGTTGAATAAAAGTCAGCTAAAGGGACAGCAGAGTACTTGGTACAGCTAAAGTATTTCCTGAGAAGACTATAAATCATGTCAGGGCGGGTATAGACGTCTATATTACTGTTTCTAACGCCAAACCTAACTACATCTTTAGCTTTTCCTCTCAAATGTATAAGGATTTCCTCTGCTTGCTCTTCAAGTCTCACATTACTCCTTTTAATAAATGTCCTCATTAGATCTTCCCACTCATGTATTGTTATTGAGTCTGAGCCATCCCCAATAAATGACGGCGGTTCCTTAACCTTTCTCTGCGTAACCACCTGACTCAATCTGTTTGCTACATCTTGTGTGGCAGCAGCGTTAGGAGCTACTATATTATGTGACTGAATATTTGAGAATATGCTATCAGCCAATTTATGTCCTATCTCCTGAATAATATTTTTCATCTGATCAGCTACACCCTCAGAAATGTCACTCGTGCTCTGAGTAAACATGTTTCGAATATGTAAATGAGTCAAAATCACAAAATAAATCAGTAGCCTGAGTAACACGTCACTGTATAGCAATTTTAAATACTGTGAGCTGATGACTTCATGAAACGATGTGGCAGGTAGGACAGTCCTCGGTTCGGAGAGTTTGAATGAAGTCACGGGTCACGGCACCAATGTAACCGCGGTGTACGTGTCCCACCAAAGATCCACATTCACGCTGGACTGGATGATGAGGTTTTTATTATTACAGTTTCTGCAAATGGATGAGTCACAACATTAGCTTTTTCTGCTGGGTTTGATCTCTTTGATCTCTTTGTAGTACTCTGGTAAAAACTGACAACAAACCCCGCCTCCTGGTCACATGTTAGAAGCCAAAACCAAACCCCACCCCATACCAGCAGATGGCACTGTTGGACTCAGCATTGCAGGACATTTACCAAAAACTATACACATATTTTAGCAGGAATTTCAATAAACTAAAAGTTATTATTACACCCGTTACATACACCCCCCTGAAATTCTGCTAAATATGGGAGTGCTACACTAAACAGAAAAAAAAATCACATGCCAAAAAGGCAAATACTGATGAAAAAGAGGACACGAAAACTGGTACAGTATTACAAGGAACAAACTGAAGTGCATGTCAGTTCTAAAACTCTCCCAAAAAGGAGTGTGAAAAGAAAGGAGGCGATCAAACTCCTAACTAAGCACAGACTCAAAGATGCCTGTTACATCTCTGAAATATCAAACATTGTTCCTGTAGTTGTAAGTGCTCACATAGGCACAATTCTTGTTTCTTACTCAAGCTTTGTTACTCAAACTGAAAGTGCATCTCTACTGAACTTAAACTAGGAACTTGCAGATATTGCGGACAGAGGATTGTCACCTACCACATGGTCATTCATCTGACAAATAAGACGACTAGGAGGCCTGATGGACTGGCGGACCCTAAGACCATAACGGTTAGGTTGAGCACAAATAACCTGAGCTTGAAGGTCTGGGGCAGTCAAGTCTAAACAGTCAGTATCAGGGGAGTCTGCGTCCAGATGGTCAGTGTTCTTTTTTATATATATATATATATATATATATATATATATATATATATATATATATATATATATATATATATATATATATATATATATATATATATATATATATATATATATATATATTTTTTTTTTTTTTTTTTTTTTTTAATATATATTTTTTTGAAGGTGCGCCGCTACTTCGCGGATTTTCACTTATCGCGGGTGGTTTTGGTCCCCATTAACCGCGATAGCCCAGGTCTTACTGAAATCTGAAAGGACATTGAGAAGTTCGTAATTTTTTTCTACCAATGATACACACATCAGTACATGTCTCTGTGGCGCAATCGGTTAGCGCGTTCGGCTGTTAACCGAAAGGTTGGTGGTTCGAGCCCACCCAGGGACGGATTATTGTTTTAAGATCGTGACTAATTGATAAGATTAAAAGCTTTCCTCCTGGTGGCTATTTTATATCTTTCTTGTCATCTCAACGTCTTTTACGTTCGGTTCAATTGTCTAAATGTATCACTGCGTCATGCTAAACCGGCATTTAACCAACTAATTGGCTATTGACTCTTTTTTTTGAATTGATAATTATTATTTATATATCTTTTAAATGTGGTAATTTTTGTATTGTATTTTTGTATTTTTATATTTTTTTTGTGGTTGCTTTTGTTTTAAACTTCCCAGCCACCGTCTTCCGGGAGTGGGTAAAAGTAGTCCGCTTTCTCCTTTGCCGATTAAAAGTTTTGTTAGTCATAAAACATTATTATAACAATCTTATTTCTACTAAAATTACGTCATTAAAACATCTTTTGTGTTTTTAAATTTCACAAATTCTCAGTTTTGTAAGCATTATGATATCGCAGCTGCGGAAGGATACACGTGTAAAAATATATGTTGAACCTCTTCCGCTAGTGACACGGCTTGTGGCGCGATCTACGAAAATGCCCGACACAAACAAATGTGTTGGTCGTGTTTTGTTTCTCTTTTGGACGTAAAAGAAAGGAAGCAGCCACGCGTTTTACATTTCATTTTGTTTTTGTAATTTTCCGAAAGGAATACAAATGTTGCTCTCCAAATTTGGCTCTACGGCGTGTAGCTTGGAGCTGCCGCCGGTTAAAACACAACAAGGTAAATGGCCTCATTTTACATATTTTTGTGTTATAACTTCCGGAAGGGACTCAATTTCAGAATAGTATCACGCGAATGTATGTTTTTCTTCTTCTTCTTGTTTTGTTTTATTGTATTATTATGTATGTTGTTTGCCCTTTTATTTGTATGACGTCATGCTTCACAATAAAATAACTCTACGTGTTTTCCTCCGTCCATCCCCAGATAAAGACGAGCAGCCGCCGTTCGAAAATTTGTACCGACTGGACTCGGTTCTGGGCAGTGGCGGGTTCGGTACCGTTTATTCGGCGGTCCGAACCGCAGATGGCTCGCCGGTAAGCAGGAAGCGGCGCAATATTGCTTTTGTTTTGCTTGCTAGCACGTGGATTCAGTTTGAAAATCAGGTTGAGGGGGTAATTTCCGGTAAGGGATTTTCAGAATAAACTTAAAATATAGCATCCAAAAAGATCTTTCATTTAAATTACACATGTTTAATGTCGTAATGATTAGAACATGTCCCTTGTAAAGTTTTAAAGAATAACTAGCTCTTTTCACTGAATTAACCAAAATAGTTCTTTTGATGTTTTAATAAATGGCCGTTCTATTTCCGGTTAGGTCATACGTATGAAAACTTTATTAAACTAGCCCTTTGTTTAGACACTGAATTCGGATTTATACGACCATGGTTTTACAATGTAATGCAAAATTGAAAAAAAATCAGTGTCTTGCCAAAAGACATTTCAACATTGAACACGGAGGCGTCGGGAATCGAACCTACAACCTCTTGATCCTGAGACGAGTGCTCTACCTCCTGACCTACTAGTCTGATACTGTCCTCATGGATGCAACACTATGTGAAAACAGTACATGAAAACTCGATAACGAGGACTGGGGCCACCATTGGCGTCATTTTTACGCACTTTTAAAATTATTCTTTATTTTAACGTTTGGTCTGTCGATGTCAGACTGCCGGGCACGCAATAGAACAAACATTCTCTCGAGGGCTGGGATAGTAGAGGTGAGAGAGAGACGCAGAAATACAGGGAGAGACTCAGAGAAAGAAGTACAGCGTCTTTGTGAGAGGCACCTGGCTTTGGCAACATGAAGTTGACATATTTCTACCTGCACCTTGTTTTTCTCTTGCGCTTCTCTGAGCGTTGTCTCGCAGGCCTGATCTGTTCTGCGGGCTGCCTGTTTGACATCCCTGTCTTTAAAGAAGTGTTCTGCTGGTTCGAGAGCGTTCTCCATCCGGGCACCAGTGCTGTGGAATGCTCTTCCCCCTGAGATCCGATCTGCAACCTCAGTGGAAATGTTTAAATCTAAACTTAAAACTCACTTCTACTCCATAGCACAGGGGTCGGGAACCTATGGCTCGCGAGCCATATATGGCTCTTTCTATGAGTATCTGTGGCTCAGAGACCAATTTGATTGCATGCAAAATTTCTCCATCTTGTTCAAAACCGGAGTTGTCAATCCTATTCAGGTATACGTAAAGCCAAACAAAGCTAAATGCAAAAGTAACACTTCGCAGTATATATAGGGCGCGTTTTTCACTACAATTTACAGTCAAGGTGTCACACAAAAAAGGGGGGAAAAAAACTTGTTTTGGCTGTACAACGCTAAAGAATCCTTTATTTAAAAGTTCACTATATAATCTGTGTTCGGTGTTCAGATACTTTATGATGAATCCACAGAACTGTAAATACGCCAAAACACCGGAAGAGAACTTAGTCATTTGATTGGGTGAGTGGGAGGGATGGGTGGAGCTATGCAAAAAGTACAAGCATTCCCTCCCATCTCTCGCCAAAGGTAAGCACATAAGGCTCCCTATTCTCAGAATGTTGTGACGTTTTTACAAAATAAATGCTTGCATCTGGTTTTGAAACTAATATGTATAAAAAAAAAGGTTTAACCGATCTTGAGTCATTGCAAGAAAGAGACAAGTTTAAAGTGGTCTGTTTGTTGAATTTGGGACAGGGGCTCTGGCATTATTCTCTTTTCATAATTTTTATCAAATCATCAAAAATAAATGTGCTGAAGACTAAGCTTTTGTCTGGAGGGCGCGTTTAGCAATTTAGTAAATTTGTCTCATAATATATGGTGTGGCTCTTTCCCAAAATAAAATTAATATTTTTTGCTTTTATGGCTCTTTGAGTCAAAAAGGTTCCCGACCCCTGCCATAGCATATGAATAACCTACTCTTCTCGTCGTCTGAAAAATAGTCTGTGTAATATAGCGTAATAATCTGTGAAGCCCTTTGAGACTCTTGATTTAGGGCTATACAAATAAAAATGACTTGACTAGGCAGAGAGCAGGCCATGATTTTCTGGGCTGTGTTCATTACCTAAACAAGAAATTATTAGACAAAATGAATGATGTGTGATTTGATTTTTTTTTTTGCATTTGTTGTCCCCGTAGGTGGCTGTGAAACACGTGTGCAGAGACCGAGTGACGGAGTGGGGTTCCTTGGTAAGTTTGTGTCAACTGATGCATACCTGCCAAGTACTACGGTTCTGCCGTAATAAGTACGGTTTTCTTGAACCCACTACGGTATTACGGTTGCGTCCCAAAAAATACGGTTTTCAGATTAAAACAAATTTAAAAATAAAATCGTAAATAATCGACGGGCAAGAACATTTTTAAGATCGATCGGCCCCAGGAAAGTGTGACATCATCACTACTCGACACCAATAGATAGGAGTACGTCAATCCATTCTAGTCAATTTTTATCGTGCTATCATTGAATCCGTTTTAATGAGGTCAATCACAGTCTGGTTTGGTCGCGTCAATCAGAAAGAATTGTCAAAGATGGAATCAGTAGTGAGGACGGCAGAGGAAATAATAGGTACTGGCCTCCCGTCCCTGCAAAGTATCTACATCGATCGAACTAGAAAACGGACACTAAAAATGATAGACGATCCCAGTCACCCTGCTCGCAGGTACTTTGATTACCTGCCGTCAGGTTGCCGTCTTCGCTCCATTGTGAGCAAGACTACACGTCTTAAAGAGTTTTTACCCTTCCGCTATTCGTATGTTCAACGGGAATTGATATAGGTTATCATTTATTATGCCAACGGCGTTCCTCTGACCTATTCTATTCTACTCTAGTCTTGTTTTTTACTCTTTACTCTTGTTTTTTATGTATTATTTCATTTTAAACTTGTTATTGTATCAAATATTGAAAATAAATCTATGAGGGTTTTCTATGACTTGGTTATATTAAATACATTATTGAGCTTTTAAAGAACTTTCTTTGGATTATTTCCATCAGTACAGTTAAGGTAAATTGACAATAAACATGTGATTGTGAAAAAATAATGTAAAATTTGTTACTTCTTAGCTGCATTTTAAGTCCCGCAGCCAAAAGTTCGACGTCCCTGCAGCAGATGGAAATCTTTGTGCCCAGGGTTACACAACCTCGTGTTCATGTGGATAGCGAGTCCACCTCCTCTCCGTTTCCTGCAGGCTTTTGTGTCTCTGTCCCTGACAGGACTGAAGTAGCTCCACGTTAGCGTCCGGGATGCTAGACCTGAGCCACATTTCCGTAAAACATAGCAAACTCCCTGTACGCTTTGATGTTTTTCACCAGCACAGCCAGTTCATCTGTCTTATTTGGTAGAGAGTTCACATTTACCATGATTACGGACAGTACCGAAGGCTTGTATTGCTGCTAGCCGCTTATTCTTCACCTTAACTCTGGCTCTGCAGCCACGATAGGGCCCTTTCATCACGCCGGCACGAGAGTTCTTCAGGGCAAGGAGTTGATTCCTCGAATAAACGCATTTTTGTGCGTTAAAACCCATGTCCATAGGATAGAAGGTAATCCAAAGTGTAGTTGTCAAACGGGACGAAAAGCACCGGAGATAGCAGAGAATAAATACAATAAATCACAAAAAGAGCAAAATAACATGGAGGCTGCTGCTCGCGGCGGCGCCTATGATGTTGTATATATCTGTATTTTTTTAGCGACATCAAAAAAACATTACAACCTTGACCCCAACGTGATTGGCACACCGTGAGAAAAAAAGGGGGGGGGGACTGTTTAGCAAATGAGAATGCACAACTAGCGAAAGTAAACCGCGATACAGCCAGGGATTTTGTCGTAAATACTATTATAGTCGTACACCAGAATACAATAGGAGGCAGCCAAAAGATTCAACTGAGTTTCTATTTTTGTTGGTAAATATTTCCTTCCAGTGCGGCGCCGTGGTCCCATTGGAGATCGTCCTCCTGCAGAAGGTGGGCGGGGCTTTTGGGGGTGTGGCCCGCCTGCTGGACTGGCGAGAGCGCCCCGACGGTTGGCTTTTGGTCCTGGAGCGACCCGAATGGGGGCAAGACCTCTTTGATTACATCACTGAGCGCGGCGCCTTGGAGGAGGTGGTCGCTTGCGGCTTCTTCCGGCAAGTTCTGGAGGCGGTGCGCCATTGCTACGACTGCGGCGTCCTCCACCGCGACATCAAAGACGAAAACCTCGTGGTGGACCTGCGCACCGGACGGATCCAACTCATCGATTTTGGATCAGGTGCTTTGCTCCGGGAAGGCTTTTATACTGATTTTGATGGTGAGTTGTGCTTCTGATTGAACTAAGTATTTATAAAAAAATTATGCGACCTTTAGATGGAACAAAAAAGTGATTGATATGGTCTTGAAGCATTTAAACTGTAGCCATGTTTCTTAGGGAGGGTAACGATGGATGTGCCTTGTTCGTATTTCTCTATTATTTCAAGTTTTTATTGTTTCCATGGTTGTCATGTTTTTGCTTTTCCCTTTTTATCACTGCAAGTCTAGGGGCTCGTAGCTAAAGAAATTCAAATTTGATACACGTTTTTTTTCCTCTTTTTATTCTTCCCTTTTCTCCCTTATCCCTTTTTGTCACATTTTCCTTTTTTTTCTTTTTGTCATTTTCCCCTTTACTCTTTCCTTTTCCCCTTTATTCCTTTCCTTTTTTTGTTTTTCTCACCCTTTTTAGTATTTTTTTTGTTTTTCCCACTTTATTTTTTCCTTATTTGCTTTTTTCCCTTTGTCCTATTTTCCTTTTCATTTTTTTCCCCGCTTCTTGTCTTCCTCTTTCGTGTTTTTTCTTTCAGCTATTTTCCCTTTTGTTTTGTTTTCTTTTGTTTTTTTCTCATTTGTCCTTATTTTTTTCTTTTACCTCCCTTTTCATTTTTTCCTTTCCCCCCTTTTCTTGGTATTTTTCCTCTTCTGATTTTTTTTCTTTTTTCCCTCCAATTTTTCCATTTCTTTATTTTTTATTTTCATCTTTCCCCCTTTTTACTTTTCCCTTGGTTTTGCCTTTGTTTTCCTTATTCTTCTTGTATCCCTTTCTTTTTCCTTTTTTTTTCTTTGTCTCCTTTTCCTTTATTTTCCTCTGTAATTTTGAACTTGGTCACCCCTCTCGAGGAATTTGAACAGGGTAGATGGATAGAATTTTAAACTTTAATGCATTTTTCCTTTTTCTCTTTCTCCTTTTGGTCCAATTTTTTTCCCCCCTATTTTTTTCCTTGTTGCTGCATTTGTCCTTTTTTCTTTGGTTTTCATCTTTGTTTTTCCTTTTTGTCCCTTTTTTCTTTTTCTTCACTTTCTCCTTCCTTTTTTAGACAATTTTGTGACCTGAACTTAGAAACGAAAAGGCATTGTTTGAATTCAGTGTTTTTGGGCGTGCAAATGAATTTGTCATTGACGTTTTATACTGGAACGAGGGACCAAAAAACCCCCATCTTATTCCTTATCGTAACTCAAAATGTCATTTGACAGGGTTGTACAGTAATATATTGTTTTGTTTTTTGGTTTCCCAGGTACTCGAGTGTACAGCCCTCCAGAATGGATCAGTTTACGCCGCTACCACGGCCGCTCCGCCACAGTGTGGTCCCTCGGGGTACTGCTGTACGACATGGTGTGCGGAGACATCCCTTTCGAGCACGATCACGACATCCTCAGTCGGAGATTGTGCTTCCCCGCTGGAATATCTGCAGGTTCGGGAAACTTCCTTAATCCCACACAATCCCCGCTTGCAAGGTTTGGTTGTAGTACTATTAAGTTTAGACTTAAGTAGTGTTGGGAATTAAATGTATCGTTTACCAAATTGTTCGAATTAGTTATGACTCCATAAACCAAACACAACCTACATTCATCCAACAATTTATGCGCGGTCGTTTCTTGAGAGAAAAATGAACCGGAAAGCAGACATTTGCACAGCAGGGGCGGATTTATTTCCCCTAACAGAAGAACTAAGTGAACTCAATCGAAGACGGCCGAAGTGGCGTTAGAGTCTGTGTGAAGCCCTCTTCTGAAGTCCTTTAGCTTTTTCTTATTGGCCATCTTCTCCCTGCATAATGGTGTGCTGGCTCCTCCCATGGCCGTGCCAAGGAAGCACCCTGGGCTTCACAATCTCATCCATGAGTGCCTTGATGTCTGGCTTCTCAAAACAAGGCCTGCCCCCCTGCGTCAGCAAATGTTAACCTATAGCTGGGGTGGCAAACACGTTTGACACAAAGAGCAGACATTTTTAACTGTTGGAGTCAAAGAGCCACACCACGCACTGACCTTCCATGACAGACACACACAATTATAAACATATTATTTCCCATAACACATAATACGATTTTCGTTTCGCTTTGCATTTTGCCATTTTGACCATGAGTCTGCATGCTCATGAAATGTTTACTTAATTTCCCGGCATTACACGTAACCTACGCAGCTGATTGGCAGTCAGTTATGGGTCCGTAGCAGCACAAAAACAACAAATCTGCCAAATTAATTTCAAAATATTATTTGTTATTAACTCTGATAGATCCAATTGTGTTTTAACAGGGGGGGACATGAAATGAGGCAAAAAGCCACAGTATATAGAAAATATAATGAGGCAAAGAGCCGCATGCGGCTCTAGAGCCGCGTGCTCGCCACCCCTGTCCTAGACAAAATATTATGCATTTCGAACAGCCTGCCCTGACCTTGTACATTGAACTAAAACCCACTTAGTGAAATTCTTCATTGCATTATGAGTTAATCGCATAAAATCCTTTATAGTCAAATGTGTAAAATCCTTTAGTAGACATTCAAAATAGGGAGAGAGGACATCAATGAATTTTAAACTTGAAAGGAGACGAGGAAGGGAAGATTAGCCCTACAGGGTGTGGATTTCAAAGAACTGGAATGTGGCTGGCAGTCAGTGACAATGATGTAATAGTCAAAACCATGAAGAACAGAGCGCAGCGATGGTCAAAATAAGAAACTGGAATTCGAAAAGTCTTTGTATTTGTCCAATATTGAAATCCGAAGATCCAGTGGCCTACGAGGCCTGGTGTGAAGTGTGTTGCTTTTAAGAAGATTGTTATTCTTTAAAAAAAAATGGTCTGTGTTATAAATATAGCTCAAAGCTAAAAACAAAAGTAAGTTTAAAAGGAAGAGTTTGACATAAATCTTTTGTTTTGAAAATAATACTACTTCCAGGTCTCCAGCGTTATTCCGATTCTACAATCTCATAGTAAACAGAAGAATTGGCCGATACTTAGAGTATTGGATCCGATCCGAGGAAATACTGGGTGGCATGGATCGATACTGATACCATACCAATACATTTTGTTTGGAAATGTCATGATCAATGAACCTTTCCCACTTGAGTTTGTTGGTAATTTCGCTAGACGCAGCGCCGAGATTCTAGTCACTAAAAATGTTTTATTTTCATAACTACAACTTAAACTTGAATGGTATGCATTGTTTTTTTTAATATTTCTATTACAACTGTTGCAGAACAAAAGTTAAGAGTCAAATAAAAAAACAGTAATGTAACAGAAATGCACATACAACAGCATCAGCTGTACCTTCAATTGCACAATATTTTGAAAATAAATCCAGAAAGTTCTAACGGTCTAAACAACAAAATCTCTGAAAACATTTGGCAGTGTGAAAAAATCCTATACGTTAAGTACAACAGCTGTCACAGAGCAAAAGTCAAGATAGTCAAACCAAACAAACAAGCCCTTTTTACTCTGTTGCCATAGTGACCACAGATTTGCACGTTTTTGTTCAGGAACAGTAAGATCTTTACATCTTGGTTACAGAGCATTGCTCTGCAGAGTGAGCATTTTCATGTGTTCATGTCAATCTGTGGTGTTGACACGGTAGCAGACCCATTTAGCTCGCGAATGACCTGGCGCTGTCCTTTTCTGTAGTTGAAGAAAATTCCACATTACGCTGTATTTTCTGTTTGCTCATGTCATTTTTAGCCTCTGTGCAGATAGGTTTGGCCCTTTCTTTAGCCTGGTGGGTAGGATGCAGAAGCAGACCAGGTAGTAAGAGGTTCTAAGGGTGTGCCTGTCAGTCACAGTTCAGGAATAAACTTGCCGGAGGTGCTGGGTGAAAAAGAAAAGGTTTAACCAGGCATTGAGGAAATTAGAAGTGGAGGAAAGTATTGATTCCAGGACAATAGTATCAATATGATCGAAGTGCTTGCTTAGTATCATTAATATTTGAATCAATCTGCCCACGCGTCGTAAACGTATTGGCACATGCTCTCAATGCACTGTGTTGTACTGTTGCAGTTTTCACCATCCAGAGTAAGAAGTTTAAGCTTCAATAACATGGTCCTTCTTTGGTTGTTTCATTTTGTGTCTCATTGATAATTACACATCCTAGTGCCGGTTCTGACTTTTTTTATTTTTGTGTTCCAGAATGCCAGCACCTGATTGGCTGGTGCCTCAGCCTGGAGCCAAGCGAGCGTCCAACCCTGGAACAGATTTTCTTGCACCCTTGGGTGACGTCCAATGAAGTGGACGAGGACGGGGGTGTCTCACTGCACACGTCCTCTCAAGAAAGCGTCCGATAGGGCGAAAACATTTTAGAGGCGGGCGCAAATGATCTCAGGTTTCTCGTTGCTTTTGTCTCAATTTCTATGCACCAGCAATGCAATGATACTGTTTTTATTTTTGTCATATTTTTGTTTTTTTATGAGAATGGAACTTTATTTATAGGCTGAACATTCCATTTTATTTATACACGTTGTCATTCCGTCATTTTCTCTTTTCATTGTTGTGTTTTTGCAATGCTGTTTTTTTTTTTTTAATACTTAGACTACTGAAGTATATTGCAGCCAGTAAATAAAAAGTTGCCTACAGGGAACTCAAGGGAAATTTCATACGGAAATGACGACAGTGTTCTATATTGAGTCTCGATTTGACTTTATTTTTGTACTGTTTTTTATTAATTAAATATCTTGTATGAAAATTAATTTGTCTTCTTGGTTTTTACATTATTTAGCATTAAAACATATAAAAATTGCAAATACAATAGGAGATAAATGAAACCTAAAGACGTGAAATCCCTTAACATATTTCGACGTCATTATCATTTTGAACAGGCGGAATGGGACAATTTCTTGGGTAGGGGTCCTTATACTCGAAATCAAGTGGAGTTACTCACAGCTATAGCTCAGCGCGCCACGAAAGCCCACAATCTCGCGTGCTAACGTGGCGGCCACATTGGTGGAGTCAACAACCCTTTTAAAGCAATGTATGTAAATTATAAACAAATCAAAACTTGCTTATTTTACAACTGATTTTTCTGCATGTAACTTCTTTTGTCATGCGTGCTGTAATTATGGAAATTTAATCAAAATTAGCCACTGAATAATAATAATAAATAGAATTTAAAACATTTTTACCTGTGAAAGGTTATTCCAGCTTTCCGGGACGCTATGATATAGAAGTGAGTGCATCCACAGACAGCACATTCAGTTGTGTCTTTCCCCTCCGTGCTCATGTCCTGGAAGTTTCTGACAGTTTGACCTGACTAGTTTGGGCTCGCACTCGGCACGCCGCTCAGAGAGGTGCGCCCCAGCTCGTCTTCTGTCCATATTTGTGGAGTTACTTTTATCACCCGTATGTAACGTTATAAAAAGTGGTGGTTGGGCGAGAATACAACTAATGCAATATTTAGTCGAACTCATTGTTTTAAATAGTACATTCAAATGTTTTTGGATTTTCTACATCTCATAAATTCGACGTCATGATACATTTTAAACGGGCGGATTGGGGCGCACCTTCTGGTCCTAATACCGGAAATCATACAAAAGCTCTTTCAGCCGTAAGTATAACATTTTACTATTTATTTTTCCTCTTGAAACAAGGTATTATATAAAATACATTTATCCTAATACTTATATCTGCATCATCCTGTATTTTTAATTCGTATTTATTATTTAGTCACGTGAGGGGGAATCGAAGAAATATATTTCGTGTGCACACACGCACAGTACAATTTGATAAACGACAACAAACTGACGTCTTATGGAAATCGGATTTTGGACTTAAATTTGACCTGGCCCGTTTTAGACACTATACAAGAAAAAAATAAACTTCTGAAATCGGGTTGTGTTTATCCCATACAACGTGGACCAAATGCAGGGATGTGATTTTTCCGCTAATTCGCGGAATTCCGCTTTTTTTTATCTCCAAAAATAAAATTTTAAAATTTCCGGTGTTTTAATTGGTAAAAAAAAACGATTTCGTCTCGACAGCATGCCATTTGAGTGTTTCCGTAACTGAAATGAAACGTACTTGCGATTGGTTGAAGTCTCGTGTTGACCAATAAACGCGCTTGTTATAGGAGTGTGCCATTGTTCATTTCTCACACGTTTTTGCCGGGTGTTTAAAGAAAGATGTCCGTGATCGAACGCAAAGATGCTCCGCGAGCTAAAGAAATTGATAAGATTGTAAAAAACAAGTTTCGATGGGACTGGTTGGAGAAGGAATTATCTACGAATGTTGGAAAGAAGACTGTGACGAATTTGTTCAATGACTTTATTCGGAAGATCGATCGTGCCGGGAAAGCACTTTGCATTTGGTGTCATGATACCATCGACTATGGTGGGAGAGGTTTCAAAGCTCTTGAAAGTCACGCAAAGAGCAAAAAACACGTGAAAGAACTCCAGTCAAGAACGACAAATTATTCCATCGCTGGAAGTTTCGGTGCCCAAACGAAAACTCCAAAACTTTACGGCCTCCATCCCTTATTGACATCACAATCGGAAGCGGTAATAAAGAGACGTGATCCACCCCAACAACCTGTACCAGTTGCTGATAGAGTCGTGAATTTTGAGGTAGGTGGTAAACTTTTCAAATTTATTGATCCCAAAAGCTGGTGGCGGCACGCTTTGAGGCGGTTTCCTACAGACCTGGATCCCGTTAGCCGCCTGCAGTTGTAGAAAGATGCCGGTCGTCTAGGGTCTCCCTTGCCACTGGAACCATCTTCTTTACAATTAAGATAGTGGCGTTGGGGAAATGTTTTTTAATGTGACTGATTTTGAGTTGACTTAAACTGTAATTTTATATGGGATAGTTCAATATACATTGAAAATTTATGCTGTTGTCCTGTCTATTTCTTTGTCATCTGAGTGCATTGAAAGTACTTAAAAAAACCCATGAGCTCCGGGGGGGGGCTTCGCCCCACTTTTCCCCCCACCAGGGCACTGCCCTGGTCCTACCTGGTTCCCCCCCCCCCCCCCCAGCTAGCAATCACCCCCCCCCCCCCCCCCCCCGCTAATTTTCAGATAATTTCACTTTGGTCAAATCACATCCCTGCAAATGTCCCAAAATGATTTTGAATTCCTTCCTCACGTAAGAAATAAAGGTCAACTCATAAATTCGTTCTGGTCCAAATGAAAAGTCAATTTTTTGGGGATAAAAACTCTGACCAGCAATTTGGTCTGAAACTTGTACATTATTAGAACACTGATTGTTATATTTATTTGTAACAATAATAAAACCTTGATAGAACTCCATCTGCACCGCTTATCCTCAGTAGGGTCGCGGGGGTGCTGGAGCCCATCCCAGCTATCCTCGGGCAGTGAGCAGCAGACACCCTGAACTGTTTGCCAGCCAATGTAGGGCACACAGGGACAGACAATTCACTCGCTCATTCACACCTAGGGAAAATTTGGACTGGCCGATTAACATGAGATGCATGTTTTTCACGTGGGGGGAAAACTGGAGTGCCCGGAGGAAACCCATGCAAGCACGGGGAGAACCTGCAAACTCCACACTGGAGGTTCGATCTCATGACCTCAGAACTGTGCCGCTCACGCGCATACCACTGCACGCCGTGCTGCCTTCTGATCTAACGCTTTTGGTACGATTGACATACCTCTTAAGGTGACTTGTGATTGTATGTTTTTTCCTTCAGGGTAATGCATTTTCCTCCCAAAAAGACTGGCCTTGTCGCAATTAAATCATTTGTTTCATTCTACCCACTGGCATACTGCAGAACGAATACAATAAACTTCTTTTTCACTTTCAAGCACTTTATTGAAATAATTTGCAGTTCTCTGATAACTTCTCTCTCTATCCTTGTGTTTGTGTGTTTTCTTATTTTTTCTAGATAAAAACAACATATAGGTGGAACACTACCATGTTTTTCACAGATACAAGTTCTCGGATTTAACTTTTCAAAGCAGCCGCGACTGGCTCTAAAAGTAAACCCCTTTTAAACACATTCGATTGTTGCCCGTATCTGGACTTTTTATTTACCCGCTGACAACTACACTTTGGATTACCTTCTATCCTATGGACATATGGTTTTAACGCACAAAACGACATATGGTTTTAATGCACAAAAATGCGTTTATTTGAGGAATCAGCTCCTTGCCCTGAAGAATTCTCGTGCTGGCGTGATGAGGGGGCCCTATCGTGGATGCAGAGCCGGAGCTAAGGCTAAGCGGCTAGCGGCGTTATAAGTCTTCGGTACTGTCCGTAATCATGGTAAATGTGAACTCTCTACCAAATAAGACAAAAAACAGAAAAGCGTACAAGGAGTGCAGTTTGCTGTGTTTTACGGAAACGTGGCTCACATCTAGCATCCTCTGACGCTAACGTGGAGCTACCCGGCTTCTGCGCTGTTAGTCAGAGACACAAAAGCCCCCGGGCAGCGGAGAGGAGGCGGACTCGCTATCTTCGTGAACACGAGGTGGTGTAACCCTGGGCACAAAGATTTCCATCTGCTTCAGGGACGTTGAAAACACAGAACCCCGAGCCCATCCTGTTGATCTGTTAATAAACAACTAAAGGATAATGCTGGAAGTGTGAATTTCCCTACGGGGATGAATAAAGTATCTATGTTCAAAAGCTGAAATTTTGTTGAAAGTGAAGGCACTTTCTTCTAGAACATACTGGTCGGGGGCTGAACGTTCGAAAGCTACGTTACCACTGCACTTTTTCCCAGTTGTTGCCAGGTGGTACAATACATCAAATATTTGCCTTTCCATTCACTATCATGTCCATAAAGATCTTGATCTTGTAATGCGATTTTGTCCAAAAGAGGCCGATCAAGATGGGGCGCTCGTCCAAAGACAAACGGGACATTTACTATCGTCTGGCCAAGGAGGAAGGCTGGAGAGCAAGGAGCGCCTTCAAGCTTCTGCAACTGGACGAGGAGTTCAATCTCTTTGCTGGTATGTCAAACTGTGCATCTGTCTATCAAAGCATGTATCCTTAAATGTACTAACTTGGCTTTGCCTTTTTATTCTATTTTGTTTTTAATTATTGTAATATCAGGTGTAAACAGAGCTGTGGATCTTTGTGCAGCACCAGGAAGCTGGAGTCAAGTTCTCAGTCGGAAACTCAGGTGCAACTAAAGATACAATAGAGCCCCGAGATACAACATTAACCAGTTCCAAGGTGGGGATTACAAAGTGAAATAACTATAGTGGGGAATAGAAACCTCTGGTTGTTTGCTCCCAATCCCTGGAACTCCAGATAAGAACGTTAAAATAACAAAATTAAATAGAACAGAAGGGGTTATAGACACTGCCCTTCTTACGAACGAGATAGGTTCCCGACGATTATTCGTAAGTTGAATTCGTTAGTAAGTTGCTTCAGTGCTATATTTTGTCTGTTTAAGGTTTATAAGAGTAACCTGTGTTGTTTTGTACAAAAAATAAACATTTCATAAAATATTATGCTCTTTAAAGATAAATAAAGTTACGTTGAACTTATTTTTGGAAGATGAGCTTCAAGGGTTAGACGACTTCCTCCTCCGTGGTAGAAACTGGCCCAAAAAAAAGCAATTCAACCATTTTTCAACCGCATCAAGCTTTCTTATTCCACTTTCATTTAAAAATAAAATAAAGTCTCGCCTCTTCTTGACACTTTACACCAACCATATTGAATGGATGCACGAGATATTACACAATAAATATGTCAAAGTTCTTAGCGCGCTGGAGATACTGTATAGTATGTTTACACACTAGGAAGTGGAAGCCGGATTTCTTTTTCGGGGTGGATGCTGGGTGAGCTCTCACAGCGCCACACGCCTTTAGCGGCGGAAAGAAGCGCGACATACTGTGCTGTACTCGGAAAAAGGAGCACACAATACAAAATCTAATTTACAGCGATGTCCGGATATTTTTCCGCATCCGGAAAATAATTTTGTATCTACCGTTTATCCTAAGTCAAATGGTCCTAAGTAGGGGAGCGTCTGTGCTATGTATCCCGGTTTACTTCCTGCTGTTTCCCTACTTCTCGAATATTCATCATGCATTGTATTTTCATTGGCTAATCGATCACCCCACCCCTATTCTGCCTGTGTTTGCATGTGCGTCGACGGCATTGCGGTCTAAATGGTTCACGTATGTAAAACAGCTTGACAAACCTACTTTCCACGAACGCAAAAAACTTTCCCTGGAGTCGCAAGATGTCTGTTTGATGCTCTCTAGTGGCCCCCTTTTGTAAATGTTTGATCATTAAAAAACAATATTTTGTTTCTGTAGGAGAACAAACAGGACACATTCTTAACATTTTCCAATGACCATAAATGGATATAGTATGTGTTTCCTTCTCTATAAGGCTTTCATGTAATTTTTTGCGGCTCTACACCTATATATTTTTTTGGGCTAGTATTTTACATGATGTCAACAGATTTCAGACAGGCACCTTAAAGATGTAACTTGTCATATATACAAACACTGCAAAATTTTTGTTGTTGTATGGTTGGGAAATTGCTGTAATGAGAGGCCGAGAAAGCCTCTTATGTCACACTGTAAGGCGGGTGTCTCAAACTCACAGCCAATTGATAGTTTAAGGCTTTTGCCTTAATATGAAAGTTTAAAGGGACATTGTGTATTATTTAGCGCAGTTAAGTGGTAAAAAAAACATTTATTTTATGCATTATATTGATTAAAAAAATAAGCAAAATATTTAGACTATTATATAAATATGCATTTTAAGCACTATTTATCCTTTTTCATCTGTCATTTTTTTTTCTTGCTTCTTTTTTTCCCTTCCCTTTTTTTCTTCTGCCCTTTTTTCACGGGTTTCTATTTTCCTTAATTTTTCCTTGCTTTTCTGTCTGTCTTTTTACCCCTTTTTTACTTTCTCCTTTCCTATTTTCTTGTTTATTTTCTTTAGTTTTCTACTGTTCGTTTTTTTATCTCTTTTTTTCTTACTTTTGTTTTATTCTTTATTTAAAAAAATATTATTTTTTTTGTTTTCAGCTGGGCAAAAAAAAAACAAAGTTGTTACAAGTTTGTCACTTTGAGCTTCCATAGTTGATCGAGCTTTTTGGTTGCACTACACAATACAGCGACATCTAGTGGTCAAATATGACACACTACCCCATTAATGTACCTGCAGATCACACACCTTTTGGATTAATTTCTTACCGATTGGTTTTGCTTGCATATGAGTACGCCATATTTTTTTATATTTTGAACTTTTTTGAGAATTGCGTGATGTTTTAGGGAACACAGGATTTTTTTTTTTTTTAGACCTCAAGGAGAGAAGTCTGAAAGCGGCGAGGAGGTTAAAATCGTGGCGGTGGACCTCCAGGCCATGGCCCCTCTTCCAGGAGTGACTCAAATTCAAGGAGACATCACCAAGGTGAGGATGAATTCCTTTTTATTTTTTTTCCTAAGCGATCGAGAATCACGCCACCGATTCGCAGGTTTCCACGGCAGAGGAGATCGTCCGCCACTTCGAGGGCCGGCCGGCCGACTTGGTGGTGTGTGACGGCGCCCCCGATGGTGGGAAACTTACTTGACGATCTCCCCTTCGCCGCTAAACCTGACCTTAAACGCGTGTTGTTGTTGTCGCCACAGTAACGGGCCTCCACGACGTGGACGAGTACATTCAGGCTCAGCTCCTCTTGGCTGTGAGTTGCTAGAAGCGTGAGGTCATTTGTTCAGGATTTATTCCTTCGTATTTTTCTTCAGGCACTGAACATCACCACTCACGTGCTTAAACCAGGAGGAACGTTTGTTGCTAAGGTCAGTTCATTTTTTTCTGGATTTTATGGCAACAATAGGGTCAAGTCAAGTCATGTTTATTTGCGATGTCCTTAATCACAAGGAGTCTTAAAGGGCTGCACAGATCAAAGGCCATTGCAAACTACAGACTATTATGACACAATCCCCTGATCTAAAACCTACATGAGGGCAAATAATACACAGACATACCTGCCAAGTACTACGGTTCTGCCGTAATAAGTACGGTTTTCTTGAACCCACTACGGTATTACGGTTGCATCCCAAAAATAAGTTTTTCCGATTAAAAAAAATTAAAATCGTAAATAATCGACGGGCGAGAACATTTTTAAGATTGATCGGCCCCAGGAAAGCGTGACGTGACATCATCACTACGCAACTCCCATAGATAGGAGTCCGTCAATCCATTCTAGTCAATTTTTATCGTGCTATCATTGAATCCGTTTTAACGAGGTCCATCACAGTCTGGTTTGGTCGCCTCAATCAGAAAAAATGGTCAAAGACTGAATCAGTAGTGAGGACAGCAGAGGAAATAATAGGTACTGGCCTCCCGTCCCTGCAAAGTATCTACAGTACATCGATTGAACTAGAAAGCGAACACTAAAAATTGTAGACTATCCCAGTCACCCTGCTCGCAGGTACCGTATTTTCTGCACTATAAGGCGCACCTAAAAGCCTTTATTTTTTTCAACAGCTGACCATGCGCCTTATAATACAGTGCGCCTTATTTATGGATCAATATTAAGTCGCAAAGTCTTCCAACTAACTTGCAGCCGCCGACTAGATTTTCCCCCGAACGCCAAGTAGTCCGCGGTGTATGCTGGGATTTTTTTACCGGCGTTTCATTGGCTAACCAATGTGTCAATCATCATTTGAATCGATCACTATTGGCTAAAGTTATTCGGAGGTCAAGGGGCGGATCCTTTTTATCATTTACAGGCTAGCATAGGCTTAAGCTGCAAAACAAAGCCTGCAATTGGCCGAAAAAGATGTGTCAATCATCAGTTGAATCGATCACTATTGGCTTAAGTTATTCGGAGGTCAAGGGGCGGATCCTTTTTATCATTTACAGGCTGGCATAGGCTGAAGCGGCAAAACAAAGCCTGCAATTGGCCGAAAAAGATGAATGTGTATAGCACGTGGTTGACTGCATACAGAAAGCGTTTTTTACTATTCTGTATTTGTAAATATTTTATTCTCCTGGATTTACTACACTCACGGATATAAGAGCAGCATGGCTGCACATTATTATTGAACACAACGACTTCGGTGAGCTACTCTGGCTATATATTTTCCCTGTATCTTGTTTCAGTCTGAACTCGATGTTTCTGTGATAAGCGGTGCAGATAATGGATGGAATGGAGTGTCTATTTTTAAATTCAACTCAATTCCAAGTGTTTATTGTCATATGCACAGTAAAGTTGCGAGCGAAAAAGAAAATAGAAACTAAGGAATGGTTGGCATTTCTTGAATCCCAAGACTTTAACCTTCCGAATGATATTTGGAACGATGCATTTCAGTGACATCGTACGGACACCGCATCCGCACGTGTCTACGACACGTATTTGCTTCTTTGCAAGCTTTCGGAATGTGACTGTTTGTCGACGTTCCCATTGTAGCACCTTATAATCCTGTGCGTCTCATGTACCGTATTTTCTGCACTATATGGCGCACCGTGTTATAAGGCGCACCTTCAATGAATGATATATTTTAAAACTTTTGCCACACATAAGACGCATTATAAGGCGCTATAAGTGCATGCTGGTTTAAGATCAGGTAATTGTGCAATTTTGTAATTGTAATCCTGTGCAGTCCTTCGAGACATTTTTGTGATTAAGGGCTATTTACGGTAAATAAATGTGACTTGACTTGACTACAGTAGAGAATGTAGTTACGTTATGCAACCTCTAGATGTTGCCACGCTAAAGGGAATGGCAACAAAACATTCAAAATGGTCAAACTTTATTGTTAACAAACAAGCTTTCCACAACTCCATTCACTCCCAAAATAAATAAACAGCCATTTTATTATTTTCTCTGGGGTAAAGCATTTTCGTGACACATCTTTAACATCTTTGAACAACATCAAGGCATATCATTTTACTTTTATTCCATTTAGTCAACACGCAAAAAAAAAACCGTCTGATACTGTTATTTTAAATGAAACGTTAGTGCAATCGCAATAAAGTGACACTCGTAATGTGCAAAAACAACAAGTGCAAAACAATAACAATAAAGCAATAACATAATAACTGTAAAATGTAAAACGTAAACACACAAAAGAAAAACAAAGATCACTCTATAAGCTCCTCATCGACGAATCCCTCGAATTCTTCTTCTGCAGTGTTCGAATTGACCATCTCAGTGAATGGGCCATCCAACACGTCCGGCTCCGTTTCATCAAGGTCGTCATTAATTGAGTCAGTGTCGCTGATGTTGTCTGGCTGTTCGGGGACAATTCCCGTCTTCTTGAAAGCTCGGACCACAGTTGAGACTGATATATCAGCCCATGCATTTACGATCCACTGACAGATGGTGGCGTATGTCGCCCGGCGCTGTCTCCCCGCACGTATGAAAGAGAATCGTTGTTTAATATTTCCCAGTATGCACAGCGCGAAAAATGGAGTCGGCGGCTGTTTCTCGTAGTTGCGAGACCTTGCGAATTTAATATTGAGCCATATATAAGGCGCACTGTGTTATAAGGCGCTCGGTCACCTTTTGAAAAAAAATTAGACTTTTAGGTGCGCCTTATAGTGCGGAAAATACGGTATGTCAAATATAGGACCAAAAACTATTTTTTTCGGGGTGCGCCCTATAACCCGGTGCGCCTTATAGTGCGGAAAATACGGTACTTTGATTACCTGCCGTAAGGTCGCCGTCTTCGCTCCATTGTGAGCAAGACTTCACGTCTTAAAGAGAGTTTTTACCCTTCCGCTCTTCGTATGTTCAACGGGAATTGATTTAGGTTATCATTTATAGTATTATTATGCCAATGGCGTTCCTCTGACCTATTCTACTCTAGTCTTGTTTTTTACTCTTAACTATTGTTTTTTATATATTCTTTCTTTTTAAACTAGTTATTGTATCAAATATTGAAAAGAAAACTATGAAGGTTTTCTATGACTTTGTTATATTAAATACATTATTGAGCTTTTAAAGAACTCTTTTGATTATTTCCATCAGTACAGTTAAGGTAAATTGACAATAGACATGAAGTTGTGATTGAGAAAAAAAAAATGTAAAATTTGTTACTTCTTAGCTGCATTTGTGTTGGTGGGCCTGGTTTGGCCCGCAGGCTGCATGTTCAAGACCTATGATGTAAACAGAACACTGCCAAGTAAGCTCCACTGCTCCCCTAGTGTAGTGGAGGTGCAATTGCACTCTGAATAGATAAAAGAAGTTAAAAAAGAAATCGAAGTTCCCTGATGTCAAACGTGCCCACCCCCTCCCCTGACGGACCCTTGCGTTCCCCCTGGACTCTTTGAGGACCCCTGCTGTAATGCATTAATCTTAATGTTATCTAAACTTGGTAGAAAATGCTTCAAATTGGGTTTATGTTTTGATTCTAGATAGATAGATACTTTATTCATCCCCGTAGGGAAATTCACACTTCCAGCAGTATCCTTGTGTTGAAAATAAAACAATGATAAAGTAAAAGGAATATAATACATAAATACCCAATATAACGTTTTGCTATAGAGTATTTAAATAGTGCCACGGAAAATACACACTGTAATCAAAATAGGGTAATATGCAAATGTGGGGGTGGGGTTTAATGTGGGCTTTTACTCCCCCGGGTGGGGTTAAAGAGCCTCATGGCATGAGGAAGAAATAATCTCCTCAGTCTGTCCGTAGAACAAGACTGTGACAATTAATTGTTCATTTTTTCGTTTTTCCTCTTTTTCCCCATAACAGATTTTCCGAGGCAAAGACGTGACGTTATTGTACTCTCAGCTGAAGATCTTTTTCGGGAGCGTGACCTGCGCCAAACCTCGCAGCAGCCGAAATTCCAGCATTGGTCGGTCCTCGCCTTTGCTGACATTTTGGATCGCTTTTATTTGATTTTTAATATTCTCGTCTGCTGCTATCAGAAGCATTTGTGGTGTGCCAGAACTACTGTCCTCCTGAAGGTTACGTGCCCAACATGTCAAACCCTCTTCTGGATCACTCCTATGGTGAGATTTTCTATTTTTTTGTTTTTGTTGCTCTGGCCGATGAATGAAACTGGTAAAAACCCCAGTGTGTATTATATAGCGACCCCAAGTGGTGTAAAAAACCTCATTTGACCCGATTGATTCAAATAATAAATGAAAACACATGTATTAGCTCATAAACATGATGTTAGGTTTATAAATGGGTCATTTATATTCCACCACCTAAAGAAGCTGACACTTAACTTGTGCCTGTGGTGTTTTTAGCACTTCACAACCACTTACCCCAAATCTAATGGGCCCTGTCATTCAGGCATCTTTCACTTTTTTTTCACCGTTTCCTTCTCTAGACCCTCAACTTTCAAGCCCCGTTATGTATTCTATAATAATTCCTAGTTGTTATTTTTTTTTTAAATACAATGATTAAAATGAAAAGTAAAAACACATGGATTCAAAGAAATTTACGTTTAAAAATTTGTAAATTTTATTACCATCTTGAAAAGCTGAAATGTTTGTCCGTCATCTCACTTCACCAGTAGCCTGAATGACAATTTTGTGAAGCTAGCCTGTTCAGATGATGCTTTTAGCACTTATCACAGCTGAGCCCCGAATGTTATGGTTGATGGCTGAGTCTCCTCATTTAGGCATTTCCGATTTTGCTTTTATTATTTTCTTCTCTAGCCACTCACGTCAATCCCTTGGCTGGTGACTATGGCTTACTGCTATGATATTTGTATTTTTAGCCGCTCGCTGTAAAACAATTTCCAGAGTTCTCCATGAAAGAAAATGTTGCTTAGTTCCGTGATTCGAGCATCTTCCGCTTTGTTTTTTTTTTTCTTTTACTGTTTTTTCTCTAGCCACCTTTGTTTGTCACTTGGCTGCAGGTTTCGGCTCACCGCTAGCCACTATTGGTTTCGTTAGCTGATCCAGCTTCCTCTTTTAGTGTCACTCACTCCGCAATACTGGTCATGCAATCGAACGTTCCATGACTCCTTTTTTTTGACATCTTTTTTTTTTTTTTTTCAAAAATGACCGCTGTTTCTTCTCCAGCCACTCATGTTAGACACTTGGCTGCATGATATGGCTGACTGCAAGCTTGCTTTTGTTATTATTGGCTTTTTTAAATAAAGCTTGCTAATTCCTTCAATGTCATTCGTCTCCCATAGCTGCTCATATAAGCAAACAGCACTGATTCGGACATCTCTGATTTTTTTTTTTTTTTTTTCCTTCTTTAGCCGTTAAAGTCTCTGAATTCCGTGATTCTGAGTCCTAAGGTTTCTCTTTTACAATCGCTACTTTGCTTTTTTAGTAGTTCGCCCCGGTAGCCTCTACATTAAGCCCCTGTCCGACCAACTCCAGGTATCGGCTCACCGGGTGTGTCGTTTTCCCATTCTTTTGTCGTTGCTGGCGTTGAATCGCAGCTACTTTTATGTACTGTCGCACGCAAGATTTTACGCGGAAAAATACATCATTAGGCTCAGGAAATTTGGGTAGTAAGTCTCCTTCCAATGCACACCTTTCAGTTCCATCCATCCATCCATTATCTCACCGTTTATCCTCAATAGGGTCGCGGGGGTGCTGGAGCCCATCCCAGCTATCCTCGGGCAGTGAGCAGGGGACACCCTGAACTGGTTTCAGCCAATCGCAGGGCACACAGAGACAGACAACTCACTCACTCTTTCACACCTTGGGACATTTTGTACCGGCCAATTAACATGCATGTTTTTAGAGTCTGGGAGGAAACCAGAGTGCCCGGAGGAAACCCACGCAAGCACGGGGAGAACATGCAAACTCCACACAGGAGGTTCGATCTCATGACCTCAGAACTGTGCCGCACACGCGCTAACCACTGCGCCGCCGTGCTGCCCCCTTTCAGTTCCATTCTATGCTATAACTGCCTCTATGGGTGATTTTATTAGACCTTTTTACTTTAATTCATCTTAAGTACTTTGATTTAGAGTTACATTTTAAAGAATTCAGCAAACATCGTCTCCGTGGGAGCTTTTTTAAGTTGATTTTTTTTTTTTAACAGATGTCGACTTCAACCAACTCGATGGTCCGAACCGCATCATCGTCCCCTTTCTGGCCTGCGGAGATCTCAGCGCTTACGATTCCGACAGAACCTACCCACTACAGGTGAAGCCGCACTCGATCCAAATGCGTATTTATATGGATTCAACTTTGAATTGGTCATGTCTGTCTCCAGCTGGACCCCAGTAAGGAATACCAGTACACCCCTCCCACCCAGCCGCCCATCAGACCCCCTTACCAGCGGGCGTGCCACCTCCGCAAGAACAACTTGCTCTCTAAAGAGGATTCTCTTTCAGAACCAGGACCGATCGACCCAGCGGTTTGATTGACGTTTATTTCGATGGTGGTGTTTTTCATTCGGGTACAAATTTCTGAGGATTATTTTTTAAATCCAAAGCTTTCTTGTGCTCATGTAGTTTTTCCCCCAAAACACGTTAAAGATTCTAAACTGTGTTTGAAATGTATTTTAAACGACCAAGGTTTTTACTAAAGGCCATTTTTTTCTACTAGAGCTTTTTAATTGTTGATTGGTGACTGTTCATGTATTTCAACTACTGGCAACTAGTCAGGCCCAAAACATGTTATAATCATGGTTACATTGTGATTCCTTTTCATGTAACCGCTGTGAAATAAATACATTTTGTATTTAATGCTTCAGAACTAGTTTCGCTACAAAATGGATCACCAATGTGGTGCCCAGAGATCCCAAGGAGCTCTTTAATAACACCTTAGTAGCCTGAAGACAACATTTTAAAATAGCTTCCAAGTGATGGGTCGTTGTGATTTTCTAGGAAAGGGTATTTCAAACTGGCATGATGTTTGACATGTTGACAAACCCTTTTAAACTGTATTTCTAATAATTACAATATGGTAATAATATAATGAACAATATACGTTTTTTTTTTTATAATCCCACTTCAAACTAAAAGCCCACAAAAACAAAAAGTATAGCCCTCAGCTTCAAAAAGCTTGGTGACGCCTGTGCTAAAATACTGTTTTCATTTGGTAATTATTGTATTTTTTCGAACTATAAGGCGCACTTAAAAAACAGAAAATGCCAGAAATTTGAAAGCATGCTTTAATATCTGATGAGCCTTATTGTCCAGGAAATATGGTAAAGTTTTAACAAGAATACAAAAGAAAAAATATTAACATTTATCTAGTTTATGTATTTTCCAGATTTGAAGGCACGCGTAGAAAACTGAAAGTTTGCCAGAAATTGAAAAGTGTGCCTTGGTAATCCAGCACACCTCATAATTTGGAAAATACTGTGAATTCTAAGTGTTTAGTTAAAGTATATCTTCCAACCTAAGTGTCCCCGTTACCGTCAAGCCACTTCCCTTTTTTTGGGGTGGGGGGAAATGGTTTATTCAACAAAAGCTGCAGTTAAGACATCTTCTTGCTGCTGTTAAACTTTTTGCTTTTATTTGATTTTGGCTTACTATGTTATTACTTTACCAAAGGGGGTCAGGAACCTTTTTGACATAAAGAGCCAAAAAAGCAACTAATGTTTTCAAAAGAAATTGAGAGAGCCACATCATATATTTTCAGACAAAATTGAAAAAACTGCCAAACACACTCTCTAGACAAAAGCTAATTCTTCAGCACATTTTATTTCACTGTGTGCCATTTGATGATTTAATGAAATGACAATAATGCCAAATCCTGTGTCCCAAATCAATGTAAATATACCATTTACAATTTGTCTTCCACCTTCAGTTAAGAGTGTTGAGGCAATTTTTTTTCAATTAAAAATATTCACTTTCGGTGTAGATTGCACTGAGCGAGCGAGAGAGAGAGAGAAGGAAGTGTCTTACGCTGCACCTGTACTGCTCACCCAATCAATGTCGTTTGCCAGCGTTTTTATTTATCAGTTTAAATGGTTTCTTATCAAACTTCTGCATTAAGTTGCTTCGGCTTTATATGGACCAAAATCGGGATGAAATCACTTGACTTTGGAACGCTACAGAGGGATGTGCAATAGTTGCATTTTATTTCGGAGCCATATGTACTCATGAAAAGAGCCATAGATGGCTCCCGAGCCATCGGTTCCCTACCCCTGCTTCACCAGATCATAGTATCTGGAATTAGGGTTGAAATTGGTTCAGTCCTCATGCCAGTTAGAAATCCAATTTCCTTGGAAATCACAATGGCTGATGAGATATTCTCAGAACAAGCCTACTGGCTCCTCTGGTGTTCTTATGGGGACAGTGGGCACTGCCTTGATGACCCCTGCATATTGACATATCATAAACAGGCAACCAAATTACGTTCGATTAATAAACACTTTTGTTTTTTCTTCAATTCAACGTGATGACACAAATACATAAAGATGTGGAAATTATGGCTTTGTATAAATTAAATCCCCCCCAAAAAATCTGAGTGACTTCCGGGTTTGTGTCGCTACGTACGCACGACGTCATGACGCCAAGAACTCCGCCGCATTGTTGTTGGGGGAAGAGAACCGAAGCAGCACAACTCGTCAGACCGAAGACCGACATTCGAGTCTCTCACTACCGGAACAGAAACTTTGGGTCGCCCTGGATACTTGGCACCTACCATTTGGGCTCGTTCGGTTCGGACCCAAACTCCGTCTCGATGCGGATTTAACCCAACTGCCGCTCGGGCTTCGAAGGCCTCGCCGTCGCCATTGCCAGTCGTCTTCCTCTCTTACAGCGGAATTCTTGACAAAACCACGGTTAGTCAGACCTAAAACTTTCCGGTACCGCTCTTGAAAATTCACCTGAAACGTTGAACTCAGTTTGTCGTGAAAAGCAAATAATAAGGGCTGTTAGAACACGACAACTTTTTTTTAAAGACCCTGTGGGTGTTCTTGTTGTATTGGTCGCCATATTTGCTAATGTTAGCATGCTAGCCCTGGATCTTGACTCGTTACGAAAGACTATGTCAATAAAAGTCTCCGAATAAACATAGTTACGCGTTTGATTTGAACTTATTCCATTCCAACGAATGTTTTAGTCGCCGTTGTCCAGTCGCAAAAGTAACCCTGGTGGGTTTCTCGGTAGCTAAGCGGACGTTAGCTGCAGCGGCTAACTGTTGCTAACAGTTGCCTATGCACATTCAATCGGGGGGGTTGGGTAGACTTCGCTGCTCCCTTGCTGAGTACTAGAGCTCTTTCATTCATTGCTTTCTGCCCAGGACGTCAGCACAAACACAAAAGTCTTTATGCATCACTTTAAACAAAATCGTCACCGTAAAGGTCCTTTTCCTCGCATGGTTAGTTTGATACACATCTTTGTGTTTATAGAACTCAATGAGTTGCATTTTTATTTGAGAAGGGTTGTTCAAACCTCACATTGTGTTTGCTGTTAAACGTCATATTGAAATATAATATTGTGAATGTGCTTGATTGCTGTTGAGATTGTCAAGATTTTCTGTTATTAGTGTCAATAAATGTGTTCAAACCAAAAAAAAATGTGAGTCTATACAAATACGTCCTAATTAAAAACATGTACCCCAACATGTTACTGTGATACACTCCTATCTGATGAAGAGATGCTGTACACTAGACTCCCACATGCGTCATCTGTATTTGTATATCCCTTAATCACAAAGAGTCTCAAATGGGCTGCACAGATCAAAGACTATTGCAAACTATTATAACAATTATGACACCATCCCCTGATATTGTCAACATAAAATATAAGTTATTCATATTCTATAGTATAGAAGTGTGTTTTAAACTTAGATGTAAACATTTCCACTGAGGTTGCAGATCGAATCTCAGGGGGAGAGCATTCCACAGCACCGGTGCCCGGATGGAGAACGCTCTCCATCCTGCAGATCTCTTCTTGGCTCTTGGGATCACTAGTAGACCAGCGTTTTCAGAGCGAAGGCTCCTGACCGGAGCATAGGCGGAAATTAAATCTGTAAGATATGAGGGAGCAAGTCCATGCATGATTTTGTATGATACTAACAGTACCCTAAATCACATCTTAAGCTAACAGGGAGCCAATGCAGGTTAGCTAAAATCAGGGTCATGTGATCAAACTTTCTTGTTTTAGTCAAAAGCCACGCTGCAGCATTTTGTACTAGGTGAATGCTCTTGATTTTGGACTTCGGGGACCGGAGAATAGTGCATTACAGTAATCGAGACGGGAGGTAACAAACGCATTAATTATAGGGTGGGAATGCAAAGATAACTGCTTTGTAGAGGAGGATAGAAACTTATGAGTAGCTCCAAACCCATGGTACCTAAGCTAAAAATATTAAAATCACCCAAATTGTATGTGTGCTATACGTCCATATCAAGCATGGCAAATTCAATTGGCAACTGCTGACAAATTTGTTAAAAATTCAGAACCATGGAAATTGTCTTGGGCAAACATTATTTAAAACTGAAGATACGGTTTGTGTTATAGCAGTCTGACCCCACACAACAATGCACAACTGACTTGAGATAACAAACGCACCATGTGACTGACCCAGTGAACTTGTAATCACCTTACCATTGCCCCCTGGTCTTTCAACTTGTTTTTTTCTATGCTGAGGCTGAACATTCACTTGGCAGAAAGAGTGTGTGAACACTTGAGCGTTTGTTGAAAAAGTGAACACAGTTTTCCTTTTGTGTATAAACCCACATAGTTAGAACAATCTCAACATACACTTAGTTGTGCTAAATGTCATTTTCTTTTATTAACCTGTAATTAAAATCTAAACGAAAATAATTTGGCCCATTTCAACACCTGCGTTTTTGAAGTTTATGTGTTGTGACATGTCTTAAAAAAATATTTTCGTATGCTTCCCTTTTTGTCAGAAAAACTTGCAAGAGGGGATAGCCTATTGGCTTTTTGGGTGTTGTAATTTTCAGAGGAAACAAGTTTGAGTGTACAAGAACACGATCGGATCAGGATGGGAGAACCTCAAGACAATATAAACCAGCCTAGTAGGAGGATCGGGTTACGGGTTCAGTCAGGATTTCCTGCTCCTCCACAGTAAAAGAGTGTTAGGAATTTATGGTCATTGTCCTCCAGGTGTCACAAGCAGACTTGAAGGTTAACAACTGTCTTTACTGGGACACCCTTGACTTCTTTTTTTCCAAGTCCATAGCCTTTTTGGACTTCTAACTGGGCGGAAATCATGGCAACATCAGATATTTTAAGCATTTTTTGTATTAGTAGGACTCTTCACTTTAGAAATAGTCTTGTGTGAAGAAGTATATTCAAAGTAGTGGTTTAGTGGTCTTTTGAAGGCTGCACAGTGATACTTCCGTCAATAAATTTTAATGTACAGTATTCCCTCAGTGTTGTTAAGCCAATTTCTGCAATATAGAAACAAGGTATCTGTTTACATGTAGATGTAGTTTCCCTCATCCGAGATATTTTGGTTCCCTAAAGTACTGTGCGACTCGTAGTACAGAAAAGAATGATCCATGCAAACCCTGGCTTCCTTGCTTAGAAAGCCTCATGCGTCTTGGACATTTTTGTTTTATTTTCTGACCCAAGGTAAAAAAGCAAAATGTCCAGATATAGTCGATGCAACAGTTATATCTGTCAATTTGTAGTGTAAATCCGGAAAGCCATGCACAGGCTCAACTTAAAAACAGATGTGATGCAGCAATGGAGCCCACATTTGGAATGAGAGCAAACAAGCACCCTACTTGGTTGCTTTTGGCGAGTGACCTGAAAGAAATCATCCTTTCATTATTTTCAAAAGTTAAATATGGAAACATCTTTTTGTCACTCTCACTCTGCCCATGTAATAGTAATATATACAAATGACCTGTAATCAGGGTATTTTTTTACAATAAGCACCCAGGAAACCGAAGGCAGTTCTCTGATTTGTTTGAGTGAACTGCTGCTCTCTAAAATGAGGCCGAAACTCTGCGATGCACGCTAAAGCTGCAAAAGTAATAGAAAACTGCCATCGTGCACCGAGGACGCAGAAGTTGAACTGTGATATAGTGAGGGAACACTATCCGCACTTAAAAGTGTGTGTAAGCGTTTTACTGATTACCTGTGTATAAAAAAAAAAAGATGAATTAGGCGTGTGGTTTTTCAGCCCTGAATCTGCTCACTGGTTTGCCACTCTTTTCTCTCACAGTAACCGACGGCATGAAGAAAAAATCCCGGTATCAGCGACCGGCGGCGCTGAAGAGGGACTCTTCGCCCATCAAGCCGTCGCCCAACCGCGAGACGCTGACGTACGCGCAAGCCCAACGCATGGTAGAGCTGGAGGTGGACGGCCGCGTCCACCGCCTAAGCATTTATGACAAGCTGGAGGTTATTGGCGATGACGATCCAACGGCGCAGGAGATCCTGGAGTGCAACAGCAACAAGGAGAACAGCGAGAAGCCCCAGCAGGTTCTGGTGCGCTCTGTGCGCCTGAAAAACAGCCAGCGCAAGAAAAACGCCGGCTTGCCACCCCCGCAGGTTGAACCCCAGCCCACACCAACGCTGTTGGAGCCCAAAGTCTTGACGGTGGAGTACAACTTGCCAGTGGTGCCCAAAAGGCCGGCGGCGTATTACACGTACGCTGAGCGCACGGCGGAGGAGCTGGACGATGAGGTAGAATACGACATGGACGAAGAGGACTTTGCTTGGCTGGAGCTGCTCAACGAGAAGCGCAGGAGCGAAGGCGCCAGCATGGTGTCTAGCAATCTCTTTGAGTTCCTCATGGACCGCTTGGAGAAGGAGTCGTTCGCCGACATGCAGGGCCAGGGCGAGCCGCCGGTAGATGAGGACGCCGTGTGCTGCGTCTGCATGGATGGCGACGGCGCCGACAGCAACGTCATCCTCTTCTGCGATGAGTGCAACATCGCCGTGCACCAGGAATGCTACGGCGTGCCGTACGTCCCCGAGGGACGCTGGCTGTGCAGGCACTGCCTGCAGCGGCCGGGCCGACCCGCCGACTGTGTCTTCTGCCCCAATCGGGGCGGTGCTCTCAAGAAGACAGACGACGGCCGTTGGGGTCACGTGGCTTGCGGCCTATGGGTGCCCGAGGTCGGCTTCTCGGACACTGTCTTTGTCGAGCCCATCGTCGGGATGCGCAACATCCCGCCGGCTCGCTGGAAGTTGACCTGCTACCTGTGCAAGGAGAAAGGGACCGGTGCCTGCATCCAGTGCGACCGGGTCAACTGTTACTCTGCCTTCCACGTCAGCTGCGCGCAAAAGGCCGGCCTCTTCATGAAGATGGAGCCCGTTAAGGAGGAGGCGGCGGCACCCGGTGCCTTCTCCGTCAAGAAGACGGCTTACTGCTGCAGCCACTCGCCACACGGCTGCGAGCGACGCCCACTTAAGGTCTACGAAGAGCCACATCGCAAGAACGGTGCCTGCCACAAACGCGGTAGGGCACGCGCAAAGCCGTGGTACAAAAAGCGAAGCAAGAGGCCTGAGCCCCCACCCGAGCCTCCTGCAGAACCCGAGGTCCCCTGCACCTCTGGTCCCAGCATCACTGCCTCCAGGTAGGCCAGAGTGCTACAACGGAGATTTCAAGCCATTTGATTTGAGACGATTCCTGCTCTGCTCTAAGCCAGGACTGTTTTGTCTCCATAGACTTGAGATTCTTGCACAAACGTACTCAGTATTTACAATTTGAAATAGGCAATAATTACTCTCAACAGGATTATGTCTCCAATATCTAAATCCAAATTATTTAGATTCCATATGTAGAGCTGCAACAGAGGATCGGTAAATAAAACAGATTATTAAATCTGTTTTAAGATCCATTTTATCCATTGATTCGTTGTGTCGCATGATTTATGCGGCAAGTAAGAGGGTGCATGGACTTTCCGCTTGATCCGGCGATGAACTTGTAGCACTTTGGTTCGGAAGAAAGCGCCTCAAGACTGTTTTTTAAATGCACGAGGTTAACATGATCCTAATCGTAATTAAATCTATAGCAATTTTCATATACTGAATTGCAACTCAAAAGTGCTTTATAAAAACATTCAATGTACAATGGAATGACATCAAAAGAAGTACGCTCATTCTCCGATGTTGCCTCTTTATAAAAGAGTACCTCACATATTTTCAGTTGTATTTTTGTTCGTTGTTGGGCTGTTCGACAAACACTTGGAATGTTGTTATCAGTTTATATTAAAAAACACTCTGTTTGCTACAACATTGCTGAGTTAAAAAATATTCAACAGAAAACCAGAAACCAAGTCAGTGGATAACTAGTGCACTCAGATTTGTTGTTTAGAAGCTTTCAAACTGCTAACTTTGATAGCACTAGCAGTAAAATGCCACTGTGATGTGAAAAAAAACGAGAAGCGGGAATTCTACGCACATTAAATATTGATAGCAAATAAATAAATCAGACCATACTTTTAGTTGGTATTCCAGAAATGATGATGTCAATAACTGCTTTTGCCGAGCCTTTTATTTTATTGTTTTTAATTGACTTTTGCAAACTGGCCGTCAGGGTTCAGAATAGTCCACATCATGGCCATGCAAGTAACCTTGACTTGCCTATTTTCTTAGAAAAACAATAATTAAGAAATATTGAATTGTTGAAATGAGCTGATAGCTGATTTCAAAATGCACGCCCTTGTCTGTGATCTTTGCATGGACTCAGAAAAATTCTCTCAACCTCTTTCTCTCTTGTGGTCAGTCTGGAAGGCATCCTGAACCAGGTGGCCATCCAGAGGAAGAGGCCGTTTGTAGAGCGTGTTCTCGGCTACTGGGTCCTCAAAAGGCAGTCCAGGAACAACGTGCCGCTCATCCGCCGCCTGCAGACAAATCCAGCCCAGTCGCTCAAGTCCACTTCCGCCGTGAGTGTCCCGCAACATCGGAGCTTTTCCCGTCGACTTTGATTTTGAACGTCCTCTTACCCCCCTCGCCCCCAAGGATCGCGCCGAAAGCAACCGGGCGCTGAAGGAACAACTCAAGGAGTGGCACAGGCTGCGGCACGACCTAGAGCGAGCCCGACTCTTGTTGGAGCTTATCAGGAAGAGGGAGAAGCTCAAGAAGGAAGAGGTAGTCCAACTCAATCTTCACATTATGACTGAAATAGTTGAATAGTTAATTAATATAAATTGTCTTTGATTGGGTTTTATTGCTGTTTCGTTAAACAGTTTGAAGGTTTTTTGTCTCCAGCCAATCATGTTAGCTGCCCGCAGGCTGGCTTGCCGCTACCAGGCATTGTTAGCTGCTCCTGATTTGTGTTTCAGTGTCACTCGCCATTTACAACTGGTCATGCAAGCGAACACTGCTGAGTCCCGTTATTAAGCATTTCCCCTTTTTATCGCTGTTTGCTTCTCTAGCCACTTATGTCCGTGAGTCCAGTGATCAGTGACCTGATCAGCAAGTAGCTTCTCTTGCTAGTAACTAAAATCATTTGCCCCGGCCAGCCCTGACCAACTCCTGCTTTTGGCTTTTTTCAGCCAGTGCGGGGAATCAAGGTCGGTCTGTCTTTTGTTGTTGGAATTAACAAAAGCTTTCATGTCTTGTCGCTGAATGAAATTCAGAGAATCAGGATGTAGGCTTCACACATTTTATGAGTGGTATCCTCCGGGTTTCAATTGTTTGTCTTCTCTGATTGCACACACTTCAGCTCAATTCTAAGAAACAACGACCTTTTGCAGGGATTTTTTTTCACACTTAAATGCATATTTTTGCGTCTGTTTACCAGATGAAACTGCAGCAGTCGGTGCTGGAGGTCCAGCTGACACCTTTTAACATCTTGCTGAGGGCGGTGCTCAGTCAAATGCAGCAAAGGGACCAATACAATGTCTTTGCTCAGCCCGTCAACACTGATGAGGTCTGTAAATGTGAACTGCTACACTTCAATCTAGAACATTTTTGAGAAGATTCTCTTCCCTCACTTGAAACATGATCTTCCTTCCCAACAGGTCCCAGACTACTTGGACCACATCAAGGAGCCCATGGACTTCTCCACCATGAGGTCCCGCATCGACGACCACGCGTACCGCAGCCTGGAGGACTTTGAGGCCGACTTCGACCTTATGATCTCCAACTGCATGAAGTACAATGCTAAGGAGTCCTTTTTCTACAAGGTGGCTCAGAGGATGCAAGACCACGGCGGTAGCATCCTGCGCAATGCCCGGAAGGAGGCCGAGCGGATCGGTTTTGACTTCCCGGGCGGTCTGATGTTGCCCGAGGCCCCTGAAGTGGAGGCACCCCCTCCCTTCACCTGGGACAAAGGTGAGTCCTTGCTCGGGGTTTAGCTGGGTGAATCAAAAGGTGAAGAAGATTGACTTTGCTGTTTTCCATCCGTCCCCACCCTTTTGCCCAAAATCCATTTCATTGGTCGCATGGACGTATAAATGACCCCAAGGATACCACATCTGTTAAGTGTGGGGGATCGCAAAGTGAAATGGCTGAATAGCAGGGGATACAAACCCATGCCTAATGGTTAAAACCCATGAAAATAACTTAAGAGCTATAGGTAAGATGTTGGACTTAAAATGTCAATCATTAAGACGGGCCAATGCACTGCTTGCACTGCACACTTTATTTGGGGGGCTCGGTCCCAAGTTAACCCTAACCTGCGTAGTTCAGCTGAAACGCACAGTTAAGCGCTGAACAGCGCACGGCCGAAGTAAAGTTTCATGTTCAGTTTGGCGGCAACTCAAAGCTTCGGGGTTTTTTCGAGCTTGGTTATCAAATCAAGTTAGTCTGCCGGTTTGGGGCGGGTTCATTTCATGTACCCGCAACTCGTGTCGGGTCGGCCTGGATTTTTTTAGGCCCGATCTTACTTCTATAATGAGCTTACAGTATGGGGATATTAGTTTGTCGTTAGGCATGTAAATGAATTATTCGGATTGCTCGCTGTAGCGCGGTTGACTTTTCAGCTTCGCTACTTTACGGATTTGCATTGTGTTCTGCATTCTGATTGGTTTAACAGTGTCCCCGCTTATTATTATTAGATTTTTATTATTAGCTTATTATTATTATTATCCAACAGTACAGTAGTATTAAAAAAAAGAATTGATAAAAAACATTATCACAGTACTTTTTTTGTTAAGCAAATTTGAGCCCATAAAAGTGTTTGTTTTTTGTGCATAATAAAGTATTCAATTGCATAATAATTGTTTAAAAAATAAACTCACGGGTTCTTTTTGGAATGTACCCCCTCTTAAAAAAAGCGTTGCAGTAGTCCTTTCACAATCAGATAATTGTCTGCTTGTAAACGTCGTTGGTGCCTTTTTGTCTATGAACTTATTGGAACTCGTCTGTGTGGCCTTCAGTGGAGCGCATCCTGAAGCCGGCGTACCGTTGTCTGATGCCACTGGAGGACCAGCTGAAGGAGCTTCTGGAGAAGCTGGACTTGAGCAAGGCCATGAAGAACGGTCCGACTCGCAGCAGGAGGCTCAAGCAGCTCAAGAAGACCATCATGGAAGTCCGCAGTGAGATGAGGCTCAAGAAATCTCTTTCGGCCGCCCCTCAACCGTTTGAGCAGCCCGCACTGCAACTCCCGGAGCGTCCCTGCACTCCAGAGAAAGACTCTGCCCTTCCGCCAAAGCTCGAGGCACCGCCGGCTGTGATACCGTCAGATACGCCTTCATCACCGCCCGATTTAGGACCACCCACACTGAAGCGGGCGGATAGTGAGGCCGGTGATACGACTTGCAACTCTCCTACCTCAGCCGCCCCCGCCAAGTTCAACGGGCACCTCAGAGACCATCAACAGACTAACGTCCTGTTCCACAAATCCAAGAGCGTCAGTCCGCAGAAGCCACCCGGAGAGCAAGAGTGTCCTGCCACCCCCTTGCCATCCCCACTGCTGCCACTAGGTGCCAAAACCTTCCTGTCAGTGGTCATCCCGCGACTGGAGACGCTCCTTCTCCCTAAGAAACGGCCGAGGAGCAGCAGCGAGGACGGCGAGGAAGAAGAGGAGTCCCCCATTAAACGTCTAGACACGGGTAGGTCTTCTTTTTGCTTGTCTGACATTTGGCTTTTTTAGTAAGTGAGAATTTGATAAGCAACTTACCTTATAAGGAATGGAAAACTTATGTTTAATAGCCAGGAAAAACAAAATATCATAAAAGACAGAAATTAATAATTCAGTAAAGCCCCAGGATATGAAATTTATCTTTTCTGAGGTGGGGATCGCAAGGGAAATTGCTATATTGCGGGGGGATAGAAACATGGTCGTCGGCTAATATATTTTAAACACCCCAGTACACCAGATAAAAACGCTAAGATAACATAGTAGTATTCAACAAATACTACTAATGTGTTATATATGTTTTATTTATATATATATATATATATATATATATATATATATACACATTTTTACATTGGTTGGTATGACTTGAGCTGGTTGAGTGGAATTGCAGGTGGATGCAGAAAGGGAGAGGAGATGGCAGAACAAAATTCAAAATTATTTTTAATAATGGGGGCACTTTTTCATGCCCGGGGAAGATTTCATTTAATCGCATCCTTAATTTTAATATGTAGTTTGAGTCGTCGATAGGGTATGCCCGTGCTACTTGGTGAGGGTTGCATTCTTTGTATTTCTGGATCATGGCAAGCTTTGTTTCCATGGTTGTCGTGTATTTGCTTTTCTCTTTAGCGTCAATGTAAGCCTATGGACCCCTAGCATATACAGGTCCTTCTCTAAAAAAAATTTCATATTGTGATTTAGTAAATATAGCAGTTAAATATTAAAGAAATTGCATAGAAAAACAAGATTGCATTTATCATGCCATAATTTACATACAGAGTACGGTAGACGTGCATACTGGTTGTAATGCCAAAGACGAGTCCTTTATGTAGACATTATTGAACTGAAAAGCTGTTGTAATAATTTTAACAAAAATGGACGGCAGTTTGTAGTTGCCTAAGAGGCAAGTGCATCCGTTATTTTCTCATCTGAATACTTAGTAAGCGTTCCACCTCTTTCACCGAACTGATATAAAGAAAATGGGATATGAGGGAAATACTGTGTTTAAAACTATGGTTAACTTGTTGTTATTGTTGCTATTATTGTATCAGAACTGTTTATATATTATAAATATTATGTTTATTTTTATTGTTGTTATTATCATTGGTGCCGCAGTGACATTTGGTAACTAGGCGCATTATGACGTTGAGGGATGGGTATTACGAAGATTAGTGTATAATATATGTGATTATTGTAATTATTATAATTATTGATATCTGACCTATGTAATAAGTATATCCCTGAGATTTTGTTATATTAGACATAAAAGGAAAGGAGGATTTGTAAAATGTATTTAATAGGGAAGATAAAGGGGTAGGAAAAATAAGCATCTGCTTCTGACTACCCCTTTTCGAACATGTTATGTGACATTATTTTGTTGTTGACTAATTGTTTTTGTCCTGTTTTTGTTTTAATGTTCGAAATAAAAGTTTTCATTCATTTATTTATTCAAAAAGTTGTGTGTCGATATTAAGTTTCTGACTCCAATGAGCAAGTATTCAAAAGCAAGTTTGTCCGTTCAGGCATCGCCAACGGTTTTGTGGTGGAGGACGTGGCAGACGAGGAAGAGGCCCCCTCGCCACCCCGATTGCTGGAGCCACGACGCCGCTGCGCATCCGAATCCAGCATCTCGTCGAGCGGCAGCGCCCTTTCCGGTGCCAGGTGAGTCTTTTTAGCATTACCCGATTCGTGTTGCACTTCTCCCAGTTATAATTGGAGTGTGTGTGATTTTCCTTCCCTCTAGCGGCATTGTGTTTTTTGAAAGCAGTAAAGGGAGACCGGCGTCGGTGACCGCCACTCGACGCAACACGCTAGACGAGAAAAGCAGTTCCGCGTCCTGCGCAGAGAACGGGGAGTTCAGTCAGCCTGTCAGGGTCCCCGCAGGTAATTGCTTTGATCCTTTGCTCTGTTTACCTGACGCACTTGGTTTGGAAGTCGGACTCCCAGACTTTTGATTAGACTGGAAAACGGCATATAGTATTATAACATAAAAAAACGCGTCAACATGAGACATTGAAAATGTAGTTCTCTGATTCTTAATATTTTTGGATTTGTTACAGTGCATCTATCTTTTTGAGTAAAAATTGTAACCTTAATAGACAGAGTAAATGCGTCCCTTACCAAAAAAGAAAGCAAGCTAAGACTTTAATTGCAATTAAATTGGAGACGGGCCTGATGTCCCCTTGACGCCCGATTTAGACGAACCTCTTTCTATTTGATCTCCTTCGCCAGCCAATCAGGGTTGCGTGGGCCGTTATTCCTGGAGCGATAGGGATTTTTACTTAAAAGTGGTGTGGTGGAATCGTCGTTTTTATGGTACTATTTGTGCACAAATGCGTGTTGTGAATGCGTGCATGCTTGCTTGCCAGGAAAGTTATGTCCCAGGCGGCTTTGGGTGCTTGGTAAACTCTTGAACTTGTTTTTTTATCAAAAGGAAAGGATCCCATGATGTGTTTAGAATCTAAATACATTTTATCTTAATCCAGACCTGCCCTGGTTAGTTACCAAAACCTTTTCATCTATGATGTATTTATGATTTGAAACTGGCGCCCCCTGTGCTTTTTTTCGTAATCGACTTGTGTTGTTCCTGTAGAGGTGTGGAAGCCCTCGGCCGCCTTCCCCTTTGTCGCCGAGCCCTTTAAGCTAGTTTGGGCTAAATGTAGTGGATATCCCTCCTACCCCGCCCTGGTGAGTGACTTGCCAAGCTAGCCAACCGCCCGCCATGTCTCATCCCTCATCAGCCCGCCCCCGAGTGCCATTGTGCTTGTGATAGGTCACCCGCGGCCCTCGTGGAGGGAGGCGGCGCCGCTATAGCTTCAGTCTTTGCATGCTCCAGAAGTGTCCGAACTTTCGGCTTTCCGGACAAATTTTCACCGTTTTATTTTCCCTGCAGATAGTGGACCCGCGGACGACACGGCAGCCGGCACGGCACCTTCGCAACGGGGGAACGGTGGGGGAGATTCCCCGCCCGCCGCGGGATGTGCTCCGAGCCGGCGAGCAGATGCAGTTCAGGTCCGCCGAGAAACTCTTCCTCGTCCACTTCTTCGACAGCAAGCGCAGCTGGTGAGGTGCAAAAACAGCTGACCACAAGTTGTTGGAGTTGCACTAAAATTCACATTTTTTTGCCCAAAATGAAACACTGCAAAATGAAATACATCGGTTTTATATCCGTGTTTTCCGGAACATAAAGCGCACCTAAAACCTCTTAATGATATGCTGCAAAATACGGTGGATAAGATCAGAAATGCTTATAGTATTTATTCATGTGCATTAAAACACGAAATGTTATTGTCTAATATTGTATTTGTGTAATTATTAATTGAAAAACATGACCAACAACATTTTGTGCAGAGGGAACTGAGTCTGGGTCGCAGTGGTGAAAGTGATCAAACTTTACCACTTGGCCGGGCATGTCAAATTCATTTTACCTCAGAGGCCACATGGTAGTAAAAACATTCACACGGTGGTTGGACTATTTGTTTAAAGGAAGAGAAGGGGAGAAAAGGAAAGAAAGAGATGGGGAGAAAACAAAAGAGAGAGAAAAGGATAATTACAGAGAAGGAAAAAAACAGATAGAGGGAGGAAAAGAGAGAAAAAATGTGTGAGAAAGAGAAAAGGGTAAAGAGGACTGAGAGAGAAATCGTTAATAGACGGAGAGGAAAAAGAGGCCAAGAGGTGGAAAAAAAGAAGAGAAAGAATAAAGAAATATAAAAGAGAAGTAAAAAGGGTAAACAACAAAAAAGGAGAGAAGAAAAAGAGCGAGACATGGAGAAAAAAAGATTTGAAGACAAATAGCCAGCTCCAGCTGTTTTGTGAGTGGCTCCTGGCTTTGTCAACATTTAAGTGGACAGATTTGTAACTGCAGGTCACTCGTCTCTTGCGCTTCTCCAAGGTTGCGTTGGCTGGCTTGATCTAGCGTCACATGTTTGACACCCGTGCACTAGACCCATAGTGGCACAAATGACCTGTGAAAAAGCATTCAATTTTATCTCATTATCCATTATCTTTTTTTACTCGCGGTGCAAGAAATGAATGTTAGAAATCTGAGAAAATCAAAATTTTGTCCTGAAAGATATAAAGAAACGCAAAGTCTGATTCATCATCGGATACACCAAAGTGTTGATTTCCTTGTCGTGCTTTTTTACCTTTGTTTTTCCGGATAAAATCTCAGTTTTCTCCATTATTTCTGGCACCTTGAGTAAAAATGTTGTAATGAGGTCAAATTTAATGCCTTTTCATATGTGATCTATACCACTAGTGGTCTAATGGTTAGGTTTCGGCATTCTCCCTGTTGCGACCTGGGTTTGATTCCCGTCGCATACAATATTTTAAGATTTTGGTCAGCGACATTTTTCAACTGATCAGTCATTGCATTCATATATATATCGTTAGCAGTGGTTATATATAAATTAATAAGGTAGCTCTTACTGTTTGTTTTTTTTACTTTGGTGGCCAAATCTAAAATACACTTTTGCACACTTTCGGTAGAATTTTTTTGTGGTTGAAACTTTATTGCTTCCAGTCACGTGACAAGTCATGTCCACCTTTATTTGTATAGCCCATAATCACGCAGTGTCTCAAAGGACTGCACAGGCCACAGTGGCACCATCCCCTGATCTTAAACCAGAATGCATGCAAGGAAGAACTCAAAAACCTCAGTGCGAAGGAAAAAAAACATTTGAGAAGGGGCCACACAAAGATGTTGCATTTGGTAACAATACACAGTATGTAGTCGACATCAATAAACAATACAAAACGGGTGATATGTAAGATTGTTCAAGTAGTCCATGACAGCAACGATGCAGCATCCCGTGTCAGCCGGCTGGTGGATGTAGATCTCAACATGATGAAACACTTTCACTAAGGCTACAGATTTTATCCCAGGGGGCCGAATATTCCACAGCAGCGGGGCCGAGATGGAGAACGCTCTCGAGCCTGTACATTTCTTCTTGGCCCTTGGAGTCACAAGTAGACCAGCATTTTCAGAGCGGAGGTTCCATGCAGGAACATCGGGGAAATCAAATCAGAGAGATAAGGCAGGGGGCAAATCCATGCAAACCTTTGTATGTTAGTAACAGAACCTTAAAGTCAGATTTTAAATTGACCGGTTAGCTAAAATTGCTGCATTTTGTACCTGTCTCACTAACTGCTTCTCTGTCTCCCCCTTCAGGCAATGGCTTCCTAAATCCAAGATGTCCCCGTTTGGCGTGGACCGCATCCTAGACCGCGGCAAGCTGCTGGAGTCTCGCCGTTCTCACCTGCAAAAGTCGGTGCGGCGAGCGTTCGAGCGCGCCATGAAGCATCGTGACCTTGCCGGCACTGCCGGAAGAGCCGCGCCCGGCCCACATTGACGCATACTGTAGCGTGTGGCGGCCATCTTGTTTCCGACCTATGCAACGCCGACACTTGGGAAAGATGGACGGACGAATGTGCCCTCCGGCGTGATCGCCTCACATGCTGCAACTGTCTTATTGTCACCGAGATGGTGCCTGTCTCATTTTGGGTGTATGTGTGTCTCACTACCCTTTTCTCTCCACTTTCTCCCCCTTTCTCCCTGTCTCTCTCAACTTTCTCCTCGCTCTACCCCCCTTTCTCTTTCCCCTCCCTCCGTCCTTTTCTACATCTCTCCGTCTCTCTACCGCTCGATCCCTACACCTCCCTTTACCCTATTCTACCTTACTCTCTACCACTCTTTTTCTTTATTCCCCTCTTGTGACCCCATTTTCTTTCTACATCTATCCCTCGCTCTCTCTAGCTCTTTCTAGCCCCTATGTCTCTCTCTCCCTCTTTCTCTATACCTCTTTACACCTCTTTTTCATCATATCTCCCTCTGCCATTTTCTCTTATCTTTTGCTCTCTACCACCTTCTCTTCCCCTCTCTAGCTACCTTTCTCTCTATCCCCTTTCTCCCCTCTTTCCTTCCGTACCTCTCATTCCCTCTCTCTCTCTCTCTCTCTCGCTCTCGCTCTCCTTCACCTCGCTCTTTAGGGCAGACACATACACACGCCCGTTTGTGTTTTCTTTTCACATGCATGTGCGAGATTGTTTACACATGTCTTGTGCGCATGCGTGTGTGTTTTTCTGTTAGCGCATTGGGGTCTTGACCGGAAAAGGACAAGTAAGGCTTGTAGCGGCCATCTTGTGTTGTCACTCGCTCCTCTGTTGTATTTGTTTCTTTTTCTGGAGCCGTTTCCTGTGTCTATGCCACCCTGTTTTGGCATGCACTTGTACCCATTAATTATAAAATTATATTTAATTTTCTTTTCTTTTTTTTGAAACTTGGAATAATCTGTTTGATTCTTGTTAAAGGTATTGGATGGAATCAAAAACAGGTATTGGATGATTCTAGCAATAAGTACACAGATGTCAAAAGTAACCTTGATATCAGAGTTGTGACAATTGAGAAAATTAATACTTAATGAAAACAATGGAGCAGCACTAAACAAGCACCCCTAAAAAAAAAGAAAGAAAGAAACGTGGCAATGCAAGATGGCTGCTCTCTCCATTTGTTTCAATGGACCAGTCCATTATTTTCTAATACTGCATTAAAGGAAGCTGGATACGTGGGATTATTCTGACTTGATGAATTTTTACAATCTGGATGATTAAACCACGTTTTGTTTGTATTGCTGAAGCAGGACAAAACTCTTCTAAACACTATCACTATCATTTTATTGTTGATAATCAGCTCGAACCCTTCAATGATAGAATAATCCGATATCCCACTTTCTTTGAATGCATCATACAGCCTGACTTAATTTATTCACTTCCTCATACATGACGTCACGGGGCGCGAAAGGCCGCGGTCATCTTTGGTGCTATCGTTCATACTGTATCTGTTAGTTTAAGTTATTGACCATTTTGGCATTACGTTTGTACCTTTTTACTCGTTTGTACATATTTATATTGAAAGGAGCTCCCCACCCTTAATCTCCCACAGCCACCACCACCAAAAGCATCAGCCACCTCTTCCATTTATTTGTCTTCTTTTGACATTTATTTAGATTGCTTTTTATTGGGCCTTATCGCGTCAGCGGAGCAAGCGGAACGTGCCTGCGCTTATTTATTGTAAAGCAGATCATATATAAATGGCAAATGTATATGGATATATATGACTGATATGGGCACATTTCCAACAAGGTGCAAGCTCCCTAAAGCAAGGAAGCTTTTATTTTGACAGGGTAGAGTGCTGGCCGGGTCGACTTCCTTTTTTCTTATACTCTGCGCGCGCGTGTGTGTATAGTTTTGGTACTTTAGATCTGGGAATTCAACAAAAGTCATAGCGAATGGAAGTGTAACGTTTGTTTATTGTTCTTTTATACTAAAACACTGAAAGATTAAAATCTGTGTTAAATTACAGTCTCATGTTTTTTCCCTTGTGATAATGTCTAAAGTTATTCATTAATATTATGATTTTTTTTTGTTTATTCTAATCAGTAAGTAAAAATCTGACGGTTTAGGCATCCTTTTCGCCCCAGAAGTTGTAGTCCAATAAAGCAGATATTGTAGTTCTCCGGTTGGGTAGCGCTAGCGTGAAGAACTAACATGAGCGACCGGAGAAAACATTAAAAAAAAAATGTTCTTATGCTCGTCAAATGTGCCCGAGGTAAATTCATTTTCTGAAGTTTTATTACCATTAAATCTACATTGGCTGTAAATACGTCATCTTAATAGGAAAAGTTAACTTTTCAAGCTGTATTTAGATAACTTTTTTGGGGAGGGGGTTGAACAAATTTATTGACACTAATAACAGAAAACAATCATGACAATCTCAACAGCAATTAAGCACATTCACATTATTATATTTCAACTAACTTAGTCATTAGCGCTATTGCCTGTTAACTGTTGAGTTGTAGTCCGTATGATGTATTTCTACCGTAAGGTTGCGCGAGCTGGTTAAGACATCTCGTTTTTAACCATAAACATTCTTTAAGTAGTCTAAAGTCATCACAGCATACCTGTCAACCTCCACGTCTCCATGCCCGTACAAACTCGTATTTTCCCGCACAAAATACAAAATAATGGTACACAATTTTTTTTCCGGAATGATGCATGATGGGAAATCCCCAGGCGGCAGACGCATGCGCACAGTAGCATCAAACCGCTCGCTTCGGTTGCAACGAAAAAAAACCGATACAGAGATAAAGGATTCTGCGGCAAACTCCTTTGACTTGATTGATTTGCCGTTTCGTGATAGTCGGTGTATACCGGATGGTACCCATCATTGACAAATTTGCATTTTCAGTATAGATTTCTTTGTACGCCGTACTCGTCTTAAAATGCATAAAAAACATACTTACGCTACAGGTTGACAGGTATGTCACAGTATATTTATTTTTAAGTTTTAAGAACATTACCCTGTCAGTTTGTTGTAAAATTTCATAGGAAAATTATTTTGGAAGATAGCTATCTTAGTTATTAGCAACTTAGCATGTGCTATATTTGACTTATTTGCCAGCTTAGCAGTTTAAAGTGTTTTTTTCCTATAACATATACCGTATAATACCCATGTATACGTTTAACATATATTTGAAGAAGCAAATAATATGAAACACCCTTTAATGGCGTGAATTGCTGTTTATTATTATTAAAATTTTTCGACAATACAATATAAAACACTTGAAAATCAATCCAAAGAGTTTACATTTTTCAAAAATATTTGATCATTTTCTGGAATTGGGCCATATTGTTGGTAGCACAAACACTACCTTCACGACAAAATATTGCGTTTATGGCTAGTTTTGTTTCAGAGGCTCACTTTAGCAGTTTGTGCTAATCAATCTCAACAGTTTTGAAATTTTAGAGGTATTTTTGTGAAGAATGTTGCCGTCATTTTTAACTAAATTTTTAACATCAAGTGTTATTTTTTTCGGGCAGCACGGTGGGACAGTGGTTAGCGCGTGGCGGCACAGTTCTGAGGTCGTGAGATCGAAACTTTCTGTGTGGAGTTTGCATGTTGTCTTTGCGCTTGCATGGGTTTCAAACTGTCCCGAGGTGTGAATGGGCGAGTGAGTTGTCAACAAATTGTTAAAAATGAAATCAACACAGGGCAGCACGGCGGCACAGTGGTTAGCGTGTGTTTCTGAGGTCATGAGATCGAACTTCCTGTGGAGTTTGCAAGTTCTCCGCGTGCTTGCGTGGGTTTCCTCCGCGCACTCCGGTTTCCTCCCACATTCCAAAAACATGCATGTCAGGTTAATTGGCCGATCCAAATTGTCCCTAGGTGTTAATGAGTGAGTGAATGGTTGTCTGTCTCTGTGTGCCCTGCAACTGGCTGGCAACCAGTTGGGGGTGTCCCCTGCCCACTGCCCAAAGATAGCTGGGATGGGCTCCAGCACCCCCGCGACCCTACTGAGGATAAGCGGTGCAGATAATGGATGGATGCTATTTTTGTTTTTATCTATTTTCTGTATATAGGAAAATGACAAAATGATATTCAAAACGAGAAAAAATGTATTTACAAGGTGAACAGAGAATGTTTTATCACAACCTGACCTTTTTTTCCTAAGATAAGAAAATTGTTTAAATATTAAAATTATGTGCACGATTTTAACTTCTTTTAATTGATTTTATTATTGTTTCCAACACAATCCTAAACTGCTTTATCAAACAAAATCAGCCATTAAATAAACTGTATTTCCTCATTAGCAGTATTTTATTTCCCTTGTCGCTAACTTTCTTAGGACCCGTTATTACCACGACGAAAGGCAAAAAAATGCACGAAATGAGGATAAATAATCAACACGTGTGGTCAGACGCACAATAATTCTTGAAATGATGCTAGCCGACCGGGCTAGCATAGCCAAGATGGCCGCTCATCTCACCCAGTAACGCCTACTTTAGGCTGTGTTCGGGTTTGTGAAGGTTCCGAATATCGAATACCAAAATTTCACTAAATATTTGATTGAATTAAGATTTGTGTCGAAAACAAGGTATCACTATGTATCGTTACTTTTGAAATAGTTTATTTCTCGCTAACAGTTGACATTTGTCCAACAGCATGCGCAGTTCGGAGAAAAACTAAACCTACTTTGATGACGCGAGCGTGTTAAACTCACCAACCGTATGTTAGCATAGCGGCTATCCGTTTAAGAAACAAAAGCGCTATTACTGGCTTGCGAATAAACAATGTTTGTTCCGGCGCCCCCAAAAAACAATGGCCGTAACTAAATCATTCGAACTTTTTCCCAGTTTTGTTTGGCGGCGCCATCAGAATTGAACCTTTTATCTTTAGCCTCGTTTTTAGTAGTTGTTGTTTTGGTTTTTTGTCAACGTCACCCATCAGTTGGCCGATTCGATAGCGAAGTTCGCTTCATTGGGTGCCATGGCGGCGTTAATTGGACCCCCGGAGGAATAGCGAGGCGACCCCATTAAAGCGACGCGAGACTTTGGCCCCGTAAACCGACGATTCGTAGTTTTTTTTTCCTTTGTTGCGTTTTGCCTTCTCTCCGCGCCAATCGGACAAAGTATTCGCCCGTATTGGACGACGCCAACGTTTCCTTCTTGATCGTCAAACTTTGATCTTACCGTATGAAGCTAGCGACAGCGCTACGACATTTCCACGCTTAAAACATCGCATTAAAATGGAGACGGAAACATTTAGAAATGTGTTGATTTCCATCCATCCATCCATTATCTGCACTGCTTATCCTCAGTAGGGTCGCGGGGGGGTGCTGGAGCCCATCCCAGCTATTTTCGGGCAGTGGACAAGGGACACCCTCAACTGGTTGCCAGCCAGTCGCAGGGCACACAGAGACAGACAACCATTCACTCACTCATTAACACCTAGGGACAATTTGGATCGGCCAATTAACCTGACATGCATGTTTTTGGAATGTGGGAGGAAACCGGAGTGCGCGGAGGAAACCCACGCAAGCACGCGGAGAACTTGCAAACTCCACAGGAAGTTCGATCTCATGACCTCAGAAACACACGCTAACCACTGTGCCGCCGTGCTGCCCTGTGTTGATTTCATTTTTAACAATTTGTTACGTAGACTAGTGGTTAGCACACTTACCTTAACAGGTGAAAAGTCCTCAGTTCGAGAACATTTGTTGGCCTGGAGAGGCATGAGAGCCACCAGGCTGTACTTGCCCATGACACACCACAGGAAATGTTGCCCCTGCGACCCGTGTGGTTAATGAATCCAACCAACTAAACATCCCATTAAGGCAAAAACATTACGAAACAATAGAAAAAAAACCTAGACCTGTTTTTTTTACATGACAGCAATTTTCAGGCAAGGAAGTTAATTTTTTCCTAAACACGGAAACTCAACATGCATCAATCAACATTGAAATTAAAACTA